>NW_027182453.1:1543628-1852354 GCF_040938575.1 Ambystoma mexicanum
AGACACGCACCTCTGCCAGTTCCTGGGCCTGGCGAAGCTCCAATATTCGATCGAGGTTGGGCGTCGGGTCCCTCAGGAGCTGCTTGCGTAGCTTCGAGGAGCTGTATCCGTAAATGATCTGCGCTCGGACCTCATCCCCCTCGAAATTTCCCAAGTCGCAAGATAGTGCAATGCCACGCAGCTTCCCATTGAAAGCATCAAGGCTCTCCCCTTCCTCCTCCCTTGCACACCTAATCCGGAATCTTTCGTAGTCCCTGTTGACCACGGGACGAAAATACTCGTTCAGGGCTGTAGTGACTGCACCGTATGATTGATCTCTGGGTACTAACGTCTTGAACAGCCTCTGAACGGCCATTCCGGCAGAGTACAGGAGTGCCGGGCGTTTGGCTGTGTCCTTAATTTCCACTGCAGCGAAGTACAACTCAAGGTTCTCGACCCAAGCCACCCACCTGGCCCCCAGACTTGCAGGGGCACCAATAACATCTAAATGGGGTTTTGGTGCCAGCTGACCCCGAAATGTCCCCTCGTCGTCTGACATGCTGAAGGCCACTGGGGATGCCGAATGCAGTGGGTGCCCGCCGTTCTTCCTGCCCAGGGGCGCACAAGCACTCTAGGTGGAGCCGCAACCTCCAAGGCCCGAGCAGTCACATCTCGCGGGGTTAATATGACACCCCTCTTTCAGGCAGTCTTTATATATATATTTTTTTTCAGGCCCGGATGTTGATGGGCCCACATGCAGTGTGGACCAGCCCAGGCTCCTCACCACCACGGCCCGGTTCTCCCCTTTCGCTTTGTCAGGGACACTGCGGGGCGCGTGTCCATATAGGCCACACCCCTCACTCTGTCCCTGGGGCAGTAATGTGGGTGCACGCCACCCTCTTTTTTTTTCAGTTCTTAACTTTCACCCAGATGCAGCCCGGGTGAGAGGCTTCCTCCTAACACCCGCCCCGAGCGGACGTTCTCGCTGACTCTGTCGGCGAGCTCCACAATTGGGCTCTGCCCCTTTTCTTTGTCCTGGGGCTAGGCCAGCGCTGGGGCCACGCCCTTTTTTTTTTATAAACAAAATGTTTTCACCCTTCGGCAGCCCGGGCTCAATGAGTGGCGCTGCGAGGTCCGATGGAGAACGCCACTGCGGGCCGGAGCTCCAGGCCCCGCACCATTCCTTTGTTGTAGGGCCTGGGTCCTCACGCGGCACACGCCGCAGTCCAAACCTCTCTCCGGCTCGGCTGACAAAGGAGGACGGTTGCTCCACTTCAGCGCCGCCGTGGGCACCAGGTGACCCGTGAGGCAACATCCCCGTCGGTCCCTGGGCCCCCGCAATGCTGCCGCCACCACATATTTTTCCCACACGGCCGCCGACTGCGGCCGCGTGCGTAGGTACTTCAGTCCGCACGCCGCTATTGTCAGCCGGCGGGTGCGACAATCCTCATCGCCAATGTTGTGGGCTGCCTCCGGTCTCCGGGGCAGCCCACAGAGGCTGTCGGGATCACCCGACGTAGTAGACACGCCAGTGGGAAACCGGCGTATCACGGATAGGTAGACACCCTACGTCGTCCGGTGTCACCAAGCGCAGGCTCCAGAGTGTGGGGGTGTCACCCCCAGTCTTTAGCGGTCGCCGCTCCGAGGGCACTCGGTCCGCGCCGCGCACCAGGCCACGGCCACGTGACAGGCCCACAACCCGTAAAGACACAAACACAGAGACGAGTTGCCACTTCCTGGGGCTCTGCTGCACTGCCCTCGCAGGGCCAGCAGAGCCCTTTTTATTCAGTGAGCGTCATGACACAGTCACGTCAAACTAAACACCAGACCACCGCACAACAATACCTATACTTATACCTCAGAGTCACGATGCCCCAGGGCTGACGTGCGCTTTAAATAGGAGCGGCCAGAAAAAGCAAGCTTGTAAAAAAGAGTTCCAGTGAGCATGGACATACTCAAAGGTAAGTACTAGGACGAGGAAGAGTACAACTAGAAGTAATGACGATTACCGTTAAGTAATCCGGGCATGCCTTTTCTTTTAGCATGTCCTGCCCTTCCTGATTCGTAATTTCTATCTTTGCGCGTGCTACCCATGAGCATGCCTTCTTTCTTTCTTCTTTCTTTAAATTATCGAAAGCGTGGGCGGACCCACGTATGCCTGCCCCGCCGTTGCTTCTCATTCTGTTCTGCATTCTACGCCGGGTCATTGAGCATGCGTACTACGTTCCAAAATGCATGCAGCTCATCATTCTGATTGTACGCATGCTCGGGTGATCAGTGTCTCAGTGCCATGACAGTTCATCACCGCTGCACCGTAGGATAATCACTGAGCATGCGCTGTGTGTGACTCCGTCTACTCGGCATCCTCTTACTGCGCATGCTCTTGGTATAGGTGTCTCAGCAGTACGCATGTCTGTTCCTAAGTTTGGCGAATCGGCTTTGCTGATGGAGATGTTCATTCCGGCCAATCTGCAGTCACTCGAGGTCCCGAGCGGGGGATGCGCTGTGTTTTCATTGTCTGGGACCTCAAATGCTGCCATTTAAAATGTGGAATGCATCACAATATTCTAAGGAATCTTTGGGGAATCATTTGCTGTAGGTGAGTGACTGGCGAGAAAGTGATCATCCTGTTCTTCATAAACTTCCAGTTAATCCTGTCTCTTGTGTGTGTGATGGGGGGTGAGAGGGGAACGGCAGCTCCTCTTTAGATGTTTTGATTATATATCGTTATAGGATGTCTTGTGTTTGTAGTAATTAATAACGTAATAATGTCTTCTGTTTCTAGATCTAAACACACTATTGTGTCATCCTACTCTGCAAAGCGTAAGAAGCACAGGCACCAAAAGGTAAATAACTGCTGTAGTTTTTGTCTGCACAGGTTGTCCTATGCTTCTGAGATAGCCAGTCTCGCTCCCTGCGTTCCTGTACCCTTCATGTCTCCTTCTCTCCTGTCTCCATTCCTGCCTCTTCCTGGAAATGGTGTCCAGGTCCAGGTTTGGGGTTCAGGTCTGTGCATTCTCTGGAAGGGTCCATGCGGGTGACCTCATAGTCACTGGTTTGAATCCCTGCAGGTCCCCCCAGCACTTCATCCACCCAAGGTTAACTGAATGAGTACCACTGAGTTGTGTAACAATGAACATCTGTTACCTTCTGTCTATAAAAACCAAAATACACCGGGTTGGGTGGGTGCACTCCCCAAATACACCTGTTATGTTACTATCTTCCACTGTGCCGTCCTATTAAACACAATTGGTAATTCGCTATTGGACCTCTATGGTGGATCACAGTACTCTGCTATAGGGGGTGGAGGACTGGAGTTCTACAAGTGAATTAAATATGCACATTGGTAGCTACAAGTAGTATTGGTTGTTCTCCTTCCAGATCACCTGGGGAGCAAGGGATTGAGGAGGGGCTGAATGAAACAGAACACCTAATCTCCACTTTGGTGGGTGATTACAGCATCTGGTCCATCTTGGTGTTATGTATGTAGACATTACCTCCACGTCCACTCTTCCTCGTCCCAGTACTTACCTGATGAGGCCCCTGCCTCCGACACAGGACCTTCTTCTATTTCTTTAAATCCCTATAATTCCTCCCCTACATCCACGTCACTCAGTTTAATTTTTCCTGCCTCCGGCACGTTGGACTTTTTCTTCCCGGTGCGGGGCACCAGGGAGCACCGATTGCTGGCCCCCTGGGGGGGCTGTGTGGCGGGGTCCTCGGCTCCCTCAGGTGGGGTGCTGCTCCTGGGCCCCCTGAGGGGCTTGGGGTCACAGTTGAGCAGGATTGCCTCGCTCGGTTCTTTGCTGGGCTCCGGACCGCAGCGTGAGCATTGTGTCCTGGGTCCTGCACGGCCTGGGGGAAGGTAAGGAGAGGGGAGGACTGGGCTTGATGTTTTGGCCATCTTGATTCAACAGGCCGTTTCCTCGTGCTTTGTGTACACATCTTTATTTGAAATGCTGGCAAGCACTTGGCAGTATGGGCTAAGCCTTCCCTTTTGTTGTGAGGCCTCTCTGCTTCTTGTCGTGGGGTGACTGTGGCAGAGAGTATTTGAAAGTGCGGGGGCTCTGTTCTGTCGCAGGAATGTCACATACCACCCGCTCCTCAGAAAACACACGGCCCAGAATGCACTGGATGTTAGCTGCATTATCTGGGGGAAGGTAAGGAAGAGGGGAGGACTGTGCTTGATGTTTTCCCCTCTCTTGCTGGTATGGCCATCTTGACTCCTTCGACGGGCCGTTTGCTCGTGCTCTGTACATATCTTTATTGGAAATGATGGCAAGCACTTGGCAGTATGGGCTAGCCTCGCCTTTTTGTTGTGAGGCCTCTCTGCTTCTTGTCGTGGGGTGACAGTGGCATAGAGTCTTTGAAAGTGCGGGGGCTCAGTACTGTCACAGGCATATCACATACCACCCGCTCCTCAGGCACACACAGCCCAGGATGCACCGGATGTTGGCTGCATTCTTGGCGTCCAGCCTGTGAAAGCGGGGCAGATTTGGACACGTCTGCAAGCGGCCGGAAGGGTACTGGCCTGGCATAGTCTTCACTTCGGGTTCGAGTCTCAGCGATGCTGACTCGGCACTTCATCCTTCCTAGACCGATGCATTGGAACCATTTAGAGCATGGGGCTACCATTTAGAGCATGGGGCTACCAGCTACTGGATACAGGGCTCAAGCCACCTCTCACTCATGTGGCAAGTTAGTGGTGTGCTTGGGTCTGTGCTAGCTATGGATGCAGACTCCTTGTCCTCTTCCTCTGAACTGCACATGGGAAGGTCAAAGGAAATTATTTTCTTTTCCCTTGTCCGGCATGAAATTATAGAAAATGCATCATGGAAGTAACGGCCATGCAGGGGGTTCCCAGTGTCTCTTCTTTTAGGGCCTAGGTCCTCCGGTGCCGCGGTGTTGCTTTCACGCCTCTTCTCAGACTTGTGGGAAGTGATAGGGCACATGGTGGCACATGTCTGTGCTTAGAGCGGTTCTCAGAGCCCCTGGTGCCGGTGGAGGGGGATGTCACTTCAGTGGGTTTTTCCAGTATAAGCATACCCCAGGTAGGGGGTTGCCTTTGATGTCTGCTATCCGGGATGGATTGCTTTTCCCTGCTTTGTGACAGTACTCTGCCCTTTTGACACCAGCCTGGTGGCTCCTCTGTCGCCTGAGGGGGCCCTGGTCTGCTGGACTTCTGGGATGTCCTGTATCTTCCTTTTGATAGGTCGGATCTTTTTGTGGGCTGACAAGCATGCTGTTATATTGTGGCGCAGGCCTGCTTCAACGTCCTGTGATTTTCCTCTGGTGCAAGTGCAGTGACTGGCGGTTTTCCCTTGCTCCTCGTTTCTATCTTCTCGGAGGTGTATGGGACCGGTGGGGTTCGGCTTCCTGGGTAATGGGCTCCTTCCGGAGGGGGGTATCAGTTGCCGTTCCTGTCTCCTCCTGTCCAGGTTTGCATGGTTAGGACTTTGGTACCCAGCTCACGGTCCAAGTAGTTGGCCATGGGATCCGTTCTCTCCAAATGGTTGTTGTGGTTTACCTTCTTGCCCGTTCCTCTCCCTGCTCAGGGTCAAGTTTTCTACTTGCGGGTGTTCTTGGTCCCTATGCCTTCTAGGATGTGTCACCTGCTTATGGGTCTCAAAGCCCTGCACTGCTTGTCTGGATGGAACGCTTCAACGTGGGAGCTTTGCGGAACATACTGTGGATGTTCTGCAGGGGGGCGGGGGGCGCTTGCTGGCTGTTCTGGCTGGGCTGGGTTCTCAGAAGCCAGTATGTCTTGGCTCGCCTGTTGCTGAAGTTATGGGGCATGTGGCATCTTGCGTGTTTTCCAGTTCCTTGATCCCGTCTTCAGTTACGTCCCCTGGTGTTTTATACTCTCTCTCACTGGCTCCCGACAAGGAAGAGTGGACGTGGAGGTAATGCTCTTATTACTTACTGGTAATCTTCATTACTCCTAGCCCTACTCTTCCTCGTCACAGTACTGACGCCCCTCCTCACCCTCCCTGTGGGGAAGGTCCCATGCTCCGGCTTGGTAATATGAAACTGAGTGACGTGGATGTGGGGGAGGAGTTATAGGGATTTAAAGAAAAAGAAGAAGGTCTGTGTCGGAGGCAGGGTCCTCATGTGGTAAGTACTGTGATGAGGAAGAGTAGGACTAGGAGTAATGAATATTACCGGTAAGTAATCAGAGCATGAACGCGCTAGTGGTCTGGAGGGGAATTGAGAGCATGAGGTGGGATGGGGTGTTGACATTTATGAGAATTATTTAGGTTTATTATTGGTTGAAAAACTATTCACCCAATTGCACCAACAACAATACATAAAATAGTGGGGAAAAAGAGGAAGCATTTCATTACATTACTATGAATAAACATGATTCCTAAAAGCACTGAGTTAAAAAAGAAACGCTAATTTCTTAAAACATTATATCAATAGCTTACATTTCTTTGAAATAATAAAAGAAAAAGGTAAAAATATGTTTAATCTTCCTTTCATTCCATTATTATTAAAACAAATCCAGTAAATTGTAATCAAATCTTATAAAAACATACTTTCCCCTAACTATCGGATGTGGAGTGCAGAAGTATGACAGACCCACACTCCCCTTTCCTGACCACCCGCTAGAGGGGCACAACATGAGGTGATTTAAAAGGAAGCCCCTTTCTCATGCTTGTGAAGGAATGTGAGCCAAGGACAGTGACGTGCCCGCTTGCACCCGTTCGTGAACGGTTAGCAATTCAGTTGATCAGAGTATTACAGGCTCCGGAAATCATCAGTATCCCTTGTTTATTAACTGCTTGTCTCCAGTTATGGGAAATAAAGACCAATTGGCATTGTTAGGTGGTAGGGCCCCCTATTGGCTAGCACCCCGTGAGCATTCCTGATGAAGACCCACTTTGAAGCACTCTCCCACACATTGCCCTGGGAGGGAAGCTCCAAGATGTGGCTCCATCAACTTTGGCCTAGATCTTCATCACATCCTCATAGCTCACACCCTGCAGATACTGTTGCTAACAGCAGCATGATTCGGTCATAACACCTCTCGAACTCTGCAAGATGTGCTATGTGAGGGATCTGCCCACCCTCACTTCCTCCTCTTCCTCCTCCTCTACCACTCCTGGCCTGTCTGAGGCAGTCTCTACTCCTCCTGTCTCCTGTTCACCCCTGATGATGTTTCTAGACATGTCCGATCTAGGAAAGTTTAATCAAAGCAGGTTCTCCCCTGCTCATCTAGAACTATCAAGGACCACATCGACACCCTTGCTCCAGCCTTGGCCTATTTCTGCAATCACTCCATTGCCACTGGCACTTTTCCCCTGCCCTCTAAAGCACTCTCTTGTTCACACCCCTCTAAAGAAGCCCTCGCTCGATCCTTCCTCTCCGGCTAACCATCGCCCGATCTCCATCACTCTGGGCAAACTCTTGGAAAAGCTAGCTATCTCCCAGCTTAACATACATGCTGAATCTGTTGGTTGCCTCCATGCCCACCAGTCTGGCTTCAGAGCTGCCAGAAGCACAGAAACTGTTCTCCTGAACACCTGTGAAGACTTGCTCTCCAATCTTAACTCTAATCTCCCTTCTGTCCTCATTCTCTTTGATCTATCCTCTGCTTTTGACACAGTCAACCATGCCATCCTGCTCAATCGTCTCTGGGACAACCTTGATATTACTGATCAGGCCCTGCCCTGGTTGACCTCCTATCTCACCGACCGACCCTCTGGGGTCCAACTGGGGTGTTTCCCCTCTTCTCTCTCTCTCTAATTGTGGTGTTCCTCAGGGGTCTAACCTCTCTCCCTGGCTCTTCACCCACTACCTGGCACCTCTTGCCCACTGCATCACTACTTTCTGCTCCAATTTTCAATGTTATGCAGATGACACTCCACTATCTTTCAGGCTCCCCTCAGCCACCTCTGTTTCTTCTCTCATACCAGACTGTCTGGCCGCAATTCAGGAATGTTGTGCCGCCAATGAACTCTGCCTTAATGCCAGTAAGACTGAGATCCTCTTCATTGGGACACCCGCTCCCTCCTTTCCTCTCTCTCTGGCCGCCCTCTCTGGCCGCCCACTCTGGGCCTTCTTCCTGCTCCTTCCTGTGAAGTTAAGAACGTTGGTGTCATCTTCGACTCCACTCTCTGCTGCTCTCTTCACATCTCTGACATCTATAAGAAGTCAAACTATCAGATGCACCTCCTCAGAGGTTTTCTTTCTCACTTTCCCCCAGATGCTCACTGTCTCCAGAGCTCTGGTCCCCTCTTTCTAAATCTTCCTGCCTCTACTCTTCGACCTTTACAACGTATCCAGAACAGGACTACGAGACTTGTCCTTGGGCTCAAGCCCAGGGATTGTATCTCTCCAGCTTTAAAATCTCTTCGCTTTCTCCCTGTGGATGCAAGGATCAACTTCAAGACCCTCTGCATTGTCCACAAGGCGGTTGTAGGTCAAAGGATCGACAGTGAAAGGGTCGACAGGTCAAAGGATCGACACCAAAGGTTCCCCCCCAACCACCTTTTTTTTTTGTTGCTAAAAACAACTTTTTTTCCTTAAATGAAAACCTAAAAAAATATATAATAAAAAAAAAGTGATCCTTTGACCTGTCGACCCTTTGGTGTCGATCCTTTGACCTGTCGACCCTTTAGATTCGATCCTTTGACTAGACACCACACAAGGCTTTCTGGGGCCTGGGACCGCTCTACCTCCAAATATTTCTTCCAAAACAACTTCCTTCTCAAGCTCTCTGCTCATCCACCTCCAACTCTCTGAGTGGCAGACACTTCTCCAAGCAGAGAGTTGGGGGCAGATCTATCTCCTCGGCTGCGGCCTCCCTCTGGAACAGCCTTCCTGCTTCTCTCAAACTTGAGCGGAACCACCTCCGGTTCCGGAACCAACTCCAGACCTTCCTTTTCGCTTCTGCTTTCTCTTCCTCTCCCCTGCTGGTGCACCTGACTGTTCTGTACACTGATCACCTGGTCACCCCCTGAACTCTGCTACAGGCTCCTCCATGTCCAGTTGCCCTTGCACTGCCTCAGGACTCCCCAGCACTTAAGGGTCTGTATCTGCAACTCTACAGTCCCTTCTGTCTACACTTATGAGCCACCCGCTGACTGCACTTGTAAGTTTACTGCACTTCCCAATTCCCAGGCACTTCTCCCCTTCCCCGCACTTGAGCAATCTGAATGACACAAGGCCTAGTAAGATCGTTATTTTGTCCTCCCTTGTTCCCTCTCCTTGTCTTATCGCGCTTATTTATTTATTTATTTATTTATTTATTGTATTTGTAAAGCGCCTGCAGCCCAGAGGCATCGAGGCACTGTTTCAAGGAGATGTCTTAGTTGCGTGAACAAGCAGCATTGCAAATGTTACAGGGAGCAAGTGCATTGGGGAATACAGTCATATTCATATGATACATACAAGGGATGTCTTAGTTATGTGAAGAGCCTCTGTCTTAAGGAGTACAGTTCTACATATATTATACATATAAGACCGCAGGTGTTTAGGAGCCTACACAAACAAGTGTTTTGTTTGCTTTCCTGAACGCAGTGTGAAACTCGATGCTCCTTAGTGAAGGGGGTAGAAGGTTTTAGTTGGTGGCCATGATGACTGGGAAACTTGATCCCCCTGCCCATGCCCTGATCCTTTTGGGGATGGCCAAACTGTTAGTGTAGGCTGTTCTTGTTGGTCTGTTGGTGTATGTAGGGGTAAATCTCTGAGCGAGGTAGAGGGGTGCACCGTCATGGAGACATTTGTGGGTGAGTGCCAGTCTTAAAAATGATACGCTCCTTGACGGGGAGCCAGTAAAGAGATTTTCTAGTGGGCGAGATGTGGTCTCTTCTTGAGATGCCAGTGGACGCTCTGAGGGCATTGTTTTGTACCGTTTGGAGTTTCCTGATGTTTCTCGCAGAGGTACCTAGCAGCAGTGCTTTGCAATAGTCCAGTCGGGACCCAATTATTGCTCTGGAGATGGTGAGGCAGTTTTGTTGCATCAGGAATGGTCTGGCTGCAGTGATTAGTTTTGTGAGATAGGCCGATGCTGAAGAGATGGCGTTAACCTGCCTGACCATAGTGAGGTTCGAGTCTAAGTAGACTTCCAGAGTTTTTACGGCCTGCGATACAAGGATGTGGGGGTGTTGTTGATCCGGAAGGAGTTGTATTTTGCATCCAGTTTCTTGAGTGTTTCCGGTGAGCCAATGAGTAAGAGTTCTGTTTTTTCACTGTTGAGGCACAGCCAATTTTCGGCCATCCAGGTTTGGATAGTGACGTGGATGGAGTCGAGGGATTTCTGGTCAGCCTCATAGTCTCCTGTCAGGGGTATGAGGACCTGAGTATCATCTGCATAATTAGTATATGTGATGCCTAGGGAGTCCAGATAATTAAATAGCGATCTCATGAAGGTTGCAAAGAGTGGACGAGATACAAGATCCTTGTGGTACTCCGCATTTGATTAGTTTGGGCCTTGCACTGGCTTGGTCTGAGAAGACCTTCATTGCTCTTTCCTTGAGGAAGGATGAAATCCAGGCAGTGGCATTTGGCGAAAAGTTGGCGGCTGTGGAGAGGTGATGGCAAAGAGTATCATGGTCGACAAGGTCAAAGGCCGTTGATAAGTCAAGGAGTAGCAGGAGGGCGGGTTTGCCTATATCTCTGAGGTCGTCAATCTATTTTTGTTTTTTAAGTCCAATAATGCCGTTTCCGTTCCGTGTTTTGGACGGAAGCCTAGTAGGTGATGAGTCTCCAAGTATTTGTGGACCTGTAGGTAGGCTGCCTTATCCAGAATCTTCAGCAGGAAAGGGACCGTTGTAATAGGTCTGTAGTTTCCCGGGAGTTTAGGGTCCAGTGTAGGTTTTCTCGGCAGTGGATGCACCCAGGCTTCTTTGAGGCATGATGAGTCACAGTTGGTTTTAAAGGAGGCGTTAATAAACGCTCTGATAAAAGGTGCCAGGGTAGGTGCACTGGCTTTAATGAGCTGTGCTGGCCAGGATTCACCCTTACAGTTTGATGGCTTCATAGAGTTGAGGATTGCCAGTACATCCTGTTCCTTCATCTCTTCGAATGAGAAGGCTGGGATTTCGCAAGCGGGATCCAGGTGTATGTTGGATAGTTGTTGTTTCAGTGCATTTTGGTGACTGGTGATTTTGTCTTGTAGGGTGTTCAGTTTGTCGAGCATGGCATCCTGAATCTTCTTACACCAGTCCTCGTCTTTGGTTAGGGAGGGCGGGATGGGCGCGGGAGATTCCAGTTCCCTGAAGATAGTAAACATTTCTCTGGATCTTGATTTAGCGGTGACTATCCTGGTGTTGAAGGAATTAGTTTTGGCTGAGATAATGGGGGGCTTTATGTTCTTTAGCAATGTTTTTGAAGGCAAGCTTGGTGGTGTCACTTGGTTTAGCCATCCATGTTGCAAGGGCTGACCTTTTCTTGGAGCATCGCTCAAGCAGTTCGGGAGGAAACACTTACCCGTACAGGCATGTTATAAATGCCATATATCATATCTAAAATCCTGCTATTGGACCACCCTGGCAGGAGGGGTGAGGGATGGGCCTTTTCCATTAACATCTCAATCACTTATGTGATAAAGCCTTTATATGAAAGTATAGCATTAGGAGTCTTGGTGTTAGGCCAGAGTAACCTGACCTTGGTGTTATGGTACCACCTGCTGGGGAGGAACGTGGATATTTTAGAACCAATATATTTTGTTTTTAGGAATAATCTCTCGTACACATACCCACACTCTCCTCACTGTAAATGATGATGATGTAGTCAATTACATGTGAAAGTAAGCAGCAAAGATGGGTAAACCTACTTGTTCCAACGAGGGGAAATCCAGATTTTTATTTTGGAAAATGTGTTGCTATCTTGTGTGCTTTGCTTACAATGACCTGCCAGATTTCTGTCCTCTCATTGTCCCTCTTGGCCGCCCTGTGCTTCTCGATTCAGTTCTTTTCCTCTTCTTGCACCTAAGCATTGGAATGCTCTTCCACCTTCTACCTCTGCATCCTCTACCTATCATATTTTCTGTTCCCATTTAACAACTCGTATTGGTTCTCTTTCCTCTAATCAGCTATGATCATTGATTTGGTTTTCATGCTTAGTTTATATTGTACCATTGTATTTTGAATTTTTGTAAATAACTTTGGCGAAAGTGCTCAATAAATTAAATACAAATGCCTTTAAAAAAAAATCTACAATTTTTCCCTACTAAAGAAATAAGCCCTCTAGCATAAGTAGACCCAGTGCCCTTAAGTTCCAAGAATATGTTTTTTAGTGAGTCAAGAGTCTTTAAAGTAGTTGAAAAGCCAACAGATGAGTAAACTGTTCCAGTGATGAAAGAACAAGTTAAGTGTGGAAGATTAGGGGTCCTTTCCCAATCCCATCACTCTAGTACAGTGGTCTTCAAATGTTTTCATACTGAATCCCCCAACCCCTTTGAGTCAAAATATTGGTTTGGGGCTCCTCACATAGGGGTTGACCCCCCTCTCCCAGGCGGCGGGGCAAAGGATGTCTATGGGGCATCAGGCTCTTGAAAAATATAAACAGATTTTCTACTGTTTATAGTTTCAATTAAAAGCAGTCATCTTAATCCCTTTTTAAAAGAGTGTGGCTTCCCACCCCCCCCCCTGCCCCCCCAGATTGAAGACCACTGCTCTAAAGCCCAGTGGAGTATTCTTGGCCAGAACTACACCAACCATGATCAGGCAAGGAAGAGGTAGAGTGATTACCATCCACCCCTTAAGCCATGTTGTGGGGTGTGTGCAGTAAAATTCCTATGCAAGCTTGTCCCGCTTGTTCCAAGTAAGCTAAGCACCACCACTAGGGTTCCTAAATTCACTGGGATTGCTTAATTCAGTTGCAGAGGGCCCCAGGGTCACAGATGCTGTGGTCACTTTCAGTCTCTGGATTGGGTCTGACTAAGTGTCGGTACCCCGGACTGGTTAACAGCAACGCTTGGGCGGGGTGTATGTCAGACAAGTTGGTGTTAAGCGTGGACAGAGAATTAGTTGGACCTGCCTCCACACAATCCTTTCTCACGGCTCCAATAAGCGGTCAAGGCGCTGATACAAAAACAAGCAATAGAGCCAGTGCCAACCACTTGGCGAATAGGCGTTATTTTTCTTACGGTTTCCTTTTACCCAATATAGACAAACCAAAAGGCCAGTATTGAACCAACAGCCAGCAAGAAAATGTGTAAAATCCCAGAAATTCAGGATGGTTACCCTCAAAGATATCCCTCTGCAAAAGAAGGGCATTGTCATGGCAACATGATGCAAACTTTCCTGTTTTAATGTTTCCAGGTTACTGCAAATATCTGCAGCTCAATGTAGCAAACCATCATTTTCAGTTCAATGTGCTTCCTTTTGGGATTCTATCGGCGCCTTGTCTTCACCAAGTAAATCTCAGTGGTGGGTGCTCATGTGTGCCCCAAACATAACATTATACCCATATCTGGACAACTGGCTAATAACAGGAGAGAATCCATCAATATGCCACAAACGCAGGAAACCAACTGGGCTTTCGCATCAACAAAGAAAAATCAAGCCTTGTTCCAAGTAAAACCAAGCATTTTAGAGGGGCCTTATTAAAACACCTCCCTGTACCCATCCCCGGATGACTTTCAAAGGTGGCAACCAGCTTCACTTAGCTACCCTCAACTCTTGCTCTGCTGTTAAACACTCCTCGGACCTCTGTCAACTCTTTGAAGACTTTGACCTTGACTTCCCTGCTCTCACTGAGATGTGGTTCAATACCAGCTCTGTCACTGCTTTTGACACTCTCCTTCCTGAGGGCTACAAGATCGTCTCCAAGCACAGGCCTAACTGGTCGGACGGCAGAGTTTTCCCTGATTGGGTCCCTGCTTCTGTCATACCCACTCAATCCTACTCTTCCTTTGAATGCCTTGTCTGCAAGCTTTGTGACTCTTCTACTCTCTGTCACGCCACCATGTACAGGACCACAGGACTGGTATCGCGCTTGACTCACTCTGCCAGGCACACCCTGGATATGCTCATCCCTACAGACGTCCCTTTCTCTAACCCTCTCGCTACACCTCTCTTGGTCTGACCATGCTCTCCTCTCATCTTGAGCTCCTGGACTCCCTGGCTAAGCCTCTGCCAGTCTCCATGACCGTCAATCAACAGATGAAGCAAGTTTCAGTAGCTGCTATTAACTCTCCCACTGACTCTGCCCTTGCTAACCTTCACCTCTCACCTCTCCATTGCCAACACTCTTGACACCCTTGCCCTTGCCATTAGGATCCGCATGAAGCCTGTTTCCAAGTGCAATAGTTGGTATGATTCTGTCCTTGCCTTGTTGAAAAGCAAGTGCAGAGTTGCGGAAGTGGTTGGCTTCTTATACATCCTCTGACGAACTGGCCTGTTGCCTGATCCAAAGGCAATTCAGATTCTGCATCCGCTCCAAGAAGTGGGCCCATATCCAAGCCTGTGTCTCTGGTGCCCCCAACAACATGGCAGAACTTTTCAATCTATAAGGAACTCGCCAATCATACTGCAGTCTCCACTTCTGCTTCTCCTTCCCAGGCCCTCTGCATGGCTTTAGCCTCCCATTTCACATTTAGCCTCAGGGCATTCTGTCCTCCCTCTCCTCTTCCTCCCTTCCTCCATCCTTCCCTCCCCCCACCTGCTCTCAGGCCTCCCTTGGGGCCCCCCTCCCTCCCTCCTTCCTTCCCTCCTATTCTCGTCCTTACCCATAACACCGGAACAGTTCTCGACAACAGTCTGCTCTATGAAAGTCTCCTCCAAACAGGCGTTTCCCTGCTCCTCCAGAACTATCAAGGACAACATTGCCTCCTTCGCTCCCTCCTTGGCTGAGTTCTGCAACCTCTTCTTTGCCACTGGCTCCTTCCCACTACCTCTCAAGCACTCCCTTGTGCATCCCCTCCTAAAAAAACTTTATGCGGACCCTTCCTGCCTGGCTAACTGCTGCCCTATCTCCACTAACCCCTTCTTGGGCAAACGCCTGGAGAAGTTGGTCATCTCCCAACTAATCAATCACAATGAATCTGTTGGCTGTCTCCACAACCACCAGTCTGGCTTTAGAGCATCCAGAGGCACAAACTGCTCTTCTGAACACCCGTGAAGATTTGCTCTCAAACCTCATCTACAACTCTCCTTCTGTTCTCATCCTCCTCAAACTGTCCTCTGCCTTTGACACTGTCGATCATGCCACTCTCATAAATCTGCTCTGTGACACCCTTGGCATCACGAACCAGGCATTGGGCTGGTTGACCTAGTTCCTTTCTGACCAGCCCTCCCAGGTTCAGCTCGGCCCTTTTGACTCCTCCACCTCACTCTCCATTTGCAGCATGCTTCTAGGCTCTATCCTGTCACCATGGCTTCAACATTTACCTTGCCCCTCTCGCCCATTTGATCTCCACTTCTCTCCTTGTTTCCAGTGTTATGCTCTCCTTTTAAGCTTCCCTCCTCTCCTTCCTCTCTCATTCCCGACTGTCTGACTTCTTGTCAGGCATGGTGTGCTGCTAATCATCTCTGCCTTAATGCTAGTAAGACTGAAATCTTCCTCATTGGGAATCCTGCCCCTTCCTTCCCTCCTCCTCCTCTCTGGCTGCCCTCCTAGGGGTGGGGGGGCTCACCTTGCCCTTGTGTGAGGCAAAAAACCTGGGTGTCGTCTTCGACTCCTCTCTCTCCTTCTCACCTCATATTGCTGACTTTGCCAAGAAGGCCCACTTTCAGCTTCACCTCTTGGGAGGCGTTCTCCCTTGCCCCAGAAACTCAATGTCTCCAGAGCTCTGGTTCTCTCCAGGCTGGACTACTGCAACAGCCTCTTCCTCAATCTACCTTCTTCCTCCCTTAGCCCTCTTCAATTAGTCCAGTATAAGACTGTGAGACTTATCCTTGGCCTCAAGCCCAGGGACCACATCTCTCCAGTCCTAATTTCTCTCCATTGGCTGCACGGATCGAATTCAAGACCCTCTGCATCATCCACAAGGCTTTCTGGGGCATGGGACCTCACTACATCCAACTATTTCCCTAAACACCTCCCTTCTAGAGTCCTTTGGTCCTCTAGCTCCAACTCTCTGCAGACCAGATGTTTCTTCAAGCAGAGAGTGGGAGGTAGATCTTTCTTCAGCAGGAGTCTCTCTCTGGAATGGCCTCCCTGCCCTTCAGACTTAAGTCGGATCCTCTTAAGTTTTCGGAAACTTCTCATTACTTTCCTTTTCTCTGTCTCCTGCCCTCTCACCCTTCCTTGCTAATTCCCCCAGGTGCCTGTGACTGGTTCCTGATCTCCCTTATGAGTCTTACAGGGGCCTTGGCCCCCCTCGACCAGTGATTTAATCACTTTCTCTTTTGACAGTTCACTGTCTTTCAAACAGCAACAGCAGCAACTGTTAGTTAATCCACTGAAATCAGGAAGGCCACTCCCGACTTGATCTTCTCCACCCATCTCAGGGGATCAGGGGGTCTTTAGCCTTGGGCTTTTGTTGTTTTTCGCAATCGTTCTGAGGGAGATGACTCCTGCTCTACTTCTCACAGTCGGCAGCTTTGATAGAGCTACTGTGACGAGGGAGACTACTCCAAATGTACTCTTCAATCCTTTAATACCAGTAGCATGGATGGGGATACAGTAACGAGGGAGACTACTCCCAATGTACTCTTCAATCCTTTAATGCCAGAAGCGTGGATAGAGCTACTGTGACGAGGGAGACTACTCCCAATGTACTCTTCAATCCTTTAATGCCAGTAGCGTGGATGGGGATACTGTGACGTACTCCCAATGTGCTCTTCAATCCTTTAATACCAGTAGCATGGATGGGGATTCTGTGACGAGGGAGACTACTCCCAATGTACTCTTCAATCCTTTAATGCCAGAAACGTGGATGGAGCTACTGTGACGAGGGAGACTACTCCCAATGTACTCTTCAATCCTTGCCAGTAGCGTGGATGGGGATACTGGGATGAGAGAGAATACTCACGGCACGCTCCTCAATGTCTTTAATGCCTGTAGTTTTGAGGAGGCAACTGGGACGAGGGAGATTACTCCCTAAGCTCCCCATGGTCGGTGTTTTTGGGATGCAGGATATCCTCTGCTACCATAACATTGGAAGCGGGGGGACCTAATAAATTACCATCTCTGGTTCCGGAAACACCTCAAAGCCTTCCTCTTTGCTTTCTCTCCTCCCCTTCCTTGCTGAATTCCTGACTGAAATTGCACTGGTTACATGGCCACCCTTCTGATCTCTGGACCAGGCCCTTTCAATTACCCACCTGCACTGCCTCCCTGGCAACCACTGCACTTGGGGACTGCTTTTCTGTATCCCTTCAGTCCCCCTACCAGCACTTACGTCTGCACTTCCTTGCACTGGCCACTAGCTGGCTGATTAATGTGTCTTATTATTCCACCCCCCATGTACTGCACTTTCCCTCCCTCCCCCCCCCTTCCCATGCACCTTTCCTTTCTCCCCCTGTTAGGGAGAATGCTCTGTAAAGGCTAATTTCCCCAACCTAGTGAGTCCCCCAGCAGCTTTGCTGGATTTGTTGGGGTTTATTTTTTTCTCCTGCTAAGAGTGAGACTCTTTTACTCCCCCTCTTAGACATTATTTGAGGTGTTCATTTGACTTGTGTTTAATGGGCTATGGGGTCTTTTACTCCTTAGGGCTTCATGTGTTTTTGTGATGTGTGTTACACAGCACCCTCAGTGCAGTAACACAGGGGTGTCATAGTGACCCCCAAACATAGACTCCATACCCTGGGACTGACTACTGTCTCCCAGGGCATGTAAAGTCACCATTGACTTTACTAGTCTTAAATTGTGAACAGAACCATTACAAAACATCATATTGTGGAAGTATTGGTAGGGGCAATTAGATTGCCCCTGGGTCTGTTTGTCGAGGGGGCACTGTCCCATCCCCCATTGTCAAGTTTCTGGCTGGTGGCAGTGGATACCACGGAAATATTCCACAGGAATATTTCCCAATGGGATTTTCCCATTGATTTTAAACGCACCACTTTTTGGTGCAATGTTAAAGATACTGCCGGTTTATTTATTTAATATTAATTCACCGGTCGGGATTTTTTGCCAGAACTCGGTGCCAAAATGGCGTCTGTGTTCGCTTCAGTAACCCTGAACCTGAGTCGAGCCTTTGTTCCACTTTTGGCGGGCTTCTGCACAGAAGCCCTCCAAAGTGATGCCACTATGTCTGGGTCTACAGGATGTGTGGGAGGGGGTTTAGGCACCCTGGACTGAGTTGCCTTGGCAACTCAAGTCACACTCTTTTATGATTGGCCCAGTGGTGAGCCCCCCTGCTCACCACTTAGCATGTTTGAGTGACAGCTAGGGCTGATGAATGGGGGTTTTCTGCATAAAAGCAGGGCTTTGGGGACTGGAACTTTAGAAGTCGCCACAGGACCTAAGAAGCCGAAGAGGAACAAGCTGAGCCGACCTGCCAAGACGACACTACCGGTGGAGCCCTACGGAACCGTCTCACCACTTCCCATCGACAGAGGAGATCTCCAGTCCGCAGAGTCTTCTTCCTTCGACTGGTGGGGATAACCAGTCTGCCTTCCTTTATTCACCTTCTCGGATCATCTCGTGGTCGCCTTGCCTGTGCCAAGCACCCCGGCAACCGGAACACCACGGTTTACCACAACCGCAAATTAAAGGGTCGTACCTTTTAACCGGAGAACTCCGCGGCTGGTTTCTTCCCTGGCAGTGCAATGACCTTCATCTTTCCTCCACGTCGAGACCTCCTCTTTCTCTGGACGAAACACTGGCTTGCACCCGCTGCCAGGAACAACTGCCCCCGCTGGAGCGTTCTCTCCATTTCAGGTACCGTGTCCCTCCTGTCTTCCCTTGCCACAGAGTGCTCGGGATGACAGTAAAACCTTGACTCTCTAACCTGGGATAGCCTGGGACCTGTTCTCTAACTTTTCTGAACTTATCCTAAAACCTTTTGAACTATCTCCAAAGACTTTGAAGACTTTTGTGCAACTGTGTGATCTTGGGCATCTCCCGCCTGTTGCTCTCTAAGAGTGGGCCTGGCAACTGAACTTCCTTGCTCCCCAGTAGACTTTGCCTTCCTAATACTTGTCGTGGTTCTGTCAAAAGTGTTCTGTGTTGTGTGTTTCATAATTCTGCCTTTTCCCTCCCTTTTTAAGTAACTTGTTGGAGTGCCATCTAACGTTAAGCGCTCACCTCTGTCTGGAAATAAGAGGTGTTAACTAAGACTTGTCCAACAAGTAATCAGGGATGTACATATAGTAATAGTGATTGTGTTTTGAATATTACTTACCAATTTAGTGCTAGTGTGTTTTACAAGTGTGTTTTTAAATAAATAATTCTATATCTTTTACACCAAAGCTCTGGTCAGTGTTTGCTTGTATTACTGTGTCTCGGTACCTATTGTGTTTGCTCTGTATACTGCCTACCTCTTCTTGAGGGAAGTCTGACTGCTCAGCCACAGCTACCAAGTGAATCTGTGTGGTACAGACTGCTACCAAGTGGGTTTACTGCCAACACCTGTAGTCTTAAGCCTTTTGCAGTGGTCCCAAAGGGAACTGCACAGGTTTCTGCCTAACACCCCCTTCCCATGGACTTGCACGATCTGAATGACACCTGGCCTAGTAAGATCGTTGTCTGTCCTCCCTTTGTTCCCCCCATTTTCCTCGTCGCGCCTTGAAACACTTTGCATAGGCACGTTATAAATGCCATATCATATCATATCATAAAGGGATGGGGGGGGTGCAGGGGAAGCGGAGGCCAGCATGCAGGTAAGCAGGGGAGGCCGGATCCAGGTGGTGTACTCTATTTATCAGGTGCATTTTATCTAATATAAAGTGACTTTATCATTGTAGGATTTGCATCGATAGTTCGTGTTATTCCCTTCTTTAATATGTAAGTTTCAAATGTTGGCCCGAGCAATTATATTGCGGTCAGTTTACCACAAACAATCAACCAAATCCCTGCAGAGTACATGGTCTGTCAGTCTCCACGTTGTTGCTGGACCTTCGGTCCACCTCGCTGAGGTCACTCCCTGATAACCATCTTCAAACTCAGCTCTCCTCCCTTCCACTGAGTCTTCTGCCAACTGGCCTACAAAGTCCTCTCCAACGAGGACTTGCTGCTGCAGATCACTTCCCTGCATCCAGGTTTGAACTTCCCAGGGTTTCCAGCGTTCACGCTGGTCTCTCCCTGATTCTAGTCCTTTGTCTCTTTTTATACTGTGTAGCTGGGTCCTACCAGGCGGACTGTCAGTGTTTTCTTGCTTTTCATGGTGTGATCTTTACACCTCCTCAGGCCCTCCTCATCTCAGTACTTTGGAAAAGTGCTTGAGAGCGACCCTGGATGTTTGTCACCTTGGCTTTGTCAAAGTTTACAGGAGTACAAATAGGACCATTGAAATACATGATGGTAGATATAGGTTGTAGAGATGTTAGGGTCTCAAAGGGTAAGGGGCTTCCACTACGGAACGGGAGTCCCTCTCCCCAAGAGGGGAGTCTCTCCCTGTGTGGTCCTCCCGCATTTTACCACCCCTAGGGGGAATATTTGTTAGCAGCCTGACCTCCCTAGCCCCAGAGGGATGTCTCTTCCCTGTGAGGTCCTCCCACATTTTCCCACCCCTAGGGGGAATACCTGTTAGCAGCCTCACCTCCCTAGCCCCAGAGGGTTGTCTCTTCCCTGTGAGGTCCTCCCGCATTTTACCACCCCTAGGGGGAATATCTGTTAGCAGCCTGACCTCCCTAGCCCCAGAGGGATGTCTCTTCCCTGTGAGGTCCTCCCACATTTAACCACCCCTAGGGGGATTACCTGTTAGTAGCCTCACCTCCCTAGCCCCAGAGGGATGTCTCTTCCCTGTGAGGTCCTCCCAGATTTTACCACCCCTAGGGGGAATACCTGTTAGCAGCCTCACCTCCCTAGCCCCAGAGGGAAGTGCTCCCCTCTGGGGAGAAGTGACATCATCCCATGATTCGTGCCACCCTGCACAATTCATGGAGGCAGAAGAGGGCATAATATCAGACATCAGGGAGCACCAATAATAAAGGTCACAGAGATCTGAGGGAACAATAGCAAAGCTGAGAGGATATGTGTGGCAGTTCCATGAAAGGTCAAGAGCACAGATGACCACATGATAGGATTCCTTTGAGAAGGTAGAGCTGAAAGTGGGACTTCTTGGCAATGTCCGGAGTGAGCGTGAGAGCTCATGGAGGAAGGCCAGAGTGAAGGGAAGAAGTCGGGAGCAGGGGTCCTAATGGGAAGGATCTCCATTTTGCTGCCATTGAGGAAAAGATCATTGGAAGGGCACCAGGCTTGGATGGCAGATGGGCAGTCAGGGATGATGGAAGGTGCAAGGGTGTCAGCAGGAAGTTGAAGAAGAGTTGTGTGTCTACATAACACTGGAAGTTGAGGGAGAAGGAGGACATAAGGTGTGCCAGCTGAGTAAGGTAGATGTTAAAGAGCGAAGGCAAGAGGATAGAGCCCTGGGAGGTACCACAGATCGAGAAGGAAGTAGGAGAGGAGAAGGTGCCCAAGATGACTTGGTAGGAGCCAATAGTTGGGAGGGTGGTCAGCCAGTCCAGTGCCGATCTGAGATACCAAGGGTGTCGTGGAGCCTTTGTACGAGGATGCCGTGGTTGACAGTGTCAAAGGCAGAGATCAAGAAGGATGAGGACAGCTGGGGAGTTGGAATCCCGGGATGCGAGCAGTCCTTCACGGGTGTTCAGAGAGCAGTTTCTGTGCCTCTGAATGCTCCGAATCCAGATTGATGGCCGTGGAGAGTTGAGTCGGGGCAGGGCAGGGCTAACTTCTCCAGTAGTTTCCCCAGGAAGGTGGTGATGGTGATAGGGTGGTAGTTGACTGGACAGGACGGTTCTGCTGATGGTTTTTTATGGAGGGGGCGCACAAGGGAGTGTTTGAGTGAGGAGAGGAAAGAACTAGTAGCAGAGGAGTGGTATCAGAGATCAGCGAGTGCAGGGGAAAGAGAGCTAATGTTGTCCTTTGGCTCTGGATGAGCAAGGGGAAACATGTTTGGAAGAGACCTTCATGGAGTGGCCAACTCTGGTGACTACTTAGGGTGTGACAAGGGTAAAAGAGGAAAGGGGGGGTGGAGTGTTAGGGAGAATGTTCATTTCTGTGCTAATTCCTTTTCACCTCAGAGACCCCTTGCTCTTTTGCTGGACTCGGGGCTTGCATTGTGATGCTCAGCACCTCTTGTTCAGTGCCACTGGGAAGTCCTTTGGACTTCTCTTAATGTTTAAATACATTTTGTTGGGTGAAGTGATCCCAAGAATAGTACGATGACTCCTGCCTGACTTATCTTTTCTTTTGTGGGTCCAGCACACACCACCCTATGTAGAGTGTTGTGGGGGTTACCTAGTAACTCTTTATCCCCCTTCTCATGTAGCATTTTGTTAACTAACTAACTTGAATGGCTGGTGGCAGTGCTTTCTTTTTTTACATTTCTCAGCTGCAGTACAGCACCCAAGGATGACCATTTTCCCAAAGTAGCCTGTCTTATTTTTTCAGAATTTCTTGTCAGTTAGTTCCTTCTGGGCTTTTACTCTGTTTGAATCAGGTTTGAGTTCTTTTTGCCTTTTGCCTTTGGCGGGCTTAAGCCCTGAAGCTTGCCCAGGCTCCAGTGTGTCTGGAAAGCAGGAAGTGAGTGTGTCCTGAAACTTCCCTGTCCTTTGTCTCTAGGTGTGCCTGATTGAAACCAGGTATGATTGGCTGGCCGGCAGGCTGGGTGTCCTGCTGGGTGATTGACAGCCCAGGTCCGTGAATGAATGGGAACTTGCTTAAAATGCAAGGTTTTTTGGAACTAGACGCAGAGTCGACGACTGGAGGGCAACATCCGATGAAGAATACGTGAAGAGAAGCTAACAGCAGCACTGTCTTGGACCGCAAAGTGCCCAGTGAAGCCCTGGAGCTGTGCTGACCCGCTGTCTGAGATGCTTTATATCAGGGGCCAGCGTAAGCCTGATTCCCTCTTGGTCACAACCACCTGTTAAAGGGCAGGGACACCACTAGCCTCCTCAGAGGCACCCCCAGACAAAGAGAGCAAAAAGCTCTATACCATGGGAAGGAAGGTAGCGACTTTGACAGCGTTCCAGGCGATAATTGCTAATAATTCTACACTGTTGGCAAGTTCTGATTGCCATAAGTGGGATGAAATGGCTACCTTAATAGCTTCAGCTCCCGAACCATTAGCAAAGCTACTGCCAGTCTCGTCCTCAAGAATAACCTTGACGCTGTAGATAATGCAGGCCGAATAATCGAAGTAGGGACCATAATCAAGCGCCACTCAAGGCTTTGCCAGTCTGGCTTTAAGCTAGAGACCCAGGCGCTGTTACTTAACATGTCAGTGGAACCAACAGTCTTATTTGGCAAAGCGGTGGAGGACGCCCTAAAGTCCGCAAAGGAAGAATACGATCCCCTCAAGTTCCTCGGGTAACTAACTGATAAACCTTCTGGCCACAGCGGCAGGAACAATCTTCACCACTTTCGTGGCCAAAGTTCCAATAAAGGCTCCAGGTACGGACAAAATCAAAATTCTTCCTGGAATTACAACCAAGAACAGGTGTTACAGGGTTACCAGAGAGGCCGGGCAAGTTCCCGCAGCCAGGAGATCCTCCACAACTAGAGAAGGAGGAACACCACCTAAGCAATGACAGCCCGCTACAGGTCCCCTCCCATGCCTCCCCAGTAGGTGGGCGGATTTCACCCTTCACCCATGCATGGGAGGGAATAACCACAGACAAGCTGGTGATATCTACAGTAGCGATAGGTTGTGTGGAGCTTCTTCAAAAACCATCAAACCATCCCCTGCACCAAAGGAAGACAACAATGGAAGAGCAGCTCATCCTTCCCGAAGAAGTCAAGGACGCAGTAGAGATCGTGACGTCCAACGAGGTAAACAAGGGTATTTATTCAACCTACTTCCTTGTTCCAAAAAAAGATCTATGCGCCCAGTGTTAGACTTATGCCCTACAAACACTTATGCTGTACATATGCATATTTGTACAACTGCATACATACCATAAACAGACCACAACGCACACGAATATGAGAACACATTGGAAAGTGAAGGCAGGAAAAAAGCAGCACTATTACTAGGAAGTGGTCATAGCCTAACTGATTATCTTCATGCACACAAATAATTGCTGTGTTTCAGCCTTGCTCCTTCCACTGAGTACCACACACTGTGGGTAATAATGAGCAGCGCTCAGATACCTGAGGGTTCGTAGCGCCATATAAATGCCAAATTATTATTATTATTATACATATGACATGATGTCACTGAACCATCAGGAAAGTAGTGCAAGCTCATATGAGAAGAGTAGCCTTTACAAATAGAGTACCTTCTCACTGTGTAGTTGCTGAGTGTCAGTGCGGAAAACCACCTGGCCTGCATATGTCAGTGCACACAAAAGAGGTAGCCACACATGTGATGTCATCGCCCTAATTGAGACCCTAATTCTCTGGATTGTAACAGAGATAGAAACTATCACAAATGTCAATGATTTGATAAGTGTATGCAATGACATAATGCTTTGATGCACATATTTTCTTCTGTAACAAGAATCATTTATTGATTTTGACGTACTCCTATGAGAATTGTTTTTAGATATGTGTTTTTTGTTATTAGCACTTGTGCAATTAAATATTTAGTGATTTAATAATTTTTTTGCATTGTTTACATTTAATAAAATACTGTTGATTTTTTTTTTTTGTAAATTTGATTTTATTAAGTTTTACAAGTGTGAGTCATGGTACAACAATAAGAAAACCAGTACATATCTTATAACAGTAGAACTAAGCTATAAAACTCCATGTGTTCCGTGTTTGTCTGGCAGACACAATCTCCATACATAATGTTCGAGTATAAACATGACTTCCCCCTCCCCTGTTTCCCACCCCCTCCCTCCCCGTGGTCAGGCAGTGTTTAGTACAATTCTTGCAGCATTCATCGTGTGGTAATCAGAGTTAGTATATGTTGTCGGGAACTTTCGCAGTCCTGAGAGGACACTTTAGTGTGGGCGGACTCAGTATTATTTAGGTCTCGTTTCGCTCTTCTGTTCTTGGGGTGGTCATTTTATGGCTGAGGAGTCCGTTGGGTAGGTGTATGTTCTTGTATTCGATCCAGAGGGCTTCGATCTGCGACGATCTTCCGTGTAGTGACGCTGTGATATGTTCCATTATGCAAATGTTGTTGGCAACGTTGATCCATTCGCTTTTCGTAGGGGTTATGGGGGCTTTCCATTTCATTACCAGCGTTGCTCTTGCTGCTAATAGCAGTTGCGGAGCTATATCCTTTATTTTGATCCAGTCATCCTCATCCTTCTCAAGGCCGAAGAGCATGAGGTAGGGATTAGCTGTTCTGGTAATGCCGTCAGCCTCCTTGATCCAGCCCAACACTTCAGACCAGAAGACTTTTATTCGGGGGCACCCCCACCACATGTGCCAATAGTCTGCCTTTTCCCCACATCCCCTCCAGCATTCTGGCTTGATTGTTTGGAACATTTTGGATAACCTGACTGGGTCGTATTGCCATCTATGCAGTAACTTGATTGCGTGGAGCTTGTATTGGTTTCAGATGGATATTTGTGTGGCCGCTTGGCATATGGTGTCCCATAGGTCCGGTGTGATCTGTTCAGCAAAGTCTTTTTCCCATCTGACTTTCAGTGCGTCCGTGTTCACTCCCTCCCCTCCTATCAGTGCCCTGTACATGTTGGATATTAGGCCTTTCATCTCAGTTCTTGAATCAAGTATTTTTTCAAAGGGAGTGAGATCTCTCATAAATTTAGGCTTCCACAGAGGTCTCGTCAAAACGCCTTTAATTTGTATATGTTGGAAAGTGGATAGTGGACCTATTCCGATGGCTTCCGTTAGTTCTGGGAGAGGGATGAAGGAGTCTTCTTTGTAGTTGCCCAACTCTTTCTAATCCTGCCTCATACCATGCTTGGAATCGTCCTACATTTGGAATGTGGTCGTTGATTCCGGGAGACCATAAGTGGCTGAAAGGGGCTGGCCAGGTGGTAATGTTTTGCATGTTCTTTCCTTGTGTCCAGATGTCCCAAATGGTGCTCAGTATGGGGTGACCTTTGAGTTTTCTTCGAATTCTGTCCTTCGGAGCCCAGAGCCATTCCGAGACCGTGGCTGGTGAGAAATAGTGATTGTCCATATTGACCCAATGGATGTCTGTTTGATTACGCAGATGTGGGATTAGAACTCTTAGTTGGGATGCTTTGTAGTATTTGTGTAGGTTAGGGAGTCCGACCCCTCCCTTGTCTTTGGGGAGTGTTGATCTTATACGGGATCCTCGCTTTCTTCCCGTGCCATAAGAATTGGAGCATGGCCCTTTTGGTTTCAGTAAAGAAACCAATCGGGATCGTGATGGGTAACATTTGGAAGGGGTATAGGAATCGCGGGAGGGATACCATCTTTATTGCATTAAGTCGACCGAGCCAAGATATTGTGAGCTTATCCCATCTTGCCAGGTCGGACCGGAACTGGTTTAGTAGGGTAGGGAAGTTGGCCTCGTATAGGTCACTCAGCTTTTTTGTATCCCCAGATACTGTAGTTTTGTGTGTTCAATTTTAAGGCCCAGGGGAGAGAATTTGGTGATATTTTCATCTTCTGAGCCTTGAAGGGGGAAGAGTGTCGACTTAGTTTTATTTACTTTGAACCCTGAAAGTCTACCATATTCTTCCAGCAGACAGAGGGCTCGAGGGATGGGAGAAAGGGGGTTAGTAATGTGGAGGAGGATGTCATCTGCATAGAGGGCAATTTTGTATTCCGACGACCCCATTCGAATACCCTCTAGGATGGGGTCGGCCCTCATCGTTATTGCCAGGGGCTCTAGTGAGAGTGCAAAGAGAATTGCTGAGAGGGGACATCCCTGTCTAGTCCCACTTTGCAAGTTAAACCATCTAGAATATTCACCGTTCACGAATATTGAGGCTTTAGGGTCTGAGTATACTGCTTGTATTGCTGTCCTAAATCTCGTGCCCATTCCCACTTTACATAATACCGCTTTTAGGAATCCCCATTCCACCCTGTCAAAAGCCTTTTCTGCGTCGATAGAGAGAAGGACCGGGTCATTATCCAGGGTCTGGGATGTATGAATGAGATGGAGGGTTTTGCGCATCGTGTCAGCCCCCTGTCTCCCGAGTATAAATCCAACCTGGTCTGGATGTATGAGTTGCGGGATTAGCGTTTCCAACCTTGCAGCCAGGATTCTAGTATAGATTTTCGCGTCAAGGTTAAGCAGGGATATGGGGCGGTACGAGGCACATTTCGTGGAATCCCTCCCTGCCTTGGGGATCACTGTGATCAGTGCCCTGGTAAATGAGTCCGGGGGCTTCCCCGTGTCCATTATCTCATTGAAAAGGGTCGTCATGAAGGGAGACAGTATTGCAATGAAGGTTTTATAGAATCCGGCAGTGTAGCCATCTTCTCGGACTTCCGATTCTGTGATAGGGGATTCCAACAGTTCAGCATCTTGTTGTGATATGTGGGGGACAATTATTGAGGACAGGTACGTTTCAGTATCTATTTGTTCAGGGTTAACTTCAGAGGAATAGAGTGCCTCGTAAAAGTTGGCGAAGGATTCTGGAATAGTAGTGTGAGCGTATGACGTTTGGGAGTTATCCTCAGAGATTTCTAGTACTCTTCGTTCAGCTCTCTGCTCTCGAAGCCTGGCAGCGAGAAGCGCATCTGACTTGTCCCACTTTTCATAGAATTTTTGTTTCAGAAACCTCAATTTGCGCACCACTTGCTTGTGTTCTAATAGTTTCAGTTTGTTTCTTTTATCTCTGGCTCTACTCATTTTTATGGGATCTAATTCTGCGTCTGGGTCGGGTTTGCTCTCCAGTTGGTGAATTTCTGTTCGTAGCTTCTGTTCGATAAGATTACGTTCCCTCTTTTTTGAGGAGCCTTCTCTTATCAGAATTCCCCTCCAGGTAGCCTTTCCTGCCTCCCAGACGGTCTGTTTGGATGCCTCCCCATTATCATTTGTTTCGAAGAATTGGGAGATTTCCATCTCCATTTCGGCTCTGAAGACAGCGTCTTTCCAGAGGCTCTCATTGCAGCGCCATTTGCCACTCCTGGTCGGTAGATTCGCCCACTGAATGTCTGTGAGGACCATGTCGTGGTCCGACCAAGTGATCGGGGTTATGCCTGCTTTAGCTGGAGCCTCAGCGAGGTCTCTGGATAGGTATATGTAGTCAATTCGGGTATACGTATTGTGTGGAGCGGAATAGAAGGTGTAACCTTGTTCTTCGGGATGATGTGCCCTCCACGCGTCTATCATATTATACATTTCCATCCTTTGCGCAAGCTCAGTTGGCTCAAGTCTGTTCTGGTGGCTCGTGTTGGGGTTCCCAGGTTTTCAATCTTTGACCGGGTCCGCCCATTGGTTAAAGTCTCCGCCTAAAATAATGTGCCCGGTGGCTTCTAGTAATATCTTGGGAATCGTTCTGGAGAGGAATCGCGATTGTCCCGTGTTCGGGGAATGCAGGGTCGCAATCGTTACGTTCACCTTACCTATTTGCCCATTTACGAGCAGAGCTCGTCCTTCCACATCAGACCATGTCCTGGTAGGGGTGAATGCTATGCCTTTTCTAATGAGGATTCCCACTCGTCCTTTTCTAAGCGGGCCAGAGCCCCAGTATTCGTTCCCAACTCGTTTCCCAAGGATCGGTCTTTCTTCTCCTTTTTATATATTTCGTTTCCTGCAGGAGGAGGATATCTATTTCAGCCCTACGGAATTCTCTGGCGACGAGGGACCGTTTCGTCGGTGAATTGAGTCCCTTTACATTGAGTGTCCCAACTCTCAAGGAGACATTTTTCCTTGTGTTAGTGTCAGTTGTCATTGCTCTTTCTCATGCGAAACAGTCTCTTCGTGTGTAATTGGTACTGCTTTTTACTCGTGGAGTGCTTGCTGCTGCGCTTGTTTTGGTTTACTATGTACGCTGCTTTGACCCGCCTCGGCCCTGTGGCCTTTCCCTCCCTCCCCCTCCCTCCATCCCCTCCCCATTCCTAATTGAAGGCGTCCGATCGAACCCGGCATGTTGCTCCAGGTCGGCATCGGACCACTTGGGGGGGCTGTTACTTCACGCCCCTTAACCAAATAAGTTATCTTTGTCCAGAGTGAGCCCCTCCTTGATTCCCCCCTAATTTTTGTCATTAGAGTCAGGAAAACGTGCATGTGTTCGTATCGCCTCATTACATCGTTCACTTATTTAATTGGAACTGTTTTACCAGTGTCGCTTGGGTTCAGTGATCTGCTTCTGGGGAGATATTCCCTCTCCGGAATTTTCGTGAAACCTTTACTTTCTTTCTCCTGGGGCCTTGGATTCGCCACTCTCGTCCTTCTCCATGCGTCTCTCCTAGGCTGGCCACCTCTCCCCGAGTGCCAAGAAGGTCAGATATGCACGTTTGTATTTCTTTCTCGGATCTCAGCCTGAATCTGGTTCCCTCGTATTCGAATGAAAGTGAGAAGGGGTAGCCCCACCTGTATCGAACGTTCTTTTCTTTGAGCATCTTTGTGAGCGGACCACATGTTTTCCTGAGAGCCAGGGTAAGGGAGGAAAGGTCTTGGTACATTGAGATTGGTGCTCCCCCTAGCGTGATCTCGTCGCTCCTTCTGGCTTTTTCGAGAATTCTAGCTTTGTCTCTGAAGCGATGGAATCGGGCAAGAACCGATCGTGGACCACCCGTGGGGCCACCTGCTCTATGTATTCGTTCCGTTATTGGTTCATCCACTTCATCGTCTGCTGTGAGGAGACTGATAATGTTGTGAAGTGTTTCCTTGAGGTCCGCCTCCGTTTCCCCCTCTTTCTCAGGAATTCCAATGATGCGTATATTGTTCCTTCTTTCTCTATTTTCCAAATCGTCCAGTTTGAGTCTGAACTCATCTTCTTTGCGTTCCAGGTCCTTCAATCTCTGTTCATGTTGTATCTCTAACGTGTCGATTGAGGTCTGGTTATTTTCCACCCCTTCAAGCCTGTCCTCCATGCTGTCGAGTCTTTGGGTGATCCTGTCTATTTTGCCTCCTTTGTTAGTGCCCAAGTTCTTTATTTCGCCCAGAAGGGCAGCAATGTCTCCTTTCGTTGCCGCCGCCAGTTCATTTCCCATAGTGATGTTGTTTGCCATTGCTGGTTCAGTCAGGGCGGGAGAAGTGGGGGCGTAGGCGAAGTGCAAGAGCTTGTGCTTGAAGTTCATGCGGGGTTTTGATGGTAATGTCGTGGTTCCTTCAAAGCGACAGGCAGAGGAGGCACACGCCCCTGTTTTGGGGGCCTTACCCTCTGTACTGATCCGTTACAAGGCACATGGGGTAGTACCCTCTTGGCAGTGGTGGATTGGTTGCAGCTTTAGGTTTGGGTATTGACAGTATACTGCTGTGATGATGGCGGGGAGTGTGTACTCGGTTCCTTTTGAATGGAGGAGGCACACGCCCTGTGTCCAGGGGCCTTACCCTCCGTTTGGTATGTTTTCTGTTTCGCCGGCGAGGTGTACTCCGGGGGGGCCTCAGGATTGGAGATGCCTCGCGCGTGTTCTCAGGTGAATCGCAGCACCTTTTGGTACACGTGCCAAGATTTGGGGTCTCACCCATGGTTTACCTCTAGTGTCGCTTTCTCCGTTCGACACTACGGCGTTCTGTGCCGGGGTTTGTGGTTCGGAGGGTTGTCCCGCGCACCTCCACTACTAGTGGGGCCAAGGCAGATTGTAATTCTGGTGGGTTTCTCGTCTCACTTTCAGGAGTGTGTGTGGTTTACCGGTGGGGCCCCTTTAAAGGGTGCAGGAGGCCATCAATTACCTTCTGGAGGGCCAGTCCGTGGTGGGGTGGTTGTTTCCACGTACCCGTTTGCCGTGGGTGCACCTCGCTTCTGGAGTGGAGCCGAGCGTGTTGTGTAGACTCTCCCCGTTTTGGCTCCTGGGTGGTCCGTTAGGTGGTCCGTGGGTCGCTTGGGGCAGAGGCCTCTTCTCTGGTAAGCGCAGAGTGCTTCAGCGCCGTTATGTCCCCCACTGGAGCGTCGGGATCCACCGGAGAGTTTGGGGGGGGGGGCCAAGATGAAGCGTCGAGTCCCAAAACCACTCACGAAGAGTGGGTCCGCAGCCGGGGGCGGTGGAGTGCAGATGTCCGGTGGCCCTGAGCTCTCAATGTTCGGCTGCTCGAAGGGGGGCGGGCAGTGAACAGGCCTCGCCAGACGTTATGGGTCCTTCGTGGATGCCAGGCAGGGGAGGTATCTTCAACGGGGGTTCGGGTGGGTTCAGGGCTAGGGCACCCACCTGTTCATGTCAGGGATCTGCTCAGGGCCGTGGTCATCCGCGCTCGTGTAGGCTCCGTTTGCGGGTTCGTGTTGTGGGCTTTTCCCGAGAGTGCCCTGCAGCGCACGTGTGCTGGGTTAGTTTCGCTTTCTCCCCGGTCCGGACGGCCGCGGCTTGTGAGTCGGATTTCGTCGGGATCCCAGGCCCGTTTTCGCTCGGGGTTTTTCCCAGTGCTGGGGGGAGATATTCGCACAGCAGCTTCACGCTTTTTCTCCGGTGGGGGGGGTCAAAAAAGTGGGGGCTCAGTCCATCTTTTAGGGCGGCTGCAGCGGAGCTCACGCAGAGTTCATGCATGTCTCTGCGCCCCCTGGTGGGTGGCCACACCATACTGTTGATTTTTATGAAAGTTTGCTACTTATTGCCACTTCCGTGTTACTTATAGCTCTCTTATTTATAATTATTGCTTATCCATCCCGGACCTAGATAGAGTATACACTCCAAACATATGTTTGTATAGTGTTACTGGGTTTCCTTTGATATTGAGAGTATGTCATCACTGATGTCATCAATGGCACTTGTGATGTCATCTTTGATGCCATGAGCGTGAGTCATAGCAGTGCACAGTGGTGGCGCGAGTTATGGTTGCTTAGCTTACCATAACTGGCGAATTGCAGGGGTTTTTCGGTTTTACCTGTAACCATAACGTCCCTGTAACAACGCTTGTCCATTGAATTGCATAGGTTTTTACTAGTGCAACTTAACCATAACGTTCCTTTAGCAACGTTTTTGCCAGTGAATTTCATTGGTTTGTAGCAGGATACCCTTAGTTTGTGAAGAAGAACTGTGCAACATAGTGAAACTGCTGGCAGCATGTTAATGCACATAGCAGTCGCAGACTATCCGTCTCTTTGCGTACATCGGCTGGCATCCATCTTGCTGAGGAAGGCAGCTGCTTTCTTACATGGTGGTACCTATCACCAAACGCAAAAAATATATACAAAGAGCACCATGTCGAAGAATGGGAAGGGAAAATAGAGTAGGTTTGCAAATTGTGTTCTTAAAAAGCAAACAGGAGAAAGTCATAGGGAGGACACCATAAGGGAATGCATGAACAACAGAAGTAACGTCTGCCTTCACCAATCATACTGCACTGCTACTGTACATGGGAACAAAGAACTAACAGCCAGAGTAACGACTGGCAAGTGCTAAGAGCAGAACGTCACTACAATGTACTAAGGAAGCAACTTTCTGTAATGATTGCACAGGTGCTGCAGTATGCAATAGTACATAAGTATAACGTGTCATTTTGAAACACAGCAATGCCAAGCACCTTAGCATGGCAGGAATTAAATGTCCCTCATGACGGAATGACTTTGTATAGTAACCCAATTGGTACGCACAGTAGTGTGTACCGTAAATTATGTACAATAAATTCCTGCATGTACCTCAAACACATTCTGTTTTCGGTAAGAAAACATATTGGAAAGGAAAGCAAGGCAGTGCAAGCCGCAACCCTTCCACAACAGCATGTGCGCATAACAAAGGAAAGAAACTCTGTAAATACCAAAATGGACAGGCTGGAAGTCAAAGTGAAGAAATTGGGGAACACTTTTGCCGCCTTAAAGGTTGCATACAAGGATATGTTTTGGACAAAATGGCACACGTGCACGTGTAGTCCTTTCCCATGCCGGAGGCCGCCATCCCCTCAAAGATCGTATCATGGGAGATGTTACGGTGACACAGCAATCTCTTGCTTTCCTAACAACCAAGTTCTGCAAATCTGCATTGCCCCACAGTAAGTATCCACTTGTGCTACCCTTTTCCTTGCCTAATGGCTTGTAGGAATGTGCACAAGTGAACGTTAATAATGAAAATGTTGCTAAGTGTTTGGGAGGTGTGCTTTTTTTTCCTGAAATGGCGTTCTCACTCAGCGGCACACAATCCTCGTTGCACCAGCAGGCTCTGCATGTCCGCATGTTGTCCACCACCTATCAATGCATGTGGGAGCAGACGTTTGTGTGTGCTGCAAGTCCACTCATGTGTATCTGTTCCTCTGTGTCCTGGTGATATCACCACTGCACAGCATATGCGAAGGAACGTTAATTTGCTCGTGGCGTCCACCCACGTCCTGCAGATAGCTATGCAGATAAACATCCCACCTGCTGTATCCTATAAATAGGCAGTGTCTTCCAAAATGGTCAGCGCACATGTGGCACACTAGTAGTCTGTAGAAAGTTGGCAATGGTGTGCATAGTATACCCATACGCACAACACAGTCTGCCCAAAACGCGTCCAGCAGAGTCGTCCCAAAGCATACATGCGAACATTCTGTGACCAACAATCTATAGGAATCTTAACGTTTCAAAAATAGTAATTAGCATAATGATGACGTCATGGAAAATGATGCCACATCAACTTGACCGTATGAAATGACAGTCCATGACATCACAGGACATTAAGTCACATGAACTTTGATTCAAATGAGTAACCTGTGCATAATGTGACCAGTTTCTGCCTCACCAACATACATTTTCTTCTTCAAACATACCAATAACAACAATGTAAATCACCATTCACTTTGGATTTTTAGAACTGCATAACACCTGGTTAACAATTTATTAGATCACGAAACTTGTACTTCTTTAGGAATAATTTAATAGTTCTTAAAACAAACATGTCTGTAGGTGAAGACGAGCAAATAAATAAAGTGATAATACTGTACTCGGTAGGTAAATGCAATAACTGTTTTAAATTTTAGAGGCCTAACACAACCTACATTTTTAACAAAAGACAAGTGTAAGTGGTGTTAGAAAACCTAATGTTATATTTAAATAAATAAGCATCAGAAAATTGGGCCAAAATATGATGAAACATATAATACAGGGCGGGAAATTCAGGGGAGCTGGGAGCTATTTAGTTCCTGCTTGTAGCATAGACGAGTCTAGCTAGCTTGACACCCAACAGTCACCAGGAGCTACATTTGACTCCCAGACCAAGTAGTGCCACACAAGCACACCTATGTGAATTTGGGACAATCTATAAATAAACATTATGACATGTATATGCCATTTAAGGCATAAGGGGTCATAAATAATAGATAAACCGATATGTTTCCATCTTTTGTGGAAGCTACATTTGCAGAACGATCTTCACTAGCTCCTTGTTGCCCAGTGGTAGCTCATGGTCACTGGTCAATGCTGGATACCCAGGAGTTGCTTTTCTCTCCTGATTCTCCAGTGATAGCTCCTGGTCACTGGTCAATGCTGGATACCCAGGAGCTGCTTTTAGCTCCCGCTTCTCCAGTGATAGCTCCCGGTCCCTGGTGAATGCTGGATACCCGAAGCTGCTTTTAGCCTTTGCTTCTCCAGTGATAGCTCCTGCTTCTCCAGTGATAGCTCCTGCTTCTCCAGTGACAGCTCCTGGTCACTGGTGAATGCTGGATACCCAGGAGCTGCTTTTAGCTCCTGCTTCTCCAGTGATAGCTCCTGGTCACCTGTCAATGCTGGATACCCAGGAACTGCTTTTAGCTCCTGCTTCTCCAGTGATAGCTCCTGGTCACTGGTCAATGCTGGATACCCAGGAGCTGCTTTTAGCTCCTGCTTCTCCAGTGTTTGCTCCTGGTCACTGGTGAATGCTGGATACCCAGGAGCTGCTTTTAGCTCCTGCTTCTCCAGTGATAGCTCCTGGTCACTGGTCAATGCTGGATACCCGGGAGCTGCTTTTAGCTCCTGCTTCTCCAGTGTTTGCTCCTGGTCACTGGTCAATGCTGGATACCCAGGAGCTGCTTTTAGCTCCTGCTTCTCCAGTGTTTGCTCCTGGTCACTGGTGAATGCTGGATACCCAGGAGCTGCTTTTAGCTCCTGCTTCTCCAATGCTAATTCTGAGGCCTGTAATACTAATTGAGTATTAGAGTAGAGCCCATAGTGTCCGTACTAAGTGGAAACATGTTGGAATCTCTGAATGAGAGGAGAGGGTAGGAACAAGAACATAAAGCAGAGGCATCAAACAGTGACAATTGAGTACAGGGTACACCCTTTGAAAGGTGCAGTAGAGGTCAACATAATATAGCACTCCGTTTCCTACACAGTCAGTCAGACCTCACAAGAAATATATACGCTGTTGGGGGTCTGTGAAAGGTGCATTAGCGACTTCAATACCATATCACTCAGTTTCCTACACAGTCTGTCAGACCAGACACGATACAGAAACACTGCGGGGGCCCTGTGAATGGTCTTCACCAGTGTGTCACAAAGGCATGTGACAGGCCTCGGGTAGGCTGGGGTAAAAGAGAATCTCTTGAAACCATTTATGGCAGAAATTGGGTATATTTCACTTTTGGCAATGTTCAAATGCCAACATACACAGTGGTTTGGCCAGAAGTCATTTGTAAGGTCTAGCCCCCGGGTCTTTTATTGCAATTCTTACACTTATACTCTGATTACTTAGTGTCAGTCATCATTACTCATAGTCCAACTCTTCCTTGTCACACTACTTATTTAAAGCGATCTGCCTTCCCATAAGACCCTTACCCTTATTTGTTTTTCAGAGCTGTAGCCCCTTGCAGTCCGGGATAAAAAGCACCTGACATGTCCAAGAATCTGCCTGTCTATACCAAAGTAAAACAGGCAGTAAAATATAAAATGCATCCAAGGTTCACAATGCTGCCTGATGGAGCCATGCATGTCACTGAGTCTGTAAACAGCACGGTATATAGTGCATATGCAGATAGCAGCAATCAGAGATGAAATGCAAGAATGCATAGCAAACAATTATGAACAGTAAAGTGCTAATGCTTGCAGCTATGTCGCTGACTGAGCCAGATCCGACCAATATACACCCCTACTCAGCCACTGGTGTTTGCCTCCCCGAGCACTGAGATTGGTAGGAGGAGGTCTTTGCTTGCAGCTCACAGCCAGTGCTGGTGTTGTCATTTAGTGAGGATCCTGCTGCAAGGACCTCTGGGAGCTGTAGTCATCAGGTTTGCAGTGAACCCACTCACACCCAGACCCACAGTGTGGGGGTGTATCCCACAGCGTGGTACTCAAATGCAGGGCATGTCGCCCTGGTGTAGCACCCTATTGGACTCTGAAGCTTTCACCCTTGTCCTTAGAGGTGCTGCCCCAGGTCAGGTCTCTGCTGAGTGCACCCCCTACCCTTGTTACCACTAACCTGCACACCTCCTAATCCACATCCAGTCCTATAAATATTTATTTCTAATTGGGGACATGTCTAATATCTTTTAAGTGTAGTATGAATTGCACAAAGCCTGGCTCCTGTTAAATAAAAAAGTATCAGCATTCCCATTCTAATGCCAAACATGGAGGGGGAGCAGGGGTTATGGCGATGTCCCCCCGCTTTCATGACATATGAAGCAGGGTACATTAAAGAAAGAAATGAAAGCACCCTGCGGCACCAGCTCCGACCCACGTTAGTGGGAGGGAACTGATGCTGCAGGGGTCCAGGAGAGTCAGCGGCACACTTCTGTGTGCCTCGCTCAAAAAGGTAACTGATGGGGAAAGCTGAATGGTAAAAAGTGATCTGTATGATCTCGCAATTTCCTGATGTGCAGTAATCATGTAGATCCCCTTCCAACACTACCCAGAAGATGAATGTCGGAAGGGTAAGTGGACGTGGATCACCTGGACTGTAGAAGAGTATGCCTTGTTCCTCACGCATATAGCGCAGGAAGAGGGCGTGTGGAAGGCAACTGCACAATACAACACCTGCGAGGCTGAGGAGGAGCAATCCATATCTAGGCTTCCCAGAGTCCTCCTCCCACCAATCAGTTGCTCAGGCCTCCTGCAGGTTCAGGCCTACCATGGTGGCATGGTGGTATGGTCCGCTGGGCATCCCTCCAAGGAAAGGGCCGTATTGACAATGGTAGCCAGGCACTAGAGTACAGAGAGGTGGGCATGGATAAAGGCAGCAAGGTGTGGTTTATTAGACCAAGCACTGGCAGGCAAAGTCATTCACAGTATCACAGCAGGCTGATGCGAGCTAATGATGCAGGGCGGCAAAGGGCCTGGCCCATCCACAGCTTTTACTCGGGCTAGAATTACATTGCCAACTTGTGGGAGAATATTCAGCCGTAGGTTCCTGACAGCCCAGCTGAAAGCAGTTCACAAAACTGTGGAACAATGCAAGGATCTGGGAAAACATGTGCATTACATTTTTGGTAGAGGAAGATAATGGCAAAGATATAAGTGCCTCTTGAATGAACCAATGGACCTGGCTCTGTTGGGAGGGGTACTGGGTCAAGGACCAGAATCTGGCTCATTCTGCTTCCTAGTGAAGAACCTCGATGATGGCATTTTTAATTCATTTTCACTCAGCGAGTTCAGAAGCGCACATGTAGAGACAAGGATGGAGGGTGTTGCGGTACAGCAGGGCTTTTTTATTGCAATCGCTCATTATTGTACATTGTGGCCAGATAAATCACCAAAATTGGATTCAAAGGGGACTTGAGTTTGATACGTGCCACACAGGGATATGGTAAGGCCAAGATTGTTAAATATTGTGGGCCTTGACATCCTATAAAAGTTCTGTTATGTTAACAATATTTATAACGCGCACGGTCACCAGAAGGCATCATGGTGCAAAGTGGAACAGACTGGAGCCACAGGAAGGCCTAGAATAGCCACATTTTAAGAAGATGGCAAAAGTGGAGGCTGCTTTAGCACACACAGCCTAAGGTTGTGGCTGCACAGTAGACACACCTGAGAACAGATGGGGGCCTTCCAGGGTTTATCCACTCGGAACATGGAGCACTCACAATGATTGTATTGGCTCACATCAACCTAGTGTTTGTCCTCCATACTGGAACACTCAAAGGTTCTTGCATATACTGTTGTGATAGCTACCTACACTAGATGCACAATAAATTTACTAAGGTAGGACTGGCAGGTGGGCGGTTGGTGTCTCGTGCATCCTGGTGTGACGAACTATGCATACTTTTCACACGTACATAAGTCTTATTCCATGGTTGATGCCATATGGGTTGCAACAGATGCTGGCAATGGGATTCTCACCTGTTCAGATAACGAATCTGGGGGATTATGTTGCATAGGTTCCCCTGGAGTAGGGTGAGTAGAATCTCCACCGTAAATCAACAGGAATCATGTGTGCAATCACTAAATGGTTTAAATCAATTTGTGGATATTGGCAGTGATCGGGCAACATCCCCATTGGTTGCTAGGGATGTGATGAAAGCAGTTCTTGGTCGCAGCACAGAGGGTACAGGGGCATGCTGAGATTCAACCTAGGGGGCAATTACCAGAATCCACAAAAAAGGGTCTAGCTCGGGTTAGGGGAGTCTGATAAGTAACCGACCCATTCACACCCACTCCCTAACAATAAAACAGACTATGTACCCCCTCGTGAAATCTACACAGTGGTATTTTGAACAGGGAAACAGAAGTGGAACCCATCTAGCAGATTACATTCAGTACCTAGCAATGAGGCATTTGTATAAATAATTAGGAGGGCAACTGGGGTGTTTTGGGGAGTTCGGGGAGTCTCTCATACACTTTACCTCATTGCCAGAAATGTCATTCTATTGGTCTCTGACACAAGCTTGTTCTTTCTGTCACTCCTGGGTTAGAGGGATGGGTTTGGAGTTTATCTAGGTTTAAAGTCCATGTTTGAATGTAGTGCCAGCGTGGCCTGTGCCATTCTCACTGTGGGAAGAGATTGGCCCTTTTCCTTTAATTCACAATGCATTATTTATTTCCTCAATGGTGCTGTTGGTTATATTATTCAAGTTTGGGCCAATACACATTTGCCCAAATGTAATGGAGTCATCAGTGATTACATAATAGACTGGTCGGACATATGGCCGATTGGTGACAAGCTGCTACTTACTTAGTGTCAAACGCCTGCCTTTATCATTTGTATATGGAAATTGGGAGATTCCATGCAATAATTGCTGAACAAATAGAATGATAGAACATATATACATGTTCCTGATGATTAAACTATCCATTTAAAAGGTTTATTCATCGAGCTGTATTTTGTTTTCTAATGGTTTGGATGCTAAAATGTTCTAAATAAAAATTAATCACACTATACCTGCTGCATGTTACCTCAGTCCCATTAAATGTTCTCAATGGAGCACCACTTCTCTGCCACCCAGTAGGGCTCCTTTCCCCAGATAGATGGCACTTCAAAGTCGTATAAGTTACTCTGTGAGCTCACATCACTGCTACCGAGTAGAGTTGCCTTATTACATGTGATGCCTGCGATTGTGATAGTGTTGAAACTAATAATGTGCATCTCCTTTTATGTTAATAGGTGACTGATGCCCCCAGAAATGCAACAACAGTGATTTTTAGATTCTCTGGACTAACGCAGTGAAAATCTTCATTGTTAGAATATGCAATTTCCAAGCATCTTAGAAGAGTGCACGTTTGGGGTCCAGTTGTCTTTTCAAAGTATTCAGGTGCTCAGATTGAGAAGCTTGTTGGATACATGAACATGATGGCTTCCGTCCATGCAACCCCTTCCTGGTAACATCCAGTAACGAAGCTTGTTCAGTCTGTTAATCCTGGGGAGTGGGATATCTAGCATGAAAATGACAATGTGTTATGTGCTGTAAGAAAATCACTTCTCATTTGTGCTCTGAATTAGGGAAACGGTTCAGTGAAAAAGGTCCTCTTATTGGCACCTGACAAAACAAATTGGCAATAAACTTTGCACATGCACAGAATGTTGGAGCAATTGCCATATTAAGAACATACTTATTGCCCTCATGAAGACATGGGTGAAAAACCTTATCAGTGCACTGAATTTGAGACTAGCCTCCATTTGCATGATACACTTATCTGCCACCATCAAATGCATAACAGTGAGAAACAACATGTCTGCAGTGAATGTGGGAAAGGGTTTGCTCAGAAGGGACATCTGATTAGCCACCAGAGAACACATACGGGCGAGAAACCTCATCAGTGCAGTGAATGTGGAAAAGGTTTTGCGTGGAAGCAAGAACTTATTAACCACCACAGAACACATACAGGTGAGAAACCTTATGGGTGCATTGCATGTGGGAAAGGGTTTGCTCAGAAGGGATCTCTTATTCGCCATCAGAGAACACATACAGGTGAGAAAGCTTTCGAGTGCAGTGAATGTGGGAAAGGGTTTGCTCAGAAGGATTATCTGATTAGCCACCAGAGAACACATACAGGGGGGAAACCTCATGAGTGCATTGAATGTGGAAAAGGGTTGCTAGAAAGCGAGAGCTTACTTTCCACCATAGAACACACACAGGTGAAAAACATTATGAGTGCAGTGAATGTGGGAAAGGGTTTGCTCAGAAGGAACAGCTGACACTCCACCAGAGAACACATACAGGTAAGAAACCTCATGAGTGCACTGAATGTGGGAAAGGTTTTGCTCTGAAGCAACGCCTTATTATCCACCAGAGAACACATACAGGTGAGCAACCTTATGGGTGCATTGAATGTGGGAAAGGATTTGTTACAAAGAGAGAGCTTACTATCCACCAGAGAACACATACAGGTGAGAAACCACATGAGTGCAGTGAATGTGGGACAGGATTTGCTCGGAAGCAATGCCTTATTAATCACCAGAGAACACATACAGGTGAGAAACCTTATGAGTGCACTGAATGTGGGAAAGGTTTTGCTCGGAAGCAATGCCTTATTATCCATCAGGGAACACATACAGGTAAGAGGCCTTATGGGTGCATTGAATGTGGGAAAGGGTTTGTTACAAAGGGTGAGCTTATTAGCCACCAGAGAACACAAACAGATGGAAAACCAAATGAGTGCAGTGAATGTGGGAAAGGGTTTGCTCAGAAGAGATATCTTATTCGCCACCAGAGAACACATACAAGTGAAAACCCTCATAAATGCACTGAATGTGGGAAATGTTTCAGTCAGAACAGTTCCCTTATTAGGTACCAGACAAAACATGCAGGATGTTGTTATCTGCCATGAGGGAGGACATGTAGGTGGTGAAATCTCTTCTGCAATTGAAGGTGCTTCTGATAGAACAAGGTGCTTCTACAATGCTACTGAGTGTGGCATGGCTGTTGCCTAATACTGTGAAGAACCTGCCTCCACTGTGGTTCTTGGTTTCCTTTGGCACACAAATGATGGCTGATTATGATTGTTGAATCACTGCTGTTTGAAATGCATCCCTTCTGGAATGTTCAGAAGGGAGACTGTACCTTCTGTGTTAAGGTAACCATCCTATGGAACACTTTGCCTAAGGACCTCATGCTAATGAATGGACACCAACATTTTGGAAAAAGACCCAGTGGTTGAATCAATAACTATAGACCCTCATTGGATATATTAGATGTCCCCCCCCCCCTCCCTTCCTATTTTACAGGGAAGCTCCCAACTACTGAAATGGAACCCAGAGGGCATCTTGTCTTTTTCTGTACTGATATTATGCTCTTGCTACATAGATTCTAAAAAAGGATTCAGGCTCAGAGTGCATTTCCCTTCTCCACTCCATTGCACAGCTCTATCAATGTACAACCCTTACAACATACTAAAATCAAAGGTTCTGCAACACATCCACGACAGTTCCTGTCACAACTAATGCAAATGTATAGGGATAGAGAAGGTTTTCACAGGAGAGGGGTATAATATGCATTACATAACAGTGTTATTAATTACCATTTCACTGTACCAACGTCTAAAAGACCAGAATGACTAACATTTTTAAAAAAGCATGTATTTATTGACACACATAAAAATCCCTCATACATTCTTTCTAGAATAACACAATATTCCAACTCTCCAAGTTCACATAGAATTCAAACACATTTGCTTGGCTGTTAAGCATCAACTCTCGTCTTCTAATATCAATTCAATCTACTTGATGTCTTTAGTCAAGGACATTCCAAAACATGTCAAGCATATAAAGCCCTGTCCAACTCCACCTGGGGTTTAAATCGCCTTATCCCTTCTGTTTAAGGAACATCTAAGTCCAAATAGACCTGCTCTATCATTGAAGCAATATATATGAAACGGCATCACATTTCTAAAGGCAAATCACAATGGTTTAACCTTTAAAGTAATAACTTGTAAAGGCTCATCGAAACCATCCTATGGCAAATCACAATATATTCAGCAGTACATTTCAATGGGCCTCATTAGGGGTTGGGCGGTCCGGAATTAACAGTGGCAGTAAACCCGCCGCCACTGTTAATTCGGGGCCACCCGATCCCGAGTCCTGCAGGCGGGAGGTGATCTTCCCGCCAGGTCTGACCTGGCGGGTTTAACACCTTCCGCCTGCAGGCTGACGAGGAAACACCGGCAGCATCACGAGATGCTGCCGGTGTTTCCATGATCCCCATTCCCATTGAGTAATGGGATTGGGGATTAACACCATTCCGCCTCCTTGACTCCCGGGACACCGGGGTCGTAATGCCCTGGTATTTCCGAGACTCACGGAGGCGGAATGGTAATACGAGTTCGGCGGTAACCAGGTGGTTTTACCGCCGCGGTTACCGCCAGACTCGTAATGAGGCCCAATGTATATCATAATGTTCAATGCATAGCAAAATGGGAGTACATTATTCCATCAAGCAAACCCCATTGCACTACTATGCAAATCATGACTCAAAGGGACAGCTTAAGGCATACGCCCCTTGCTCCCTCTGACAGGATCTCAGCATGGCATTGCCTCAGCAAGTCAGCCAGCCCGCCCCTGTATAGATGCTTCTCAACCTTTAACATTCTGATGTCAGGTGCTATAAACCTAATTATTTCCAGATTTGACTATGGCAATGACATTTATTCTGTGCTCCTTGGCATGTGTGACTAACTTCAGATGGCACAGAAAGTGCTAACCTGCTTCTTTCAGGCATTGACAAATGTGGCCATTTCACTCTTTCATTACGAGCCACACGGGCTACCTGTGACCTCTCGCATTGGGTTTAAGGTGCTTTGTCTAGCTCATTGCGCCATTCATGGCAAATGCCCCACCCCATTCTGCATTGGATCCTTTCACCGTTGTCCTCCTTGTGCCTTTAAATCTATTATTCTAGAGGAGGAGGTGATGTACTTCTTCGTTTTTTTTCTTCTTTCTTTTGCTCCCTATATCTGGAATGCCCTCTGTCTAAGATTGCATGCCACCACCGACCATATGACCTTCAGAAGCTTGCTGAAGACCGATCTGTTCTGGTTTGTCTTTTCTTCATTTTGCTGGATTCTCATATGTTTTAATGTCCACCTGCTGTTAGAACCCATACACCTTTGGCTGAATAAGTTCCATAGAGAATTATTTTTGTAATTTTAAAAAAAGGCAGCTTTTAATACCATCCCTACAATAAGCGGTGTATTAACCATTTACTCCCCAAGAATTTGCAAGTACTCCCTTCAAATATGCTTTCTGCCTCTCAGGTTCATGAATATATTGAGGCCAGTGATGCCAGCCAGGCAGTACCAGTGGATGGTGGTCTACAGAGATTTCTCCCTGATGTATGGAAACTATAAAGTAAACAATTTATATTTTATTGTATATGAATTGCTAGTTGTAAAGAAGTGTGCATTTCAAAAAATTCACATTTTTTCTACTTAAATTATGAGAAAACGTGCCTCTTGGTAATGTTTTTTCTGATGGATGTTCCTGCCACGGATTCCTCATCTATGATATCATGAGGCTATTGCCATATCCTAACGCAGCTGTTCCCTGGAAACATTTCCACCGCTAGGGGGTGCTGCACCACTCTGCATCTGTCCGCACCTCTACAAGTCCCCTGCCAAAATGTTGTCTGGCCAGTATAAGTAGTGGTGCCATGACCTCAGTTTCACCCTCTTTCGCTAAAATTCTGGGGCAGGTAGGGAGTGCGATGAGGAATCTATGGCAGGAATATCCATCAGAAGCAACATTACTGAGAGGTAAGTAATTTGTTCTACTAATGGATACCGTCCTGCCACAGATTCCACATCTGTGATGGACTCCCTAAGCAGTATGAAATCTGGAGGAGGGAGGAAAGCAAGGACACCACCTAAACCAGAAAACTCAGAAGGACTGCCCTATCAATAATGGTGATACTGGCCCACAAGGGAATCCAAGCAGTAATGCATAGCGAACGTGTGCAGAGACGCTCACATTGCTGCCAGGAAAATGGCCAGGACAAGGGACCCCCATTGCCAGGCAGAAGTGACAGCCCATACTCTGGTAGACTGAGCCCTGAGACCCTCATGCACATCCTTCACACCCAGATCATAGCATTATGTGATGCAGAGAATGATCAACCTAGACAGGGTCTGTTTGGTCACAGCCCTGCGAGCACCAGTGTAACCAACAAAAAGCTGGTCATCCTTCCTAGCGTCTCGAGTATGAGTGATGTAGAACTTTAGGACCGATACTGGCTCCAATCGATGAAATCCTTCCTCTGCCTTAGAAGGCTGAGATGGAGGGAAGAACACAGGAAGATGGATATGAGAGAGATGGAAATTTGACATGACCCACAATCCTGGGTGCCGTGGTCTTCGCCCAGACAGTACTAGAAATCGTGATACAGATTGAAGGCAGACATCTGCCTATCGCAGTCTGCTCATGGCTTAAAATCGAAGGCCTTTGATGAAGTCTGCATGGCGAATCACTTTTAGAAAAGCTTGACGAGCATGTTCCCGATAAGCGAGCATAGTGCGTGGAAAAAAGGAACTATGGGCCCTGCACTTGAAATGACATCGAGGCCAGTATAAGTAGCAGGGACCATAGTTCCTTTTTTTCCATAGAGGCTTTGGACGGACCTGACGCAGCCATTCCCTTACTGTGGCTACCATCTATCGGCTAACTGGTCAGATCTCCTCCTTCCTCTCCGAGTGGGCGGACCTCTCCTCTTCCCTTCTGGTATCGACCACTCAACTCCTCCTTCTTGGAGACTTTAACTTCCACCTGGATGCTTCATGTCCGTCCTCTGGACTCTTTCATGACCTCTGCGACTCTCTCTCACTCTCTATCCTCCCCTATGGCCCGACTCACTCTGAAGGGAATACTCTTGATGTTCTTATCTCTACAAACCTTCCCCTCTCTATCCCTCTCACCACTCCTCTCTTCTGGAGTGATCACTTTCTCCTTTCCTTCCAGCTCTCTCTCTCCACCCCTCAGGCCAAGCCAACTCCAGCACTGCCACCTACCTTCTCGGTTACCTGACCCATGAAGCGTGTGTCAGTTTCTGCCACTTTCTCACTCACCCCCAGTCCCCATTTGGCTGAATCACACCCTGACACAGCCCTCTCCATGCTCCACTCTGCTATATCTGATACTCTCAATGTTCTTGCCCCTGTCATGAGGATCCACTTGAAGCCCAAAGCCAAGTGCAACTCCTAGTATGACTCAGACCTCACCACCCTTAAATGCAAGTGCAGGGTGGCTGAGAGGAAATGGTGTGCTTCTGGTACATCCTCTGACAAACTGGCATGCTGCCTGCTCCAAAGGCAATACCGGCTCTTTGTCCGCACCAAGAAGCGAGCCCACATCCAAGTCTTCATCTCTGGAGTATCTAACAACTCAGCCAAACTCTTTAAAATCTGCAAGGAGCTGGCCAATCCTACTGCAGTCTCTACCTCTCCTGTCCCCTCCCAGGCCCTCTGCAGGGACCTGGCCTCTAATTTCATTTCATTTCTAAAACTCAGGACATCCTGTCCTCTCTCTCTTCCTCTCCTCCTCCCTCTATCCCATCTCTTCCTCTAGCCCTTCTTCAGCCATCTCTCCTCCCTCCTTCTCTGCCTTTCCCCTGTTCTCCCCAGACAAGGTTTCTACACAAGTTCGATCTATTAAAGTATCGCCAAAACAGGTTCACCCGTGTTCCTCTAAAACCATCAAGGACCACATTGACACCTTGGCCCCTGCTCTAGCTGACTTCTGCAACCACTCTTGCCAATTTAAAAGATCTTGGGCCTCATTCCGAGGTTGGTGGTAAGGGATTAACGGCGCCGGGAAGGGTGCGGGAGCCGTCAACCCCTTACAGCTGCATTACGAGGTCCCTTAGCGGGACCCGCTAAAGGACCAGCATGCTAACAACCGGCCCGTTATTAACATGGTCCCCATTCCCATTGAGGCCTATGCCAGTTGTTGCTGCTTCATCTGTAAAAACAGATTCTGTGTAGTATTGTGTCTCGAGGTCCGTGGCTTCTGCCCCTCCCACTTGAGCTTTGTTTTATTATAGTTGGGCGATTTTGAGTTTGGCTTCTCTCTTTTGTTTGTAGTGCAAGTGCTGTTATTCTTGCGCCTTGTGTTGGCATACTCGAGTCGTAATGCTGTTTTCAGCCTACACTTGTCTAACACTTTCCATTTCTTCTAACCTAGGATTTATACTGTCCTCCTCACTGCTCATGCCATCTGAGCTTTCAGACACATCGGCCGGGCTAAGTAGATTTACTTTTCCTGCCTTCGAATGTGGCTTGATATTGTTGTTTATATTTTGTTCCTGGCATATGTCTGACTCCTTTTGCTCCCCTCTCTCCAATACTGCTGTACCCTGTCTTCCTTCTCGGTGTGGACTTATCGCATTTGTTAATTCTTCACCTGATGACCCTTGGTGATCGTCCCTCTCCATGGACCATCTATTTATCGTCTGGTCATAGTTTTCTTTCTCTTGTTGTTGTGAGGTTGCCATAATGGCTTGTACTAGAAGAGAGATATTTGAGGGTGGTGTGTCATCGTTAATCATTTCAGTGATATCTTTATCACTATCAACGTTTTCTCGCTGTTGTTCATCATCAGGGGTGACTGATTTTCTCCCCCTTCACATATCAATCTCTAGCTTTGGGTTCCAAACTGTGTTATTACCCACTTCGCGGGGCTCTTGTTTGTGCTCCAACTCCTTCTGTGTTCGCATTTGTAATTTGCTCTCTCCTACGGTTAACTGCTCCCATTGAACCCTGTCGGGATTTTTCTTTGCAGTAAATTCCTTATCCCTTGATTCCCTTGTTTCCTCCTTATTCAGATTCTTCCATTTTCCTCTTTTTGTTTCTATCGCCGGGAGAGCACACAGCGTTTGGGCACTTGTACTTTTTTCCAAATTTCTTTCTTGTTCCGTCTTGTCGCTTTTCCGACTGGGGGTTAATGTCTGATGTTGTTCACTTCTCATTGTTTTCACCCGGCGCTTTTCGTTTTACTATGCCTCTTGTATGGGACTTGTGTGTTGTTTCAATCTGCTCCGCTGAGCTGCCGGGTACCTTCCTTTGCCGAGGGGAGGGCTTTAACAGGCTTCTGCGCTCCAGGCCTGTGTCTTTGCTTCTCGTCCTTTGACTGCGCAGTCTTCTCCCCTCGTCCTCCTGGAAGCGTTTTGTTGCCAAAGCGTCCCAGCGGTCACGGACGGCAGCAGACTGCTGCAACCTCTGCTACCAGCTCTGCGGCCGCTCCGCCGTGCCTCAGGGATTATGTAGATTGCCCCGCCTTCGACTCCAGTGAAGGTAGGAGAAAGACTGCAGACAAAAAGAACGTGGTGACTGCAGCAGATTGCTACAACCTCTGCTACCAGCTCCGTGGCCACTCTGCGGCGCCTCTGGGATTATGTACATTGCTCCGCCTTCGACTCCAGTGAAGGTAAGAGAAAGACTGCAGACAAAAAGAATGTGGTGACTGCAGCAGACTGCTACAATCTCTGCTACCAGATATTATGTGCACTGGACTTGTGCCAAACAAGGAGCTGTTTAGCTGTCTTTACATCGGAATGTACAAAGGGAATGAGGTATTGGACTGTATGTGCACAAGACTATGCACGGGGAGAGAGCTTAGGGACTGTATGCACAACAGAATGTACACAGGGAGGTAGCCATGTAGTGCTAGTAGTATGTGCACCATGCTACTAAATAATAGGTTTGACAGGAGAAGGTCCCACCTCCTTCTCTGGGGCTCACATAAGGCTCAACTCAAACCTAGGAGAGAACTGACAGCTCTCTCTCTCTCTCAGACCATCCTCATGTGGATGTCATTGACACTTGACAGATCTCTTCACCATCCTTCCACTGGGTCTGACCACTACTGAGTACAGCAGAGGAGCTACCTTGGGAACGGTCATACAGTATGGTGTCAATGACTGACTTGGCAGTCATTCTATGTGGGGTGGCAAAGGCCATATGGGATTGTGATCGGCAATCAATGTTAGTAAGATTTTCACAGAACTGGTAAATCTTCCTGACCTGGATCAACCCCAGAACATTTTGCTTTAATAGTGGAATATTTTTCCTTAATACCTCAGTGAGTGGGAACCTTTTTCCACACTCAGAGAATCTTTAACTCTTTTTATGGGTGTCATTTATTTGACTCTCCACAGTGTATTTTTAAAGGTATCCTCTACAACAACTTATTGGCAATATGTGCCTGTTTTTGCTGGGTTGTCATAGGGGCTCCCCTTTTAATTTTCCTTTGATAACCTTGAAAGAACTACAGTTCCCAAGGGTAGAAAGGATCTTTGGACCCCTTTTACATTTAATTCTGTGAAGCCACCACACCCCACCTTATGTGGAGTGCTGGGGAGATACAATGTATTCCCTTTCACATTAAATCTGTAACAATTCTGTTACAGGGACAAGCTTACCTGCAATGGCTGGTGGCAGTGATACCTTGTATTAATTTGGTGCACATTTACCACAGGCTGTGTTCACAGCTGCAGTATCGGCACCTAAGGGTGCTCATTTTACGAACATGGCACCTGTCTTCTTTGTTTGCCATTTTAGTGTTTATTGTTCTTTCTTGTTCCTTCCTCTGACATCCAGGGTGGGAAATTCCATTGTGTGATTTTTATCTTCGGCGGGAGTCCCCTGGACTCCCTGCCCAGGCTTGAGTCTGTCTTTGAGAGCAGGAAGTGAGGAAGGAGTCTAAAACTCCACAGACCTTTGTCTTCCTCCTTGCCTGAATGGGGACAAATCCCAGTGGGGTGCTGGCTGTCCTGATTGGACAACCAGACCGTCCCTTCTTGTAAAAAGCATGGAGAGAATGCAGAAAATGTACTGTAGTTCCTTATAAATACTGGAACCTGGAAGCTGAAGACAAGTCAACCACTGGAACCAAAACCAAAGAGGATGATGAAGGGATGAAGGAAAAGTGGTTGAAATGATTTCCAGCGACCGGAGAGCCTGCTGTGTAACCGGAGCCTGCTGTAGCCCTTCCTTCCAATCGTTCTGGGGACTCCGAAGATGACGACCCCAATGCAGAGCCTGGTGTGACCCACTAGACTCAGGAAGACCTGCATTTTGAGCCATTCCACGCATTGCTGCAATACCCCAATACTCTGGGCTGTCGAGCCACTGTGCGGTGCACGATCTTCCGAATTCTGAATCTTGCTGAAACTTCGTGGGCATCCTGGTGGATTTCCAGAGACATGAATTGAGTCCGAAAAGTCCCCTCAACAGAATGCTGGACCTTTGTAATGATGACAATTCAATGCGATTTTCTGTCTTCTTCTGTGCTCCTTGAAAAGGGACCAAATCCGCAGTACCGCATTCAGCTGCGAGAAACACCTTGCCTACAGCCTTCATCGAACCCTGCTGCAAAGTCCCCTCCAAGGTCCTGTTTTCAGTCACCACGACAAGGAATCCACTAACCGGGTTTTTGGCTGCAGATCCTGAAGTCCTCCAGCTGCAGAATCTTCTTCAATGCTGAGGTACTATGTTGGCTTGGGTATGTACTTACCTTAAGAGTCTTAGGATTTCTGTGTAGCAGTGGGGTGTTGTCTGTGATGGGAGGCTGAGGATGGAACCCTGATGATAGAGCTCTTTCTACACCTACTCGGGAACAAAGAGCCTTCAAGAATTTGGAAACGTGTTGGCTGCCTCGGTCTGAGATAATCTTATCAGGAAGACTGTGTAACCGGAAAATGTCCTGAGCAAAACACCTCTGCCATCTCCATAGCGGCTGGTAAAGGAGAAAAATGTGCTAACTTGGTGAGAGTATCTATCATTACCATGATACAGGTACAGGAGTTTGACACGGAAGGTCAACTATAAAGTCTGTGGAAATGAGCCCCCAAGGACGCGTATGCATTTCCGATTGAGTCAAAAGGCAGAGGGGTTTGCCAGATGGGTATTTGGCTATGGCACAGACCGGGCATGCTTGAAGATAATCCTTGACGTCTCTCTTAAGATCCCGCCAGAAAAAAGATCTTGCAACGAGTTCAGTGGTGTTGGACTGTCCTCTGTCCGGCTGTGAGTGAATCGTGACACCAGCTAATTATCCTCTTATGCAAAGGACCTGAAGGAATGTACAGACGATTTCCAAAATATATCAATCCGTCTTATTCCATATAAGGAGTCTTTCTCTGATGCAGAAGTCTGGGCATTTCTGAGATCAAATCTGTTTTGACCTCCTGAAGAAAGGTATTGACTAGTCCGAGAATCTTATTTCTCTGGAACATGCGCTCTCTAGGATGCATAACGCCGTCTATAACGGACTCTTTCCAAGATAAGGCATCAGCTACCTTGTTGTTGGTACCGGATAGATAGGTGATTTGGAAATCATACTGGGCGAAGAAATAAGCCCATCAGGCTTGCCTTGAGTTAGCGCACTCCAAAGTTTTTGTTGTCTGTTCTGATGATAAATCCATGTAGGGATGCCATAAGTAGGTGCCGCCATTCCTCACAAGCCTGCTTCATGGCTAACAGTTCCTTTTCTAAGACCGAATAATTAAGTTGACTGGAAGACAGTGTTTTAGAAAGATAAGCTATGGGGTGTTCAAGACCTTCATAGGATTGCAGAAGGACAGCCCCTATAGCCATGTCTGATGCATCTGTCTCGACAATAAACTGCCTGGTCTGATTGGGGTGACGAAGAATGGGAGCAGAACAGAAGAGTCTTTTCAAGCAACCAAACCTCTGCTCTGCCTCTGCAGACCACTTGAAGGGACCAACGTTCTTTTTAAGCAATCTGGTGATGGGAAGATTAATCTTCGGTAAAAATTTGATAGACTGAGGAATCTTTGCAATTCCTGGACGGTAGTAGGAGAGGCCCAATCAAGTATGGCTGACACTTTGCCTTGGTCCATTGAAATACCTTCTTCTGACAGAATGTACCCTAGATAGGATACAAAGGAAACCGCAAAGACACACTTCTCAGGTTTGACTAGGAGTTGGTTCTTGGGTAGTCGTTCTAATACCTGCTTGACGTGAAGAATATGTTCTTCTAGATTCGAGGGAAAAAATCAAAATATCATCCAGGTATATGATTACCGATACCAACAGTAAGTTTGAAAACATCCAGTCCATAAACCACTGAAATGCTGCTGACGCATTCACCAGTCCGAAAGGCATCACCTTATATTCAAACAAACCAAACGGGGTATGGAAGGCTGTCTTCCACTCATCCCCCTTGGCAATGCGAAGCAAATGGTAGGCATTCCTGAGGTCGCATTTGGTTAAAATGTGTGCTCCTTGCACTGCCTCGATAATATCTATTATCAACAGCATGGGGTAGCGGTCACAGACAGTTACCTTATTGAGGCCCCTATAGTCTATACAGGGCCGGAGTTCAGTTGAGTCTCTCTTTTTGATGAAAAACAAAGAAGCTCCTGCCAGAAACCGTTCTGCAAATTGGCATCCAAATAGTCTTGCAGTACTTGTTTCTCAGTTTGGGTTAAAGAAAACATTTGACCAAACGGAACTAGAGCATTAGGTTCCAGATCTATGGTACAATCCTCAGGCCTGTGTGGAGGTAATGTAGCTGGTTTCCTTTTCGTGGAAACTCCCTGGTAAGGAGAACAATACTGTGATAGGGCGTGCACTCCAACATGATCATCTGCTAACACAGTCATGGTTTGAACATCACTTCTGTTGGGAAAGCAGTGAGGTCTAAAGAATGTGGAACAAAAACTCAATTGATTGTCTATCCAGTTAATCTGAGGATTATGCCTTCTCAGCCATGTAATTCCTAGTATAATAGGAAAATGAGCGGCTCGTATAATGTCAAATTTGAGAACTTCTGAGTGTTGGAAGATGGTAACGGGCAAATCCTCAGTGGTATGTGTTATGGGTCCCGAAAAGAGGGGAGAACCATCCACTCCTTCCACCTTTTGATCTTCTTTGCGGGCTACCCTTCAGAGGCCGACCATAGAGTGTCAACAAAATTCCCTGCAGCACCACAATCCAAGAGGGCTAGGGATTCCACTGACTTCTTGTTGATGTCGATGAGTCAGGAATCACCATTAGCCTGGAATCCTCAAACGAAACGTAGGGACTGAGGGATTTTGCAGGATGCCCCTCGGACCCTAGTCCCTACTGGCGCCAAGGAAGATCGTTTCCCTGTTGTTTGATTGGAACTTTAGAGCAGTCTTTGAGGAGGTGTTGGTCAGAACCGCAATAGTCACAAAGTCCCTTCTCCTTTCTTCGTCTTCTGTCCGCTGTTGAAAGAGGGCCTCTAGTAGCCTCAATCTGCATGGGTTCTTCATGAGAGTGGGAGGACGAGTGTGAAGGTGATGAAGAAGCCATGGGGTCAGAGAGATGGACTGCGGCCCGGTGTCTATGTCGTTCCGAGCGCCGTTTCTGGAGACGATACTCAATCTGCAATATGGATGACAGCAAGTCTGAAAAGGTCGGCGGTCGAGAAGATCTAGCGAGCTCGTCCTTTACCTCTTCTTTTAAGCCTCTTCAAAAGATGGCATATTGAGCTTGTTCCAGCCATCCAGCCCCAGCTGCCAAGGTTTTGAAGGTAGAGATATATGATAAGACGTCGGAAGACTCCTGTGGAACATCCAATAAGTCTTCACAAGCCGTGAACATCAATTCTGGTGTTTCGAAGTTCTGTTTGAGTAACGTCTGGAACCCGGCAAAGTCCTGCAAAATCGGATTTGCACTTGTTACCAACGGGGTGGCCCATTCCAGCGCATTACCAGTCATGTTGGAAATCAAGAAACCGACCTGTGACTGGTCCATAGCAAAGGAACGAGGCCTGAAGGTAAAGTATACTATTCAAGCCTCCAAAAACTCCTTTACCTTCTTGGGGGCTCCATCAAACTTCCCCGAGGGAAGCGACATAGAAGGCAATTCTACAGGTGGAGGTTCACGTGCCATAACTAATTGCTTAAGTACAGCATTCTCTGCTTTCATTGTCTGTAATTCTTAATAGAGCACCACCGTATAAGAGGCCGTGGGAATTAGCTGTCTCTATCTAACCTTGATAATCATTGAATAGAGCGCCACCCTATAAGAGGCCGGGGGAAGGAGCGGTCTCTATCTAACCTTGATAATCAGTTAATAGAGCACCACCCTATAAGAAGCTGGGGAAATGAGCAGTCTCGAACTAACCTTTATAATCAGTGAATAGAGTGCCACCCTATAAGAGGCCGGTGTAATGAGCGCTTTCCATCTAACCTTCATAATCAGTTAATAGAGCACCACCCTATAGGAGGCCAGGGGACATATGACTGGGGGTTGGATTATACAATAGAAACCCCTTTAAATGGAATGAACAGACTCTATTTAACCTTGATAATCAGTTAATAGAGCACCACCCTATAAGAGGCCGGGGGAATGACCAGTCTCTATCTAACCTTGATATTCCGTTAATAGAGCGCCACCCTATAAGAGGCCAGGGGAATGAGCGGTCTCCATCTAACCTTGATAATCAGTTAATAAAGCACTACCCTATAAGAGGCCCGGAGACATATGACTGGGGGTTAGATTATACAATAGAAACCGCTTTAAATGGAATGAGTGGTCTCTATCTAACCTTGATAATCATTGAATAGAACACCACCCTATAAGAGGCCGGAGGAATGAGCGGGTTCCATCTAACCTTCATAATCAGTTAATAGAGCACCACCGTATAAGAGGCCTGGGACATATGACTGGGTTGGATTATACAATAGAAACCGCTTTAAATGGAATGGGTGGTCTCCATCTAATCTTGATAATCAGTTAATAGAGCACCACCTTATAAGAGGCCGGGGAAATAAGCGGTATCTATCTAACCTTGATAATAAGTTAATTGAGCACCACCCTATAAGAGGCTGGGGGAATGAGCAGTCTCCATCTAACCTTGATAATCAGTTAATAGAGCACCACCTTATAAGAGGCCAGGGGAATGAGCAGTCTCCATCTAACCTTGATAATCAGTTAATAGAGCACCACGTTATAAGAGGCCGGGGAAATAAGCGGTATCTATCTAACCTTGATAATAAGTTAATTGAGCGCCACCCTATAAGAGGCCGGAGGAATGAGCGGTTTCCATCTAACCTTGATAATCAGTTAATAGAGCACCACGTTATAAGAGGCCGGGGAAATAAGCGGTATCTATCTAACCATGATAATAAGTTAATTGAGCGCCACCCTATAAGAGGCCGGGGGAATGAGCAGTCTCCATCTAACCTTGATAATCAGTTAATAGAGCACCACGTTATAAGAGGCCGGGGAAATAAGCGGTATCTATCTAACCTTGATAATAAGTTAATTGAGCGCCACCCTATAAGAGGCCGGAGGAATGAGCGGTTTCCATCTAACCTTCATAATCAGTTTATAGAGCACCACCCTATAGGAGGCAGGGGACATATGACTGGGGGTTGGATTATACAATAGAAACCCCTTTAAATGGAATGAACAGACTCTATTTAACCTTGATAATCAGTTAATAGAGCACCACCCTATAAGAGGCCAGGGGAATGAGCCGTCTCTAACCGTGATAATCAGTTAATAGAGCACCACCCTATAAGAGGCCGGTGGAATGAGCGGTTTCCATCTAACCTTCATAATTAGTTATTAGAGCACCACCTTATAGGAGGCCGGGGGAATGACCAGTCTCTATCTAACCTTGATATTCAGTTAATAGAGCACCACCCTATAGGAGGCCAGGGGAATGAGCGGTCTCCATCTAACCTTGATAATCAGTTAATAGAGCACCACCATATAAGAGGCTGGGGGAATGACCAGTCTCTATCTAACCTTGATAATCAGTGAATAGAGTGCCACCCTATAAGAGGCCGGTGGAATGAGCGGTTTCCATCTAACCTTCATAATTAGTTAATAGAGCAACACCTTATAGTAGGCCGGGGGAATGACCAGTCTCTATCTAACCTTGATATTCAGTTAATAGAGCACCACCCTATAAGAGGCCAGGGGAATGAGCGGTCTCCATCTAGCCTTCATAAACAGTTAATAGAGCACCACCCTATAGGAGGCCAGGGGACATATGACTGGGGGTTGGATTATACAATAGAAAGCCCTTTAAATGGAATGAACAGACTCTATTTAACCTTGATAATCAGTTAATAGAGCACCACCCTATAGGAGGCCAGGGGACATATGACTGGGGGTTGGATTATACAATAGAAAGCCCTTTAAATGGAATGAACAGACTCTATTTAACCTTGATATTCAGTTAATAGAGCACCACCCTATAGGAGGCCAGGGGAATGAGCGGTCTCCATCTAACCTTGATAATCAGTTAATAGAGCACCACCATATAAGAGGCTGGGGGAATGACCAGTCTCTATCTAACCTTGATAATCAGTGAATAGAGTGCCACCCTATAAGAGGCCGGTGGAATGAGCAGTTTCCATCTAACCTTCATAATTAGTTAATAGAGCACCACCTTATAGTAGGCCGGGGGAATGACCAGTCTCTATCTAATCTTGATATTCAGTTAATAGAGCACCACCCTATAAGAGGCCAGGGGAATGAGCGGTCTCCATCTAACCTTGATATTCAGTTAATAGAGCACCACCCTATAAGAGGCCCGGGGACATATGACTGGGGGTTGGATTATACAATAGAAGCCACTTTAAATGGAATGGGTGGTCTCCACCTAACCTTGATAATCAGTTAATAGAGCACCACCCTATAAGAGGTCAGGGGAATGAGTAGTCTCCATCTAACCTTGATAATCAGTTAATAGAGCACCACCCTATAAGAGGACGGGGGAATGAGCGGTCTCTAGCTAACCTTGATAATCAGTTAATAGAGCACCACCCTATAAGAGGCTCTGGGGCATATGACTGGGGTTGGATTATACAATGGAAACCGCTTTAAATGGAATGGGTGGTCTCTATATAACCTTGATGATCAGTTAATAGAGCACCACCCTATACATAAGAGGCCGGGGGACACATGACTGGGGGTTGGATTATACAACAGACCTCCATTTATTTGTGGTGAAGAGTGTATCCCCCAAAGGAGTAGCTTTTGCACACAAACACGTTTTTGACCCAGAGATACAGACCAGAAAATGGGCTCTAGGAGCAGAAATCAGATTGTTATGTATTTCAGACGGGGTCACGAGATGTACAAAGGTAAAGCTCCTAAAATAGAACATAGGCATTGGCTGAGAGACCATAGGAGTGATTTGGCTCAGAGAGACGCAGAACAAATGTTGGCTGCACTAACCACTAAAAATAGTGTAGAGTTTTGGTCTATTTAAAAAAATCTATAATAGCTACCAACAAATGGCACGGCAGGTTAATACCATTTCTGGGGAGGAATGGGTGATTTACTTTTCTGAGTTATTCTCTTTACCCTCGAAACTCAGCAGACAACTGGGGCTACAGAGCGGTGTGAAAGGATATTGACTTTCAATTTGGATGACATCATGAGGTTTATTGCTAAGTCAAGTAACTCTTGGGCCCGGATGGGCTTTCAAATTGGATGTTTAAGTCTTATCTGGTTGCCTGGGTCAAGTTCCTGGAGACTTTGTTTAATCGGGTCTTGGACACTAAATGTATCCCAAGATGCGGGAAGAAATTGGTGGTCATGCCGATTTTTAAGAAAGGCTATCGGGTAGTTCCCTAGAATTTCCGCTCCATAGCCCTTCTGGATGCTCCGGGAAAGATATTCTTGTATTGAGGCATTGGTTGGGATGGGTTAAGGAACCCAAATGTCTTGATTCCTTCCAATCAGGCTTTGTAGCAGGACTAGACACCTCGGTCAACTTGATGGCTCTGAGCCTGGTAAAATAAAAGTCATGTTAAAGGGTCAGCCAGTATATATGGCGTTAATTGATTGTAAACTAGCCTTTGAAAGAGAAAGATAGTACCCCCCTCGCCCTTTTCCTGCGTATACTTTGGGGATTCTCTCTCAGCGCTCATCACATGGATGTCTGGTCATTGAGCATGCGCAGTTTGTTCTTTTTCCTGAGTATACTTTGGTGATTCTCTCAGAGCTCAGCACGTGCCATTGATGTCTCAAAATTGCGGTGCCGTAATTAGCGCCTTCCCCATTCCCATAGAGCCCTATGGGGCAGAAATGGGAATGGGGAAGGGCAATGGCGGAAGGGGGATTTCCCGCCCCACCAACCTTGGAATGGGGCGGTAAATCCCCTTTCCGCCAAGGCGGTGCCGGTAATTTACCGGCATGGTCCAGGGTGCTAATAGCACCCTGAATCACCGCCTTCCGTGTAATGAGGCCCAATGTCCAGCTTGCATATGACTCCTACAGGTTTTGATTCAGAGAATAATGTTCTCAGAACAGTAAGCTCTTGTCTGAACATTTGCACAGCATTCTCTGAACATGTATAGATAACGTTAAATGAATGTGTGTGTGCAGTTTAATCTACATGTTTATTTGCAGCTTTAATATAAATGTATGTGTACCACTTTAAATACACATGTGTGCAGCTTTGAGCACAGCTTTCAATCTACTCCTATCAATTTGCCTACATCGCTAAAAAAAATTGTTTAGAGATGTAATATTGTCCAGTAAAATAACTATTTTACAACAATCATACCCGGTCACATTTCACATAGATCTGCTTGTGTAGTTCAACACAAGTGACTGCAGCAGTTTAACAATTTGCATGATTATCTATGAACAAAATTAATTCTCTGTGATAATTGTTGTTGCAGAAATATCTAATTTAAGACTCACACTGGCTGCTTTTGCATGATATCACATTATACATTAGTGTGTCATGACTTACACTGTGGACTTTGCGATACCACACCAACAGGAACAAAGGATTCTATTTAATTGTGCTTTATTTTACAAACACAGTCTACATTCCAGTGCAAAAAATACTGTCAGTTTTGAACTGTGCCTCTCAATGCGAAACAAAATGCATTGAGTGTTAGGGAAATTACATTTCACTTTATAATCAATATTAATGTGAGACACAGGGCATTTATGTTTAACGCTTCACCTGCATCTTTGTCAAATTAGGATTTCCCGTTGATTCCCTGCCCTTTTTATTCCTCGGATTTTACTATGGATAATATATTTCACAGTTCTTCTTACTTTTGAAATGCATCTTTTTATTTTGGGAAAATCAACAAGGGCCTAGTCAGTCTAGAATTACTCCATCAGCAAGCTTTCTTCTCAGCTGGCTGCCTGGAAACCAATTCCTAACCTAGGCTGGTTATCCCTCTATCAATGGCTTGTGTCTCCAGTCTGCATGGGGATCAGCCATCTAGACAGCTCAGTTCTGCTCCCCCCTGGCCACCTCTCTCCAGTTGTATCTAGAAAGTCTTGAATGTTCATCTCCCCATATTAGTTCATCATCCTTCTATTCTGCGTTCATGTTATTAAATATCTTTGTTTTGTCTCTTGAGCTTCTGACTGGGATGCGGCTAACACCAGCTCATGACTGCGAAGGAGGGGTAATCTCATTACTAAAGCAAAATTGCAATTAGGTTTATGCCACATAACTCTGGATGTGAACATGAAAGAGTAATCAAATCAGATTCTGTGGGACAGTGTGCGAAATTGCATGTGCTGCCTTTCCCTATGCGATACAGATTACCATCCATGTTTCTATTTATTTCCAGATGTTTCCATTACATAGTGTGATGAATATGATGATGTCACCCCTCCTTACCCTGAGATAGCCCCTCCTCCTATTGTCAGGGGATGGCAGACGCTACCTGGTCCTGGGGAGGCTATTTGAGGGAGGACCACATGGGGAGAGGGGACCCTCGGGGGATTACATGGCATCATCTAGTGAGAAATGGTATTCCCCCTTTCCCTTTTAGGGATATCCCTTCCATTCCCCATGCCTGTATTGCATACTGCCATAATACCCTTCGACAACTTGCCAAGTCTACTGACAGTACTCTTCAATATCAGATAACAAAAAGGGTGACAAAAGCTGAGATGAGTAAGAGGCCAGGAGCAATGATGAATGAGAACCAACACCAGACATCTAGCAGCTGGAAGAAACTGATTGGCCCGACATGGTTTAAAACCATGCTGGGAAAAGAAGAATGGAATTTGTCTTCATCCTCCTGGTGCAGATCGAATGACGCTGCAAGAACGGGAGATCCAACTGGCTAGGTGCTTCCAGGAAACCCAAGCTGTCATCTTGGCAAGTGAGGAGAGAAACCCGGGAGAGCGGCAACTGCCGGTGGTACAAAAGACAGGGCGGGAAAGCAGAACAAGAAGGCAGCTCGGTGAGGAACATGCTCAGTGAAGCTCTGCGGAGGTTGTGGCAAAGCAAGAGGAGGCAAGCCATGGTTCCTGACAGCCGAAGTGCCTGCCGGTTCAGAGAGAGCTGCAAGAGCTGGAAAAGGACCCGGTTCGGAGTCGGAACACAAAGAAACTGCAGGAAAAGGACCAGTGAGCCCAGGGAAAGGGTTGGGACACCAAAGCACAGTTGGGCAAGTTTGACTGGGGTCTGGGATCCACAGTACGAACTAAGGGAAGACCTAGAAGGGAACATCAGAGGGACATTGTGGATTAAGAAAGTCCTGGAAGGCGAGTATACAAGGACTCGTTTCAAGGCACTCAAAATTGTACATAAGTGCCACTATGGAAACGCCCAGTCTATCTTCAAACCTGCATAACAGCTCACACTCTCAAGAGAACTAACAGATCTAGCGAGGGCATCTGTATGACAGCTCCTAGAAGTAACCAGTCTAGAGGACTGGGAAGATCCTTCCCTGCTCTGGCTACCCGAGCATGGAACAACCTGCCTATAGATCTACGTGCAGATCCAGACCTTCTTAGCTTCAGAAAACACCTGAAAACCATTCTATTTGAATAACGAGATGTTTTCTGAACAAGACCCTCCTCTTTCCACTCTTCTTCCCTTACATTCTGTGCCCTGTGCCTGCAGGCTCCTGTGCTATACAAACAAACAAATACAAATACATTAGGCTCTGACCATGGAGTGCTTTATGTTTGTCCGCCCTCGTCATTCCGGGAGGGGTGGGGGGGCCACTTCAGCTCTGACATCTGTCTGGTCTGAATTGGTGCAGCACTAGTTCTTATAGCATTTGGGTTGCCCAGCTGTGTAGATGCTTTTATTTCTGTTAGGTTCACTACAACGGGTCATGGTCTGGGGGTCATAGGCTGAATGGAGGGGGAAACTAGACATGCTCCTGCATGCTGCACTCACTTTCTCTATTGGGGGAAACTAGACATGCTCCTGAATGCTGCGCTCACTTTCTCTGTTGGAGTCCAGCATAATTCACCGCTGGGTGGCCCGGGTTCGTTGGAGGGCCATATACAGATGGTTTCATTGTGCCAGCATGGAGCGCTGCAAATTTCACACAACTCGCCGCCGATGGGTCCGGGATCTGCAGAGGGCCATTATCAATTTACTGGCATTTCACCAACATGGAGCACTTCTTGTTATTTCACTGCCGATCGCGCCTGGGATCTTTCTTTCTTTGCTCTGACCCAGAGCACTGCATTTATTTTCTTCTCGTGTGCTCTCTTCCTATTAGAATCACCGCCAGAGGCCCAGGGACTCGCAGGGAGCAGCAGGGGCTTCTCCTTCCTTTACCGCAGCTCTGATGATTGAGCACTCTCATATTCACTGCAATCGGGCCCAGGATCTTTTATTCTGTGGCCTGCTGGCACAGCGAGGCGCCGGCTGGATACTCTCGGCAAGAATAGCAGCGGATGCCGTGCTGTGGCTCTCCTTAGTGAGGAAAGGTCAATCCTTTGATGCAGCGATCTCTGCCACGCTGTTACCTCCCCATTCGGGAGCTTTTCAACAGTTGATGCAGCAGCGGAGCCAGTGGGGGTGCGAGCCTCATTGTTGCGGCAGCAGGCCACTTCTTCACCGTAGCAGAGTCGCTGTGCTTTGGTTTTGAGGGGGCAGCAGTTCTGTCACCTGCTGCGGCAAGGGCCTCACACAGGGGGTGATGTGTGCTGCAGCTTTCCCCTCTATAACCATATGGTTACGGTGATGGAAGCCGATCTTCTTCCTTGCAGCGGGAGACTTGTATGGGAGGCGGATCATGTTGCACTGGTGGCTACAGAGTCTGCTCCTACTCACCCCTCGCGTTATTCCTCACTGGCACCAGACCGCCTGGCAGGGATGTCGCTCATAATCACTCTCTGGTGGGTTACTGATGTATATACTGTGGCGGCGTGCCGCGTCCCTCAATGTAGCAGCAGTGCACGCCGTGCCTCTCCCCCAGGGACGGGACACATCGCAGAGTTCTTCCACTCGTCACCATCGATGTGGGACATGACGTGCTCACAGGAGCTGGCTCCATCAGTGCAGAATCACTTCCTAATGAAGGAGTTAGCTTCCCGCTCGTGCACTGTGACCCCTGTTGCTAAGTTTCTTTAGTAGCAGGGATCACTGTCGCGCCACAGCCAGCAGTGAAGAGGAAGATTCAACAGTATGTAACAGGGAAGTTCACCCCTATATTAGTCATGTTCTATGAGTTAACTTCCCCATGGAGTACTGTTGAAGGCTCCCAGATAGATATGTTATCAAGGCTACGAAGACAAAAATACTTCTGCCTCATATATATAAATGATCAAAGCTGTACTCTGAAAAATTAATAGTTGTGAATGAGAAGTTTTTCATCTTCATTGAGGCTAACGGGGCGATGTGTAAATTCAGGGAGAAAACCCTTCAGAGGAATTCACGCTGTAAAAGTGATAGACGGCTGCATGCTCAAAAGAGCGCATCTAACCTTACAGCTAGTAGAATTGTGTTATATCTTGCTAGCAATCAGCACTACAGGGTTCCTCACTTCACTGCTGCTGCTAACTATATATGCCTGCTATATAATGCCTTATAAATCTAATACACATTTAAAAAAAAAATACTGCATGCATTTTCCATTGCACACAGCGCACTGGGACCACTGCTGTGTATTCTGGACACATAGGAGTTTTGTTTTTTGAGATGACATTGTAGTAAAGCAGATTCCAGGCTTCTTATGGTTACATGTGAGAGGTTTATTACAGGTCCTTAAGTTACAGTTACATAAGGATATAAGGACAAATAAACACTGGCACCCATCACCCAGGCAGGGGAGATCTAACTGCCTGAGTGTGGAACCTTCAGGCCAACATTCTCACATTCACACAACAACATTCCACATGACATCACCAGCTTACAGGAAACACAGACACACTATAGAACACATCTCCTTCTGTTATTAACACACACACACACGCGCGCACGCACGCACGCACATATCATACCACCACCACCCACGCTGCACACATTCACCATTAATGATGTCAGACACACGCTGGGTGCTCCAAGAACTAGTGAAGGGCATGGGACAGTTCCAACCTCCATGCAGGATGGCAAAAACAAGTGGCAGCCATATGTCTTCATCCTTGTACACAGCACGGTTGTACCTACCACCATCTAGCACTCCTCCCTGGGACCACCACAGCACATATAGCCAGACATCAAGGTACTTGAAATCCACAAATGCAAACACATATCACACCCTCACGACAACATTGAAAACAACGAGAAAAGTCACAGCGCACCTTTTTATGGAGAGATACAACTCACGTACTGCACTACCATCCAGAAACCATGCGGCACACTTAACTACACTCATACTCATATATTGGAGGCACTACCTCCCAGAGACCCTTGTGGCACACTCACCACACTCATACTAAATACCGGATGTGCTACCATCCGGACCTCTGTGGCACATACTACCACACTCATACTACATACTGGAGGCGCTACCATCCAGAACAATGTGACACTACCCCATTCCTTGCACCATGCGGCCTCGCACCCCCCAACCCCCTCGACCTGCTCCAATCCCGTTCCCCGTGGCATCCCCTCCCTCCGCCCGCTTCCCGGACCTCTCTACCTTGTGATTGCCCATTCTGGCTTGCTCCGTTCCTGGGCCTGCAGCTTCACCTGGGAGAACGCCATTACCAGCACAGCGACCCCAGGTGAGCTGCAGGGACCCACTACCCCATTCCTTGCACCATGCGGCCTCAGCCCCCCCCCCGAACCTCCTCGACTTGCTCCGATCCCCATTCCCAGTGGCTTCCCCTCCCTCCACCCACCTCCCGGACCTCCCTTCCCTGTGATTGGCCATTCGGGCCTTGCTGTGTGCCTGCAGCTTCACCTGGGAGAACGCCATTACCAGCATGGCGACCCAGGTAAGCTGCAGAGACCCACTACCTCATTCCTTGCACCATGCGGCCTCGGACCCCCCCTGACCCTCTCGACCTGATCCGATCCCGTTCCCCATGGCTTCCCCTTCCCCTCCCTCCGCCCGCCTCCTGGACCTCCCTCCCCTGTGATTGGCTGACTGTCTGGTCTTATTTGACCCAATGAAGGCAGCCCTCTGCCTGGCAGCCCTGCGGCTATGGGCCCTAAGGCAAAGGCAAAGAGAACCGTGTTTGACATCCAGTAAATCTTCGCAGGCAGTAAAGGACAGTTCTGGTCGTTCAAAAGTCTGTTTCAGCAAATTCTGAAACCCTGGAAAATCCTGCAAAATGGCGTTTCCACTAGTCACCAATGGTGTAGCCCAAGACAGGGCGTTTCCTGTCATATTTGAAATTAAGAAACCCACCCGGCTTGATCTGTAGCGAAGGTACGAGGCCTTAAAGTGAAATAAACCATGCAGGCTTCCAGAAACTCCTTCACCTTTTTGGGAGATCCATCGAATTTCCCAGAGGACAGTGCCATGGGTGGTAATTCCGGGGGGGCAGGTTCTCTAGCTGATACCATCTGTTTAAGCAGAGCATTCTCGGTCTTCACTCCTTGTAGCTCTTGAGACATTGCTTGAAAAGCCTTCCATAGTTCTTGAACCTGATCCTCAGCGGACATCTTTGAAGCGTTGGGGCGTTGCAATCTGTGATGAGTGGTGCAATTCAAACTCTTTTCCCCCACAAGCACACTCTCCTCACCTGAGCTGTCTGAGTTGACGGTTTCTTGTAGACGTCGTCGTGCAAGATAGTCTCTTTCCTTCTTGTGATGAATGTGCTTGTCACGGAGTGAAGCCACATTGACCGCTGGATAAACAGCTGTCTCGTGACTCCCTTTCCGGAACCAAGCCGGAATCAGGGAAAAACCCAAAAGGGAAAAAACCCTGCAAAGCAGTGTAGACTCTTCAATCCCAGAATAGTCTCTGAAGAGAGCAATGGAGCGAGGCGGATTGTTGAGTAGAAGAAGTCCAATCGTCGAGTCAGGAGAGACGGAGGCTCCTTGTGGCAGTTAGAATAAATGCAATGGTTCCAGAAAGAGGAAAAATAGGTGTGCAGCAAGCCAGCTCGGAGGAGCCAACAGGAAGAGAGAAATGGGAAGGATTCCCGGAATCAGAAGAGAGAGAGAAATTGAAAATAGGCACACCGGAGTACCTCCCGGAGTAGCGGAAGGAAATAGTGGCTTTCCGAGGAAGGAAACAGGAAATACAGGAAAAACAGGAAACCCTCTGGCAGATCCGGCAGAGGATCGGAGCGAGGAAACCCGGAAACAGGAAGTGTCCAAAGTGGGTTGCAACGCAGCGACTACCCAGAGGCGGGGAGTTTAAATACTTCCAGCGGCGCTGCGTCACGTAACTGGAACTGGGAGCAAGAACACAGAGAAAGGACTAAAATACTCTACCTCTGTGTCTCCAGCTCCAATGCGGATACAACTGCCAATTACAGCAATGGCCGTGACGGCGGATGACATTAGGATTTCCCTGGCCTCACAGACCAGGAAGATGGCTAAAGAACTAGATGGCCACAGGACAAGTGAAAAACCATGTGGCACGGCCATGTTTGGACACTAGCCACAGTTAGTAGCTAAACGCGGTAAGGCTAAAACGAAAAGTCCCCAAAAAGTGGGAAAAAGTCACTGCTGCCACCATTCCTTTTAGCACACCTACAGTAACTCAAAAATCCTCTGAGTGTTAGTTAGGGCAAAACCAAAAAGTGTACCCCATTGTACTGCAGTGTCAGCTGAATTGTACAAAAATTAACCACAAGTGATAAAAAAGTAACCAAAAGCAGTAACACTGTAACACGACTAAAAAGTTTGGGGGTTCCATAAAAATGTAAGGAAAGGTACAGTACAGAGAAATCTTTCCTAACAGTCTCCAACCATTTCTGTCTGCTAACCTCTCCCCAATCCCTCAATAATTAGATTGAGGATAGAGTGGTCACTATGCTCGCTCTTGGTGATTGTCAAACCTTATACAAGTAGCAGTACATTGTGACTAACAAAGACCTAGTGATGTGTCAGAGTTTTTCTGATGAACCATGTGTCACCAGGGCAGACTCTGCGCTCAGCCATTCATCATGGTAAATCTTTCAATCATACACATAAGCCCTCTAGCGTGGAGCCTTTCCCTGTTAAGGTACGTAGACCCAGTAGCCTTTAAGCCCTCTAGCCTGGAGCCTTTCCCTCTTAAGGTATGTAGACCCAGTGGCCTTTAAGCCCTCTAGATCGAGCCTTTCCCTGTTAAGGTACGTAGACCAGTGGTCTTTAATTTGAAGAATATGTTTTGTAGTGAGTCAAGAGTCTTTAAAGCCAACAGATGAGTATATTGTTCCAGTGAAGTGTGGGAGATTAGGCGTCCTTTCCCAATCTGATCACACTAGTGCAGTGGTCTCCAAACCTTTTCATACTTGCCCCCCCCCACCCCTGCTTTAAGTAAACATATTGTTTCTGGCCCCCCACCTACAAGTTGGTCCCCCCTCCCCTTTGGTGGAGCCTAAAGGATGTCCAGGGGGACCCATGCTCTTTACAATGTTAGCAAATGTTCTACTGCTTATATTTTCCATTAAAAGCAGTCACCTTAATCCTTAAAAAAAAGCATCTGGGGCCTTGGCTAGAACTACACCAATCCTGATAGGGCAAGGAAGAGGTAGGGTGACTACCTTCCTCCCCTTAATCCCTGTTATGGGTGTGTGCGCGGTATAATTACTATGAAAGCCTGTCCCCCTTATTCCAGTTAAGCTACGAACCACCACTAGGGTTCCTAAATTCACTGGGATCCCTTAATTCGGTTGCAGAGGGTCCAGGTGTCGTGGACGCAGTGGTCACTTTCAGTCCCTGGATTGGGTCCCGCTAAGTGGCAGTTCCTAGGACTGATTAACAGCGTTCACCCATGAATGGGAGGGGATTGTCAGACAAGTGGATGTTAAGCGCGGTCAGAGAATTACTTGAGCTGCCTGCACACAATCATTTCTCACATCTCCGCAACGAGGTCAAGGCACTGCCACAAAAAGGAGCAATAGAACCAGTACCAGCCATTGGGTAAGTAGTGGGTATTTTCTCACGATTTCCGTGTACCCAAAAAGATAAACCAAAAGGCCAGTGTTGGACCTAACCGCCAGTAAGAAAATGTGTAGAATCCCAGAAATTCAGGATGGTTACCCTCCAAGATATCCCTCTGCAAAAGAAGGGCGATGTCATGGCAACATGATGCAGACTTTTCCAGGCTACTGCCAACATCTGCAGCTCAATGTATCCAACCATCATTTTCAATTCAATGTGCTTCCTCTTGGGATATGTTAAGGGACTCCTGGCACTTCCCTGACTCGTCCAGGTAGACAAGTTTATATGTAACACAGAAGGGATCAGGGCGAACCCGAAATATAAATCTGTTTTAAATTTTAATTTACCATATTGGAAACCGTAAACGTGAAGTTTCAACCAACACATGTGGTACAATACAACCAAAGTTTAGTACAGGAAAATATATGCCATACATTATATGTGAAATCTCTCTACTGGCTCTCTGTGGCTGCTGCGAGGGTCAAGTTCAAGACCCTCTGCATCGTCCACATGGCTTTCTGGGGCCAGGAACCACACTACATCAAACGTTATCTTGCTAAACATCTTCCCTCTTGAGTCCTCCGCTCATCCACCTCCAACTCTCTGAGGGTCAGACGCTTCTCCAAGCAGAGAGTTGGTGATAGATCTCTGTCCTCGGCTGGGGCCTCCCTCTGGAACAGCCTCCCTGCCTCTCAAATTTGAGCAGGACCACCTAAGGTTCTGTAAGCAACTCAAGATCTTCCTTGTCACTTCCTCTCCTCCTCTCCCTTGCTGATGTCCCCGACTGCTGTGCATACTGGCTATCTGGCCACCCACTGATATTACGGGTCCAGGCTCCTGCATGATCAGTTGCCCCTGCACTGCCTCCGGACTACACAGCCACTTAAGGGACTGTATCTGCAACCCTGCAATCCCCTGACCCCCTGCACATATGAGCCATTTCCTGGCAGCACTTACTAGTTACTTGCACTCTCCTTTCCCCCAACCCCCGCTAGCAACTCTGTAACATAACCAGTGTATTTATAAAGCGCACCTTCACCCCCATCTTGGCGCTAATAGCAGTTGTTTGTTACCCAACTTAATGGTACTCCTATCGACCTCGGAAGGAAGAAGGGCTGAGGGAACCTGCCAGGATTCGAACTTGTGACCATGAGGTCAAACAAAGGCCCCTGTAGTGGATGCATTAGTCCACTGAGCCACAGACCTGGCTGTTCTGGTGACGTCGGTGCCCCATATTTCCCTATGTAGTTTCATCTAACTGTAAGTATAGCGGTAGCAAATCAGTAGCTCTGGATATTGTTTATTTGTAATGCGCCTATACACAAGTGTTTCGAGGTGCAACAAGGCTGGGGGGTGGGGTGGAAACAGGGGAGACGAAAAGTGATCTTACTAGGTCATGAGATCATGCAAGTGCAGTAACCAGAAGTGCAGGAACAGGGCAGTTGGGCCAGTGATGAGGACAGGGCCGGGTAAGAGAAGGGGAATAAAGCTAAGTGCAATGGAGAGGGAGGGAATTGCCATCCAGTCATGTGCAGGCGCGGGGGACCAGGGAGGGAGGGCGTGGTGGGTCAGGGGAGAACAAGTGCATGGGTGGACTGGACAAGGGGGAGGGGGGGCTAGTGCCCTGTAAGACTCTGAAGGAACCAGGGCAGAGGGGTACAATTGGCAGGGGGAGAGGGAAGGAAGAAGAGAAAAGGGAAGGTCTTGAGTCACTGTGGCAGGGGAGTAGGAGAGGTAGGGAAGAAGAAAAGGAGGATCTCGAGAAGCTTCCGGAACTTAAGGAGACCCAGCTCACGAGGCCATTCCAGCGTAAGCCTCCTGTGGAGGAGAGTTCTATCCCCTTACTCTCTGCTTGGAGAAACATCTGATCTAAAGAAAGTTGGAGCTCAGTGACCTAAGGGCTATAGCGGTTAGGTATTTCAGGACAGAGAGTTGGATGTAGTAGGGTCACAGGCCCCAGAAAGCCTTGTGGAACATGCAGAGGGTCTTGAATTTAATCCTTGCAGCAACCGGGAGCCAGTGAAAGTGCTTTGGTTGGCGCGAGAAAAAATGTATTATTCCTGACCCCTCAAGGCCATCCCTTTCCCGCCTCTCAGCACTGGCGACCATGACTAGTTAAGAGTGAGAGGCGTCCAAACGTGGGAAGGAGTGTCAAGGCACCAGCGAGGAAAACTGGCAAATTGGGCAAGTACCTTGCACATAATAGCAATACATGATAATGCTGAGTGCCTTCCATTTGAATTGACCGCCTGTTGTCTTTAACTTTCCATTTGATACCAATACCTGTAAAAAGAATTGTACTACCCAAAAGCAAAAGCTGTTGGCTTTTCTGCACTTCTCCCTATGCGGTTGGAACGCCAAGAATGTCACCCTGACCTTTTATAGCACACTCTGTCGCGTCTCGTGCAACTATCATCTTTGACTATTCAATAGTTGTACAACTGACCAAAACCTTAAAGGTGTAGCACCTCGTTAGCAAATTATGGATACCACTTTAATTATTGACTAGCTCTCTCCTCTAAGAAAAATAATTTATCTTTCTTTACCTATATTGAACAATCATTTTGTGAAAACCGACCATCATATTTCCCTTTATTACTAAAGGAGGGTGAACAGATGATTGCATGTTATCTGTACACCCCTTCTTAGTTGTGGGTATTATCTGGTGCTAGAAGCCAAATGTTTTGCCTTAGAATATCGATAAGAGGGAGATCAGATAGGAGTGAGGGACACACAGCTTGTCTGTGTTTGGCATTTTACTGACTCAATTGACTGCCTATTGCCAGGCCAATCTCTTTGGCCTTTCCCAATCACTACCTACCCTTCCCCACTCAAAACACACCCTTCTGAAACCTATTTGAGATAGCTCTGTCTAGCAGCAACATCAAACGTTATGCTGTGTATATAGGGCCTGCCTATTTTTGACTGAGAATGGCTCAATTGCACCTGTAAAGGAACATTTGGTGTAATAAAGATACCAACACTGAGTGTGCCTTCAGCTACTTGCTTTATAAGCAATACTTCTCTTCACATCTGTTCCTTGCATTGAAGTTTTGTTAAAAAAAGCACTGGCAAAGCCAAGACTTTTGGCTTGTGTATAGGATAGACATTTGGCACACACTGACATCATATGGCCAGGTACTTGCATCATTTTCCAGCTGTTATCATCTTATTACCAGGTACCAGTCTTATGGAAGGGCCTGGTAAATGCTGAGCCCCTGTCCATACAAAAGCCAAAACAAATGGTTTTGCCAATGCTTGTTTTTGTCCTGATGAAGGTCCCCTACTAGCCATAGCCATAAGACACTAAGCTCGAAGTGGACGGAAACACAGCATGTCAACAGACAACCGATTAGATATATGGCCCGCCTGCGGAAACATGAGGAGAGACCTTCGATAGCATTATGGTGGTCCAAATGTTGGGACATTGAGGTGGCGGAAAAGGTAACTGCGATCCGAAATAATTCCTTCACCAAAACCATGAATATCTGGGATCACTTCATGGACTATGCTACAAGATTCCCGGCTCTGACCAGAAGGCCACCACTTACCAGATGGCTACAAAGCAGCCCCCTCTACTGATCAGCCCATAACCTTCAATTAGAATCACCTAGGCCATAACTGCTGATATATCCACCAAGATCAACAAGCCGATTCATGGAATAAATGTGCGCCGAAAATCCCGGCGCAGAGGGGCCAATGCGTGCGCTGCGCCGAAAATCAGCGCAAAGCGCAGGGAAACCAGCGCACGTCGATTCATGGAAGTCCCTGCGCAAGAAAAGCAGAGGACGTGCGCGGAAAAAACGCGCGGCGCAGGCCGGCGCACAGGTCAACCAACGTCGTGCGCCACGGCCACTGCGCCATCACTCCGAGCGCAGCGCACAGCTCTAAAGTAGGCGGAACACAGGGCGGGACACTCGGAATGGGGAATAAAATGGGGCACAACACTCGGAATGGGGAAGAATGTGGGCGGCACGGGGAAAGTTCAGGAGGCAAGTGCGCGGAACGCCCACACGCTCGCATACAACACGTATTCATGGAATAGAATAGGGCAAAAAAGCGCACGCTCAAAGCAGCGCACAGGCACAAACAGGCACAAACACGACCGCCACAAGAAAGCAGGCGGTAGCGTGTCTGCGCCTGCAAGAAATGTGCGCTAAAAGGCGCGCCAACAAATAGCACCTATATACAGACATGACCAATGTACAATACTGTTGCCCTCCTGGACAAATGACGTACAAAGGGGTACCCACAAACACAGACACGCGCAGAGAGAAAAAATAAACGTGTGCGTGCATACCGGGGTGCGCGGTAAGTTCCACACGCGATATGGGCGGGTACGTGGATTGCAGGGGTGCGCGGGAAGTTCCACACGCGATATGGCAGGGAACGTGGATTCGAGGGGTGCGCGGGAAGTTGCACACGCGAAATGGCCGGGTACGTGGATTTCAGGGGCGCGCGGGAAGTCCCACACGCGATATGGCAGGGAACGTGGATTCGAGGGGTGCGCGGGAAGTTGCACACGCGAAATCGCCGGGTACGTGGATTTCAGGGGCGCGCGGGAAGTCCCACACGCGATATGGCAGGGAACGTGGATTCGAGGGGTGCGCGGGAAGTTGCACACGCGAAATGGCCGGGTACGTGGATTTCAGGGGCGCGCGGGAAGTCCCACACGCGATATGGCAGGGAACGTGGATTCGAGGGGTGCGCGGGAAGTTGCACACGCGAAATGGCCGGGTACGTGGATTGCAGGAGTGCGCGGGAAGTTGCACACGCGAAATGGCCGGGTACGTGGATTGCAGGAGTGCGCGGGAAGTTGCACACGCGAAATGGCCGGGTACGTGGATTGCAGGAGTGCGCGGGAAGTTGCACACGCGAAATGGCCGGGTACGTGGATTGCAGGAGTGCGCTGGAAGTTGCACACGCGAAATGGCCGGGTACGTGGATTGCAGCAGTGCGCGGGAAGTTGCACACGCGAAATGGCCGGGTACGTGGATTGCAGGAGTGCGCGGGAAGTTGCACACGCGAAATGGCCGGGTACGTGGATTGCAGGAGTGCGCTGGAAGTTGCACACGCGAAATGGCCGGGTACGTGGATTGCAGGAGTGCGCTGGAAGTTGCACACGCGAAATGGCCGGGTACGTGGATTGCAGGAGTGCGCTGGAAGTTGCACACGCGAAATGGCCGGGTACGTGGATTGCAGGAGTGCGCTGGAAGTTGCACACGCGAAATGGCCGGGTACGTGGATTGCAGGAGTGCGCGGGAAGTTGCACACGCGAAATGGCCGGGTACGTGGTTTTCAGGGGCGCGCGGGAAGTTCCACACGCGATATGGCCGGGTACGTGGATTTCTGGGGCGTGCGGGAAGTTCCACACGCGATATGGCAGGGAACGTGGATTCGAGGGGTGCGCGGGAAGTTGCACACGCGAAATCGCCGGGTACGTGGATTTCAGGGGCGCGCGGGAAGTTCCACACGCGAAATGGCTGGGTACGTGGATTGCAGGAGTGCGCGGGAAGTTGCACACGCGAAATGGCCGGGTACGTGGATTGCAGGAGTGCGCGGGAAGTTGCACACGCGAAATGGCCGGGTACGTGGATTGCAGGAGTGCGCGGGAAGTTGCACACGCGAAATGGCCGGGTACGTGGATTGCAGGAGTGCGCTGGAAGTTGCACACGCGAAATGGCCGGGTACGTGGATTGCAGCAGTGCGCGGGAAGTTGCACACGCGAAATGGCCGGGTACGTGGATTGCAGGAGTGCGCGGGAAGTTGCACACGCGAAATGGCCGGGTACGTGGATTGCAGGAGTGCGCTGGAAGTTGCACACGCGAAATGGCCGGGTACGTGGATTGCAGGAGTGCGCTGGAAGTTGCACACGCGAAATGGCCGGGTACGTGGATTGCAGGAGTGCGCTGGAAGTTGCACACGCGAAATGGCCGGGTACGTGGATTGCAGGAGTGCGCGGGAAGTTGCACACGCGAAATGGCCGGGTACGTGGTTTTCAGGGGCGCGCGGGAAGTTCCACACGCGATATGGCCGGGTACGTGGATTTCTGGGGCGCGCGGGAAGTTCCACACGCGATATGGCAGGGAACGTGGATTCGAGGGGTGCGCGGGAAGTTGCACACGCGAAATCGCCGGGTACGTGGATTTCAGGGGCGCGCGGGAAGTTCCACACGCGATATGGCAGGGAACGTGGATTCGAGGGGTGCGCGGGAAGTTGCACACGCGAAATCGCCGGGTACGTGGATTTCAGGGGCGCGCGGGAAGTCCCACACGCGATATGGCAGGGAACGTGGATTCGAGGGGTGCGCGGGAAGTTGCACACGCGATATGGCCGGGTACGTGGATTTCTGGGGCGCGCGGGAAGTCCCACATGCGATATGGCAGGGAACGTGGATTCGAGGGGTGCGCGGGAAGTTGCACACGCGAAATGGCCGGGTACGTGGATTGCAGGAGTGCGCGGGAAGTTGCACACGCGATATGGCCGGGTACGTGGATTTCTGGGGCGCGCGGGAAGTTCCACACGCGATATGGCAGGGAACGTGGATTTGAGGGGTGAGCGGGAAGTTGCACACGCGAAATGGCCGGGTACGTGGATTGCAGGAGTGCGCGGGAAGTTGCACACGCGATATGGCCGGGTACGTGGATTTCTGGGGCGCGCGGGAAGTTCCACACGCGATATGGCAGGGAACGTGGATTTGAGGGGTGAGCGGGAAGTTGCACACGCGATTTGGCTGTGTGCTCCCAGGCATTACCTGTACACCCTCCACGGCCCCTGCAGGCAGCACACACCACAGGGAACTACCCTGCACACCTGCTCATGTCTCCCACCACCCCCACCCCCAGCACTGTGGGCAACCTGCCAGCAGGCCCCCACCCATGGCCAACCCATGTCTCCCACCACCCCCACCCCCAGCACTGTGGGCAACCTGCCAGCAGGCCCCCACCCATGGCCAACCCATGTCTCCCACCACCCCCAACCCCCCATCCACCTGGGGCACCCTCCACCAGGCCCCCACCCATGTCCCCCTGGCCCCTGGTCCTGACGATACACAATAATGGCAGTAATGACCAGCATACCCAGCACAAACACCCAGGCAAGGATTGCATGCACCCACATAGTGAATGCAATCACATGACACAACCCCAAAGGCAAGTAAGCAAAAGAACACATGTCCGCCACACACACATACACAATGGGTGCAAGTCAATGTCAAAACCCATATCATGGCATGTAAGAAACCAAAGAAAAAATGACACAAGTGTAAGATAATATTAAAATGTATTAAAAAATAAAAATAAAGTAAACTCTGACAACTATCTGGTAAAGCAAATAAAAGGTCCATGTCCGGGAACAAAAATGAGAAACCAAAAAACAAAGGATAGAAAAATGAATAGATTTTGTCCAAAGTAAACACATGTAGAATGAAATGAAAGATAAACCATTACGACATGGTGTGACCAATATGAAAGTAAAAAAATTTATCTCACAAAAAATAACTATATTTACAGGATTGTTCAAGGGTCCATGAGCCCAACACCACAAATTAAACCTAATACTAACTATTTAAAAAAATATGTACAAAGAAGTGGCCATTGTCCAAGCGGTCCAAAAAAAAAAAATTAAATAAAGGAAACCTAGCACTAACTAACTAAAAAACTATATACAAAGGCAGCGGGCTAGTCCTGCGGCTCACTTGGTGATGCTGGCCAGGGCATCCTCGAACTCCATGTCAATGTCCTGGAGGCGGGACTCAGTCCTGGCCCCGAGGTCTCGCAGGGACAACCCCATGTGCTCTCCAAATTCCCTGCGAGCCTCCTCGAGGCACTCAGCCCGCCTCAATGCCTGATGCATGGAGATCTCCGCCCTGGCCATGGCGAGCCGCTCCTCTTCCGCCCGCTGCCGCTCCGCACCTATCCGCTGGCCAAACTCCTCCCACACGGAACACACCGCCATGCCAGGGTTGCCCTGCCCTCCGGCCGATGCCTGCCCCTCCGATCTTGATGGCCCTGAGCCATGATGCCTCCCACGTCGAGCCCGCTGCTGCCTGCGACGCCACTGCCTCTGCCAGCACGACGGCATCCAGGCTGATGGTAACCACCGACGCCGTCGTGCACGTGCCCTGCCCGATGATGCCGGCACATCTTCCATCTGCTGGGGTCCACTTGCTGTGTCGTCCACCCCTGCTGGACCTCCGACTCCCAACTGCGGCAGGGATGGGATCCCCACCGAGCTGGCTGCATTGGTCGGGGCAGGTCCACAGGGGGCCATGGTGGCATCTGGGCCGGAAGACGGCAAGGAGAACGACTGGTGGATAGCCTGCACAGAGGAGGAGAGGGCCGTCAGATTGGCCAACACATGCAGGAACCCCCCGAACATGGCCGATCCCAATTGGGCCACGTCGGCACGGTGCACTTCGTGATGACGTGCGTGCTCCTCCCGGGAAGCACGCACGGCATCACGAATCACAGCCGTGCGCATCGCGACCCCAATCAGGACCTGCTCCACGCGGCCAGGGGTTCCCACGGCCGCAGGTGGAGGGGAGTCAGTTGACATGGACATCCCCTCTACCTGCGGACGGGCCTGGGACGGGGCATCCCTGCTGGTGCATGGTGGTGCACTCACAGGGTCAGGGACAGCGACATGCACAGGCCCCTCCACGGTGACCTGTGCTGCCTCCTGCCCCTGGCCCTGGACTGCACCACTTGCACCAGCAGGGATGCTCCCACCAGGGCCCATGTGTGCACCAGTGTCGGCCTCCTCCTCCTCTGTGCAAACCACCAACCTGGATGGCTCCTCACCGTCTCCTGCCGTAGCAGGCCCCTGTGGGGGCTCACCCACCCCTTCCGCTGCAGCCGTGGGGGCATCCCCGCCGCCTTGCTCCACAGCGCCGTCTCCGCCCTCTTCTTCACTAGCCGCTGCGTAGAGGGAGACAAAGAACACAAGCTACTGTACAATGGTCCCCTAGACAGGAAGCAATAGCAGATGAGCACCCCTGTCAAAGTACACTTCCATCATGTCCCTCCACAACACATGGGTCAGTCCAGGCAAAACACACACAGTAACAGGCATGGTGCATGCCATGCACATTTCCATGCATGTCCAATTGACTCTTGAAACATTCAATGAAATGTAACTCACATGCATCATGGCTCATGCATATCACATGCACACACTACACCTCAGTCACATCCATCTGGCCACAATCACACCAAACACAGGCAAAACAAGGGTAAGGTGGGTGCGTCACTGAATCTGTGCATTGTCACACACATGAGTCATGCATCCATGGCATGCACAAGTCACAGACATGCAGGTCAGGCACACAGACATGGCTACCATATATGTACCTGGCATCAGCACCCATCCTCACCCCCATCCATGTCCAGGTACAGAGACTGGCATGCTCTCATGTCCCAAATCTGCATAGTGCTCCCCATGCCGCATTTCTACACATGCAACAACCATGTGGGTCACACATCACTGGTCGCACATGCATTACCATGATGTCCCAGCACACATACATGCATACATGGCACATGGCACACATACAGGCAAGTATCATAGAACCAGCACACCGCAACATGCCCTGTCTCACACAGTGATGCTTGGACACTTACCGCTCAACTCCAGACGGGTCTCCCTCTCAGGGATCTGGGCGTGGAGCGCTGGGCGTACGCGTTCCAGGACCCTCTTCTGGATGGAACTCATGTGGCCCCGGCCCCCCTCCACGAGGCGCCGGGCCTTCACAAGGGTCCTGGACCTCAAGTCCTCCCAGCGCTTCTTGATCTTCAAGACGTTGCGGGTTGCCACCCCCTCCGCGTTGATGGCAACCACACAGTCGGCCCAGATCCTCTCCCGTCCTTCCTTGCTGGCGCGGGACGATCCAAAGAGGGCATCATACTGCCCCAGGACATGCTCCACCAGGACACCAACTTCGGTGGCAGTGAAGCTGGTGCCCCTCTGCCCCTCTGGCCTGGGGTTGCCACTGGTGCCAGATGTAGAAGTGCCCGACATGGCAACCCCAGAGGCAGGTGTGGGTGGGCAACTGGGTCCTGGGGCTGGGCTGTGGAGCGATGTAATCCCAGTTGGGAGTCTTCAGTTCCAGCAGGGGTGGACACAGCAACTGGACCCCTGCAGATGGCTGATGTGCAGGCACCAAATGGCAGGGCACGGTGGCAGCAGGCAGGCAGGCAGGCAGGCAGCAGCAGATAGCACGTGGGAGGCTGCTCAGGGCACTTGGGGGGCGGTAACTCGGCCTTCGGGGCAGGAGCGTGGTGTTCCGTGTGTTTTCGGGTGGCCAGCTTGATACGGAGTGATTTGGCACGTGAAATTCCTGCACGTCAGCGTGAAATCCGAGGAAAGGCCCTTAGCGCGTAAGTGCGTCAGCACGCATACGCGATTCTATTGGACCAGAGTCCCTCATCGCGTAAGCGCGTCTGACGTGATCCGCACGGGCGTTCCCCACTCAGCACGTGAAGACGGAGCACACGTGGAAATCCTGCACGTCAGAGTGTCATCGCGTGTAATTGGCCAAAAGTGCGCGTACACGCCATTGGCCTATGTACGTGTATTTCATCGCGTGTAATTGGCCAAAAGTGCGCGTACACGCCATTGGCCTATGTACGTGTATTTCATCGCGTGTAATTGGCCAAAAGTGCGCGTACACGCCATTGGCCTATGTACGTGTATTTCAGGGGCGCGCGGCCACTTACACAGGCAAGTACGTCAGCGCACCTGTATGCCTGCAGCGTGGGAATTTCCACACGCGATTGGAGTGGGAACTCGATTCCAGGGGTGCGAGGCTCACACGCTGCCTACTACACGCGCAAGGCATTAATTTGCGCACTTTTCAATAAACAAGCCAGATGCCAGGATGAACATACCGTTCCTAGCAGCAGTGGCAGTGGGCTACCAAAGGAGGATGAGGAGGAGAGTCAGGGCCAGAATATTCACACCCAGAACCAGCCTATTCGGGATGCCTGATGACCAGGTGTATGGGAGGTACAGGTTTCCAGCACACATCATACTGGACCTGGTCAGTGAGTGGGAGGATGACCTCACATCACCCACCCTGTGCTCCCAAGCACTCAGCCCCCTGCAGAAGGTCCTGAATGTACTGCACTTCTTGGCCACTGGATCCTTTCAGCGGACAAGTGCCATAGTGGGTGGTGTGTCACAGGCCACGCAGTCACGCTGCCTACACCAGGTCTTGAACATCATCACTGCACGGCCTTCAGTCCGCAGGCACATATATCTCCCCAGGACTCATGCAGAAAGGCGGACGTGCATCCAGGAATTCTATGGTGTGGCTCAATTCCCCAAAGTGCTTGGTGCAATTGACTGCACACATGTGGCTCTACGTCCACCCAGGGCAACAGAGCACATCTATAGAAACCGCAAGCACTGGCATTCCATCAACGTCCAAGTTGTATGCAATGCCAAGGGAATCATCACATCAGTATATGCCAACTATCCAGGGTCCACCCACGACAGCTTCATCTACAGAATGTCTACCCTATGCCGGGACCTAGAGGCTGGCCAGCATGGAGATACATGGCTGCTTGGTGAGCATGAATGCCACTCCACATGCATGCATGTCAGATACTGGGTCATGACACAACACCACTAATGATACCCATCACCACCTCCGCAGGGGACAGTGCCTACCCTATCAGCCCCCACATGATGACCCCAATCCGGAACCCCACCACGCCACCCCAGGTAAGGTACAACACAGCCCACATTGCTACACGGGGCATAGTGGAGCGCACATTCGGAGTGCTCAAGTCACGCTTTCGCTCCCTTGACCGTTCTGGCGGGCAGCTGTTATATGCTCCCCGAATAGTGTGCAGGATCATAGTGGCAGCATGTGTCCTGCACAACGTTGCAACACGCCGGGGCCTGCCCGTGGACATGGTGGTGCCCCCACATCCACAACCACATGCACGCCCGCTGCGCATGGGAGGGGAAAGGGCACGGGGGGAGGCAGCCCGTACGCAACTGGTGGCCAACTTCTTCACCTAGGAATCACAGTGCTGGCTAGTGCACACTGCTCTGGCACATACCATCTGACAATCAATGATGACTCTACCTGACAATGTCTGAAAATTACTTGACAATGAACTGTCAGATACACATCAGCCTGAGATTGTTAACATGGAAGTGTCAATATGTGTGCACCCCTAGCTACACATACACCAGCTATGCATCACAACGCAAAGACACAACTCCATCAATCTAAAATGCATTGCCACAGGCGATTCACTACATGACAACATTGCCATGTCACCCACTCCCTTCACAGTCCCGCCACTGAGGACACCATGTCATGGTATGTGACAGCAAACAAACTGGCCATCACAACATGACACCAGTGTCACAAATAGCAGTGCCCCAAATGGAACATAGCCGCACTTGAGCAGCTAACCGCCCTGGAGCCACTACTACACACCTGTGTAAGAGTAATTTCTATCAAATTACACACCAACCCACCCTGAAGCCCACCCAAACAAGACACATTGCATGTAATCAATGGTAGTCTCATTACCTGATTCAGCTGGTATGTCCTCACCGTCCAGATGTACAGTGATGGCGCCATGCAAAAGTGTCAGTGCACATCTACCGACATGTAGTGTGACTCCAGAGAGTATGCCCTTGTGAAGATCTGTGTGAAATACCTGCAAAACATGAGCAACATATGTAAGTAGAGGCACATATCATACCATCATGCATAGTTAGGTGCAACAACAATGAACACTATGAATGTCTACACAGTATTGACTATGGACTGGCCAACAGCTCATGGGAGTCCAATGTCACCGTGTAATTTTCTGTCACTTGGGCACACCCTTTGCAAGCCCATGGAAACGGAAGCAGGAGGGGTGTGGATGTCTGCTACCCAAGCATCGAAACCAAACTCAGGACAAGCCTGCATGTGCCCAGCCACAATACAGTGTATGCCCAGGTACCCACACAAGGCAACACTCTTGCAAAATAAAAATGAAAAAGAGAAAAAATGGCCATGAAAGGGCCGGCGGGGGGGGGGGGGGGGGCACCTATGAGGTCCGAGGACAGGATGCACGCCACAATCCACCTGTGTGGATCATGGGAAAGGAAAACACCCCATAGGCTCGTGGCCCACACGGCTACTCTGTTGTGGGAGATGAGTCGCTATGGCTCTGCCCAGACCCTGCAGCTGACTCTGGAGGTGGGGGAGCTGCCTCAGAAGATGGTGTGACAATGGGAGGCAGCCCACGCAAAGCACGAGTTTGCTCCTCCATGGCTGCAAGCAGGCGGGTCTGGTAGTTCTGGTTCTGGGTTATAATCATGCGGAGGTCCCCATGCAGTAACTCCCGGGATGACCTGACCTCCGCACGAGTTGCCTGCATCTCGGCCGAGAGCGTCCGTGTCAGACGCTCCAGCTGCTCCTCTGTCCTTCTATGGGATGAAGCCTCAAGCTCTAACAGGGTCGACCTGAGGTGACGGAGTTCTTCCCTCAGGGCTTCCCTGTGGCGCTGGGACTCCATGGAAAGTGATTCCCGCAGAGTCGCCAGTGCCGCCCGCCTGTCCATGTTGGACGCCAACATATCCTCCCTGTGTGCCTGGCAGATGGACTCTGTAGCCTGCTCCAGTCGCTCCATCAGCCTTTCTGGGGGGACAATGGAAGTGGCCACCCTATCCATGGCCTGTGCAATCATCTCGGATGATGCTGCCTGTTGGGTGGCCATACCGTAGATGGATTGCTCCCATACGGTATTGCCAGGTGGCATACGGCCACCACGTTGACGGGCACCACACCTGCCTGGGGCAAGGCGGACTGCGCCTTGCTGTGCCGGCAAGGCCTCAGGCTGCAGGACTGCATTCCCTCTCTGATCTGCAGCCCCAGGAACAGGATCAGAGATTGGGTGGTGTGGCCCTGCATCCGTAACCACCGGAGGCTGATCTGCCGACACTGACATCCCCATTGAGGCCAATGGCCTGGCTGCAGGTGGGTCGGACAGAGGAGATTCTCTCCCAAGAACACTCACCTGCGACTGCACATAGGTGTCATCCTCCGAGTCTACACCTGAATACTGCTCGGGGGAGGAACCCCCAGAGACACCCCTCGACAGCACGGCCTGCAGCACTTGTGGGTTTTCACCCACAAACACACCACGTCCCTCACTTGTGGTAGGTCGGCCCGGGTTGCCCTCCTGGGACGGCTCCACCACCACATCCCCAGCATCAACAAGTGCTTCGTCCCCTGCAAAGACATGAAAGAGAAAAATGGAAACAGGCATTAGCACCATGGCATGCAACAAGGGCTGATGAACAACATAGGCAGTAGTCCTACGACACATGTCCTACATGACTGGGAGTCCTCCTATGCATTCACCATCACTGGGTCTGTAGGGGAGGCTCAGGGCATACTATGTACTGATTGGAGAGCAACGCCTGCTCACCTTGATGCCTAGCACTGCCATCACACATTGGGCGGTGATTGCCATGTCAAAGGCACATGCCATCACACACATGGCATGTGACATAGCCACCAAGTGAAGAGGGAGAGGAGGGCTACTTTTTTGGATTTCAACCACTCTGGTCCTGACATTGCATCGTCACATCAATTAGTATACATGTTGTACATGGATCTGCTAGTCCAAATTGGCAACGATGCACAGTGCCTTGTCTACATCAACATAATGCAGTAAACATTGTGATTCCACCTCCCCAACACCTGTAACGGAATAATTTTGCATTCGTGAAGCACCGGTCAAGTAATGTTTGTAGGTGCAGCGGAGCACTGAGGGGTGGTGGGGCAGAAGGGGATGCCAGTCAACAATACTACTGGTGCTGGTGTCATTCATGTCACGCAAGTGCAGGGGTGGGTGGCACAATGAAGTGCAAGGGGGAGTGGCGGCTGGAAGTGCTGTACAAGGTAAGTAGGACTTGACGTCAAGGGCAGATGGTGTTAGGCGCAGACAAGTGCTGGGGGGGTGGCCTATAGGGGTACAGAGACAATCATGCTGTGCTGTGGGCTCGGAGGGGACAGGGGAGGTACACACTGCTTCTGGCTCGGCAAGGTCCTTTCAGATTTCTATGTGTCCTGCAGAGTTGTCACATGCCGCAGATATGTGCCCTTGGATTGGGGATCTCATCTTGGTGAGAAGGGTGAGGCGCTATTGCCTTTGGAGCATGTGGCAGGCCAGTTTGCCAGAGGATGGCCATGATGCAGGACATTCCCTCTCTGCCACCCGGCACCTGTGGTTTGGGTTCCCAAGATCCGAGTCATGCCAGGACTCTGCATTGGCATGGGGCTTCAGACAGGTGGTCATGACCGTGGCAAAGACATCCAGTGTACCTGACATGGAGTGGAGCATGGAGTGGGCCCTGTCAGGATGGGAGTGAGCCTAAGGGGGAGCTGGATGGGGGGGAGATTTTGGCAGCATGAGCCTCGACTGACACACACTTCATGGGTCGGAATACCAAGAAGGTGTGTGACAGTGGTGAGGGTGGCTTTGCCTGTGGGGTGTTGAGGGTGAGCTGGGAGGAGAGGAGAATGTGATCACTCCAGGAGAGAGGAGTGCAGAGATGGACGGAGAGGGGAAAGTCAGATGAGATCAGAGCATCAAGAGTGTGCCCTGCAGAATGAGTAGGGACAGACGGGAGTCTAGAGGGTGAGAGGGAGTTGCTGAGGTCACAGAAAGGTCACGTGGGGGCGTCAACAGGCATGCAGGTGGATGCGTACCGCACCAAGGATGAGGAATTCTGTGTCTGGGGACATGAGTGAGGAGGAGAGGTGAGGACACTCAGAAAGGAAGTAGTACATTTGACCAGTTTTCCCAGACACAGTACGCACTGTTTGAGAATGTCAAGGTGTGGTGGACAGAAACCTCACACAAGCCATTCCAGAGTGGAGTAGGTCTAAGTAGGTGTGACAGTGGCAGGAATACCCTCAGGGAAGCCAAGGGCACACCCCCCCTGCACAGTAGTGGCGGGCCAAGGAGAGGGTCAAGGATGCAGACAGAGCTGGCCGTCAGACATGTTTCCATGAGACCAAGGATGTCAAGGTGCATAACCTCATGTAAGTGACAGTTATCGGAGGAATGCCTGATGCAGCCGCAGTGAAAGGAGTGTAATTGTGGAGGAGGTTGACAGCCTTGTAGGACTTACGGGGAGTGCTAGAGATCAGAGGTGCCGCATGTGTAGGAGTTGGAGTGGGAGGCGGAGAAGGTTCATGGGAGGGTGCAGGGAGGCAGTGCAGGATTGATGAGGAGAGAGGAGGGGGGACAGCAGGAGAGGTAAGGAAGTTGATGAGATGTGGGTAGCATTTCTCAAGGAGATTGAGGTTGGCCTAAGGGCCTTGGACTGAGACGCTCCCATTACCATGCACATCAATAGTGGTATCTGAGGATTGGAAGGAGGCCAGGAGTACACCCCAACGGGTCCCACCTATGATGGTGGAAGAGGAGCAAGGAGAGAGGACAGGGACCATGTGAAGGGTCTATGGGACAGGCAAAGGCATGTATGAGCAGATGTCAGTGAGAGTTAGCTTAGAGTAGGCTCAGATGCACTGGTCAGCAATAGGGTGGGTCGCATTGGAGGGCAGGCTGCCCTCATTTGACTTTTGGCAAGCAGGTGTGGTGCGTAGGGCACGATGGTCTGAACTGTAGAAGTCATGGAAGATAGACCATGAAGAGCAGCATGGAGTGTGAGGGAATGGGGCTCGAAACCAGACGGTACCAAAGGACCCAGGAAGGAGGTGGATGTCAAGGCTACATCCACAGTATGACTGCATGTTGGTAGGCATTTATATACAGAGGACGCATTAGCATGTGGTATCATTGCATGTCAGGCATGTGAAGATGAAACTTGAATGGCTGGGGGAAAGGAGAGGAATGGTATGTAAGACATCAGATGAATAGACAGGGGAGTATGAGCAACAATGTAGTGACAAAATTACTAATCAAGGGCAACTTCCATGGTGTTGGCCCATATGTGCACTGTTGCCAGTAGGGATAGTGCTGTGGCCAGATGGTGTTGCACTGAACATACTGGATGAGGCACATGGGTGCCACTATCAACTCTGCCACACACCCCCTTGACAGGCACCCAACATGAATGCTTCACACACACACCATGCACATGGATAATACACACATGCATGTGCACTCACCGGATGATGCCTCGTAATCAGGGAGGTCTCCCACACCTTGGAGTTGTCCCTCGGTGACGTAGGATCCAGCTACGGACTCGTGTGGTGTGAGTTCTATTTCCTGTGCTGGGGACCCACCTCCAGTCACCAAGGTTGCGGCATGACTTGAGGCCAGCTTATCCTTTGCCCTGCGCTTAAGGTCATTCCAGCGCTTCTGGCAATCACTAGCTGTGCGCCTCACTACTCCAAGGGCACTTATTCTGTCAGCAATGGTCTGCCAGTGTGCCTGGCGTCTGGCATGTGTGGTCTTGGACCCTGCAACGATGACCATTTCCCTATCATGATCTGACACATACTGAACAAGTGCATTAAGTTCGGCGTCTGTGAAGCTTGGCTTCCTTGATGGGCCGGACTGTGCAGCCGTGTCTGGGGCATCAGCCTGTGCCGGACGTGCACTCTTCCTCTTGCGCTTGGAAGGGGGTGGGGATCCAGAGTGTCCTACGCCGCTGTGGACACTAGGGGCAGGAGCCGTGGTGGACTCTGTACTGGGTGTGTGTGATTGCCCACTCAGCATGGGAGTAGGTGCAGGCATTGGGGGTAGTGGGATGGGGTCAGGCCTGATCTGAGGTGCATGAACTAGGACCGACACAGTCTTGGCAGGGTGTATGAGAGGTGGGGTGGATTGAGCCACACCCTGGCTACGGGGGCCAGCAGATGACCTATCTGGCATAGATGCGCGTGCCCTGATGACACCAATGTGCACCGGTGCACGTGCAGTGGACCTGCTGACCTGGATGTCAGCGATGGAATCACCCTCGGACAGGTCTGGTGCCACAATGGCCTGGTCCGACATGGGCTGATCAGGGTTGGTATCAGCCACATGACTCTCAACTGGGGGGGGGGGGGGGGCATGGGTGTCCCTGACTGTTCCTCCAGACTGGGGGGAACAGGGGCGCCCTGCAAGTCACAACCACGTCCCCTGTTGGATCCTCCACGGCCACCACGTGTGGCTCGGCCACCTTTGCCACCCTTACGGCTTGCACGCCTCCCAACCATGGCACTGATGGTATTGTGCGTATGGGAGTGGGTGTGCACAATTGTCCTGGGCAATTGGGTGTCAAAGGCGTTGGGTACCAGATGGTATTCGTACCCTAGTGCAGTGGCAAGGCTATATGACACCCCTGGGGAAAGATGACGGGTCACGCAACGCACAGGCACCCCAAAAAAGTTAAGGAACGTGCACAATACCCCTCCTAGACCACGTGTGCTGATGGAAAACCCTGCACTACGCTGTGGCATCCAGTAACACAATGAACGTATGCGTGTCACACGCGGCCTAGATTGACCTCTGAAGGGGTAGGCTACACACGGGGCAAGCACAGATGTTAGATACGTGCGTGACTCACCGTCTGCCAGGTAAAAGAGCGTGAAAAAATAGCACTTTTGGTTGGCAACACCCCCGCCAAAAGAAGAGGTGTACGCTGTCTGAGGAGACAGGACAACTGTAGAAGGGGACACTGTTTGAGGGAACAGGCCCAGGAAAACCAGTACAAGAGGAAAAAGAGAAAAGAGCTGTCAGAGGTAACAGGGAGTACGAACTGGAAACGCCGTGAAGTAAATCGCGTGTGAAACGACAAGAAGTACCGAATTCACCCACTCGCTCTCCACGAAAAGCACGTACAAGGAAATTGTGTTCAACACTACCTTTTATACAGGCCCACACGTACATCGTCACTTACGGCGTGTACGTGCTTGGCCCATTTTCACCAATCACACGCTTTGGCACTCCTGCGTGTAGCTCTCTTTTCACCAATCACACGCTTTGTCACTCCTGCATGTGGATCCTTTTTCACCAATCACGCGCTTCGACACTCCTGCGTGTCGCTCACTTTTCACCAATCACACGCTTTGTCACTCCTGCATGTGGATCCTTTTTCACCAATCACGCGCTTCGACACTCCTGCGTGTCGCTCACTTTTCACCAATCACACGCTTTGACACTGCACGTGCAGGTAACTATTGACGCACATATGCTGGTGACGGGTTTTCGCGCGATGAGTGTGGGGTTTTCAGGTGCAAAATCACTCCCTATCAGGCTGTCCACGCGTTCTAACACGAAAGACCACGCTCCTGGCCAGGAGGCCAAATTTAAGTCCCCAAGAAGCCTGAGCACGCTCCCACCTGCCATCGGCTGCTGCCTGACTGCCTGCTGGCCACGTGCCCCACAGTGCTGGTGGGTGGGGGTGGTGGGAGACATGGGTGGGGGCCTGGTGGAGGGTGCCCCTGGTGGATGGGGGTTGGGGGTGGTGGGAGACATGGATGGGGGCCTGATGGCAGGTGCCCCTGCACTGCTGGGGGGTGGGGGTGGTGGGAGACATGGGTGGGGGCCTGGTGGAGGGTGCCCCTGGTGGATGGGGGTGCAGGGGGACATGATCAGGTGTGCAGGGTAGTCCACTGTTTTGTGGGCTGCCTGCAGGGGCCGGGGAGGGTGTACAGGGTACACCTGTGGGGGCCCACCCAGCCTATTCGCATGTGATAATTCCCACGCACCCCTGTGATACACGTACCCTGGCCAATCGCGTGTTGAACTTCCCGCTACCCCTGTAATACACGCACCCTGCCTGTTCGCGTGTGATGATTCCCGCGTACCCCTGTAATACACGTTCCCTGGCCTATCGCGTGTTCTACTTCACGCGTCCCCCTGTAATACACGTTCCCTGGCCCATCGCGTGTTGAACTTCCCGCTACCCCTGTAATACACGCACCCTGGCTGTTCGCGTGTGATAATTCCCGCGTACCCCTGTGATGCACGTTCCCTGGCCTATCGCGTGTTCTACTTCACGCGTCCCCCTGTAATACACGTTCCCTGGCCCATCGCGTGTTGAACTTCCCGCTACCCCTGTAATACACGCACCCTGGCTGTTCGCGTGTGATGATTCCCGCGTACCCCTGTAATACACGTTCCCTGGCCTATCGCGTGTTCTACTTCACGCGTCCCCCTGTAATTCACGTTCCCTGGCCAATCGCGTGTTGAACTTCCCGCTACCCCTGTAATACACGCACCCTGGCTGTTCGCGTGTGATGATTCCCGCGTACCCCTGTGATTCACGTTCCCTGCCTAGTCGCGTGTAGTACTTCCCGCGTACTCCTGATTTGGAGATTGCCCGCTTTGCTTTCCTTGTTTGCCTGCCCTGTGAAGTGGTCCGGGGTTAGCGCAGCCCTTAGCGATGATTTAGCGCTTTTGATGGCTTTTCCGTGCGCGAGGGCGTTCTTGGGGGCGTTACTGGCGCTGCTGCAGGCTCGCTGCGATTCTCTGCGCCACGGCTGTTTTGGGAGCTTGAAATCCATGAATACGCTGTGCGCGGAAATCTGTTTTAGCGCACGTGCCTGGCGCAGACTATCGCAGGCGCACGCTGTGCGCCAGCCGCGTGCGCTACTTGTGCGCTGGATTCTATGAATTACCCTGCAAATATAGTATTGGACAATGGAGTTCTACCTAACGCCGACTAATAACCTATCTTCCACACAAATGTATATTGCTGAACGTTGAGATTATCAATCACAATGTTGTTGTTGATGTATTGCTGAATTGTACAACCTAGTAAAATGTTATGAAAAAAATATAACAATCTCATTAGTGTTCTCAAATGTTTCCATTGATTTGCAGTGAAGTCTATTATTTGTATTTATTAGGTTTATATAGCGCTTTAATCCAAAGCACTTTACATTATAACAGGATTGCAAAGAATAATGAAATAGATGCATATTTACAAACATGAAACAAACCAATGAAACAATTTACCTAGGTAGTAGAAAGGTGAAGGGAGGGTAGAGGAGTAAGGGAAGAGAATAGGGAGTCAACATGGGGAATATAGATGAAGTTTCAAGGGGATATGAGGAGGCATAAGAGGGAAACGGAGGGGGTAGGAAAGGTGCGCAGGAGGGAGAATAGGGACGTAAGAGAGAAGTGAAGGTAGTGAAGGAGGTCAGGGCGGGGGATGGAGAAGAGGAGATTTCAGGGAGGCGCGGATTTCAGCGTGCCAAGAGATTTCATCGTGCCAACTGTTTAGGCTAAACAGTTGGCACGATGATGCACACATAGGTTCCCGTGGTATTTGAATGATATGAATTGTTGAGATTTTGTTTGTTTACATTGTTTTGTTGTAAAATAAAATGTCATTTTGTAATAGAGGTTTGCTGGCATATTATTTGATTAGCCTTAAGTTTGTGTGGTTTTGAGAAAGTTAGGGTTGATCTAGCTCATCTCAGAATGATGGATTAATTAAGGCTTTCGGGCCGCTCTATTAAAGAAAGATCATTGAATCATTCAGTAAAAATGCAGGTCTCTTGACTTTGTGTTTTACAAGTGGTTGGTGGACCTGTGGCGTCGAGGTACTTAGAGCTTTGTTCTGAGTTTACTTTTTCTAGAGTGTATCAATTAAAATGGATGATTTTAATAAAAGACTGATGTAATGTGGGTTTTTAGGTTATAGGAAATATGTGTATTAATTATCTTGTGTACTTCTAACGTAAACACACAACAGTAATGGATTGTAAGTAATGACAAGACAATTTGGGCTTAGCCAACAATTAGCCAACGGAGAAAGATTTGCTTATAACAAATTTATGGAGTCCATTTGCATAGAATACATTAATTTGTGACCAACATTAATGTGATTTTCTTCACAGATGTCACCCCAGTTTGTTTTTTAGTTTCTCAAGTAACGTTGGTGCTCGCCACTTATTGTATACTATGATAGCTTTGCATATACACCGTCTTAGACTATATGCTTGCCAAAATGGCATCTCATGTGAGCCTACATAGACTCCCAAACCTTCCAACACTACCCAGCAGGGGAATGCTAGAAAGGCAAGTGGACATGGATCATCTGGTCTGGAGAGGAGTATGCCTTGTTCCTCATGCATACCCAATGCAGAGGACGAGGGCTGTGGAAGGCAACAGCACAATACCTGTGAGGCTGAGGCTGAGGAGAGAATGAATGAGCAATCCATATCTAGGCTTTCCAGAGATCTCCCACCAACCCGTTGCTCAGGCTTCCTGCAGGATAGCCCCTACCCTGGTGGGATGCTCCATTGGGCAGACGTCCTGGGAAAAGGAAGCATTGATGGTGATAGCCAGGCACTAGAGTACAGAGAGATGGGCATGGCTGAAGGCAGCAGCAAGGTGTGGTTTAATAGACCAAGCCCTGGCAGGCAAAGTCATCCACAGTATCACGGCAGGCTGATACGATATTAATGATGCAGGGAAGCAAATGGCCTGGGCTTTGCACAGCCTCTACTCCTGCTAGAATTACCTTGCCAACTTGTGGTAGTGTTCAGCTGTAGATTCCTGACAGTCCAGCTGAGAGCAGTTCACCAACTTGTGAAACAATGCAAGGATCTGGAAAAACCTGTGCATTACATTTGTTAATGTTAAATGTTAAAGGGATTTGTAACGCGCACCGTCACCAAAGGAATTGGTCCCCAGGCGGATCTGTAAACAATAAAGGTGGGATGGGTTAGTAAGGTGAAGAAGGGAGTAGGATAGTGAGAGGAGTGGTGTTCTGTTGGCAGCTTCAACTCGGTATACACCGGGTGCTGAGCTTTGGTGCGGGTTTCGGATTGGAGTCAGTCCGCATGTGCTGTGGATCCGGTTTATGTGTTGTTGCAGTGTTGTGAAGTATGTGTGGCTTGTGCGAGAGATGGTTGTGTGAGTTTTTTGAGTGAGATAAGTATGCAGAGTTTGAGCTTATATTAGTTAGTGGGTTACCTGACCTTTACCATGCTAACATTCACAGTTCTGTCTGAGTGTGGCACTTGTTGGCCCTCACATTCCCATCTAGATGCGGCGCAGGCCAACGCTTAGGACTCCATCCAGGTGTAGTCATGCCAACATTCACACTCCCTCCCAGATGCGGCGCAGGCTAGTGTCTAGAGACCCGTCCAGGTGTGGGCATGCTAACATTCACAACTCCATCTGAGCGCCACGCAAGCTGGTGTTCACAACTCTAGGTGTGGCACATGTTAGCATTCATGTTTTTTCTAGGTGCGGGCATGTTATCCTTCAATCGATCCTATCCAGATGCGACGCAAGCCAACGTCTATCTAGATGCGTCTGCCGGTATGGATATGTTCGTCCGGTACGTACGAGTGGGAGAGTCAATTGGGCTTTCGTGTGGGTCTAGGTATGTGGTCAGTCTCTGCAGCCTTCCTCTGTGGCTATTTTCCATGATGTCTTATGCTCTGTCGAGTGGTTGGTTCTTTGGTTTGAGTGTTTGTCCAATTTGAAAGTGGTCGAGGTTGGAGTTATTTTCGTCATTGTTTTAATGTCTGGGCATTCTAGTGCGTCTCCGTTGTGGTTACGCTTTGAAGAACCATGATTTGAGGAGTTTCCTGAATGCTAGGTGGTTTGTTGTATTCCGTATATTCTTAGGTAGGTCATTCCAGGTTTTGGGTGCCTGGTGAGAGAAAGACGATCCTCCAAGTTTTTTTCTGTTGTAGGGTTTTGGTACCAGGCGCATGTCGGTGCTTGATCTTAGTGTTTTTGTCGGTTGGTGTAGGCGTAGTTTGTCACTTAGGAACTCTGCGCCTTGTTTGTGTATTGCTCTGTACGTGATGCACATGGCCTTGAACTTTATTCGCTGTTTGAGTGGTAGCCAGTGTAGTATTTTTAGCGCGGGTGTGATGTGTTCTCTTCTGGGTAGCTTGAGGAGGAGTCTGGTTGCAGCATTTTGTATGCGTTGCAGTTTTTTTTAGAAGTCGTTGGGGCATGCCCAGGTATAGGCTATTGGCATAGTCCACTCTGGACATGATCAGAGCGATGATGGTAAGTGTTTTGTTGGCGCACGACAGGAACGGTAGGATCCTTTTTGCTGCTCGCAGGAGGAAGAAACATTTCTTGATTACCGAGTTTACTTGTGGCTCCAGAGTGAGATTGTTATCCATCAGGAACCCTAGGTTTTTTACAGTTGATGATGGTTCTGGTGTGGTGCCGAGCTCTCTTGGCCAGGGGATGTAGTTGATGTCTCCTCCCTTTTTTGAAACAATCATTATCTCCGTTTTGCCTGGGTTGATTTTGAGATGGTTGAGGTTCATCCAGTTGAATATGTCACGAAGGCAATTCTCTAGTGTGGTGTTTACTTCTCGGGTGTCTTGTATGTTGAAGATTATGAGTATCGTCGGCATAGTTGTAGCATGTGAGGCTGTGTTTTTTGATGAGTTTGATTAGTAGGTACATGTAGATGTTGAATAGAAGCGGGGAGAAGGATGATCCTTGTGGTACTCCGCACGTGGAGTCTCTAGGTTTGGATTTAAAAGGTTTCATCCATATGGTTTTGGTTCTGTTTGTTAGGAAGGATTTGATCCATAGTAGGGCAGTGTCTGTTATCCCTAGTCCTTCTAATCTCTTTATGAGGAGGGCGTGGTTGACAGTGTCGAAGGCTGCAGACAGATCAAGGAGAATCAGGGCGGTGCTGTTGTCTGTGTTTGTTTTTAGGTCGTCCCATATTGAGAGGAGAGCCGATTCTGTTCCTCTCATAGGTCTGAAGCCAACTTGTGCCTGGTCTAGTAGGCAATGCTCTTCTATGAATTCTTGGGTTATTTGGTAGACATACGTTTCTAGCAGTTTGGCTATGTAGGGTATGTTGGAGATGGGTCTGTAGTTAGATAAGTCCTCTACGTTTCCTGTTGTGTCTTTGAGTAGTGGCTTGATGTAAGCCGATTTGAAGGCCTGCGGTACTTTACCTGTTGAGATTGAGAGGTTGAGGAGGTTCCTGTGGTATTCCATGGGGGTTCCTTGTTTGAGAATTGTTTTGTATATGTCCGGTGGGCAAGGGTCTTCAGGAGAGCACAATTTGTTGCTTTGGTTTACCAGTTTGACGAAAGCCTCAACTGATATTTCTGGGAAGTTTCGTAGCTTGTTTGCGTGTTCATCTGTGTTGGTGGGGTTTGAGCTGTGAACGCTTGGTCTGTTTTGTATGGTGTGTTGGATGGAGGTTATTTTGTTTTTGAAGTGGTCTCCGAGGTCCTCGCAAAGTTTTGTCGATGGGATTGGCGTGTTGTTGCAGGCCGGTGGGTTTTTTATTTCGTTTATGATTTTGAATAGTTCTTTTTGAGCGTTTGGTGCTCTGAAGATTCGGTTGTCGTAATGTTTCCTCTTCACTTTTTGTATTTCCTTTTTATATGCACGTATCTGTTGTAGGTATTTCAATTTGTTTGCGGTGTTGTTGTTCCTCCATTCAGATTCTAGTTTTCGGTTTTTCCTTTAATGGCTTTGAGTAGTGGGGTGAACCATTTTGCTGTAGTTTTCTTGCGTGATGGGGTGAAGGACTTTTCTTTGGCGATGTCGTCAAGGGTTGTTGCGATCCAGGTATGAAGTAGGGCAACTTTTTGACTAGACTAGTCAACTTTGTGGTAGAGGCAGATGATAAATAACCAGAGGTGTTGCTTCTGGAGGGTGGGTAAGCTCGCACAGCCTAAGGTGGTGGCTGCACAGATGACACACCTGAGAACAGATGAGGGGGAGCTTGTCGTCTAAGGATTATACACTCCGAGCATAGAGCACTCCCAAAACATGATTTCATCGTGTCACCTCAAACTGGTGTTTGTCCCCCCATACTCGAACGCTCAAAGGTTCTCGCATATACTGTTGTGATAGCTACCTACACTAGACACACAATACCTACACTAGACACACAATACCTACACTAGACCCACAATAAATGTAGGTCTGGCAGACCAACAGGTGGACAGTTGGGGTTATGCATACTATTCACACGTACATACATCTTATTCCAGGGTCACTGACATATGGGTTGCAAGAGATGCTGGCTTTGGAATTCTAGCCCTTTTATGTCATGGATCTGTGGGATTATGTTGAGCGGATTCCCCTGGAGTAGGTTGAGTAGAATTTCCACAGTAGATCAACTGGAATAATGTGTGTAACCACTAAATGGTGGCATCAATTTGTGGATATCAATGGTGATGGGCAACATCCCCATTAGTTACTAGGGATGTGATGAAAGCAGTTTTTGGTCACAGCACAGAGGGTACAAGGTCATGCTGAGATTGAACCTAAGGTGCAAGGATCAGAATCCTCAAAAAGTGGTCTGGTTTGGGTTAGTGGAGCCTGGTAACATACCCATTTACACCCACTCCTTAACAGTAAACCAGAGTGTGTACCACCTCCTGAAAACAATACTGTGGTATTTTGAACAGGGAAACGGAAGTGGGATCCCTCTGGCCAATTAAATGTAGTTCTTGGCAAGGGGGCATTTATATAAAAAATTATGAATGCAAATGGGGTGATATTGTGGAGTTCACAGAGTCTTTCATACATGTTATTCTTTTGGTCTCTGACACAAACTCCAAATCCATCCCTCATCTCCAGGATTGACAGAAAAAATAAGCTTATCTAGGTTTAAAGTCAATGGGCCTCATTACACGGACGGGGGTAACCATGGCGCTAATAGTGCCATGGTTGCCGCCGGTATTTTACCGATTCCGCCTTTGTGAAATGGGGAATTACCGCCCCATTCCAAGGATGGCAGGGCGGTAATTCCCCATTCACCAAGACCCTTCCCCATTTCCAATTGAGCCCCCATAGGGCTCAATGGGAATGGGGAAGGCGGCAATTATGGTACCACAAATTGCGGTACCGTAATTGCCCCCAAAGTCCCTTCGCAGGCCCGTTCCTTACCGCCTTCCGTGTAATGAGGCATAATGTTTTGAATGTAGTGGCAGCATGGCCTGTGCCATTCTCACCATGGGAAGAGATTGGTGCTTTCCCACTTTAAATCACAATTCTGTCCTTGTTTCCTCGATTGTGCTGTTGGGTTATATTATTCATGTTTGGGCCAATACACAAGTCATCAGTGATTACATAATGGACTGGTCAAGTCAAACAAGCGCCCGATTGGTGGCAAACGCCTGCCTTTTATCGTTTGTGTATGGAAATTGGGAGCTTCCATGTGCTAATTTAGTAATTTCTGAATAAATATATAAAATATGCATTTAAAATGTTTGTTCACCAAGCCTGTGTTTTTCCCTAGTGTTTTGGATGCAAAACATTTCTAAATAAAAATTATTTGTATTATTCACTGCTGCATGTTACCTCTGTTCCACTAAATGTTCCCATTGGAGCACGACTTCTCTGCCACCTATTAGGGTGCCTTTCCCCAAAAGATGGCACTTCAAAGTCATATAAGTTACTACGTGAGGAGTTCACATCACTACTACTGAGTAGAGTCTTATTACATATGCTGCCTGCGATTGTGAACATATTCAAACTAATAATGTGCTTCTCCTTTTTTGTTAATAGGTGACTGCCCCAGAAATGCAACAACAGTGATTGTTCGATTCTCTGGACTATTGCAGTGAAAAGCTTCATTGTTGGAATATGCAATTTCCAAGCATCTTAGAAGTGCACAAATGTGGGGTCAAGTTGCCCTTTCAGAGTAAATAGGAACTGGGATTGCGAAGTCTGTTGATACATGATGGCTTCCATCCATGCAACCCCTTTGTGGTAACATCCAGTAACCAAGCCTGTTCATTCTGTAAATCCTGGGGGAGCGGTATATCTAGCATGAAAATGACAACGTGCAGTAAGAAAAGCATTTTTCATTTGTGCTCTGAATTTGGAAACGGTTAATTGAATAGGCTCCGCTTAAGAGAACCTGACAAAATAAACTGGCAAGACACGTTACACATGCACAAAATGTGGGAACAATTGCCATCTCAAGAACATACTTACTGCCCACATGAGGACATAGGTGAAAAACCTTATCAGTGCCCTGAATTTGATAATGACGTCCATTTGCATGATACAGTTATCAGCCACCAGCAAATGAATAAAGGTGAGAAACATTATGAGTGCATTCAATGTGGGAAAGGGTTTTCTACAAAGGGGGAGCTTGCTATCCACCAGAGAACACATACAGGAGAGAAGCCTTATGAGTGCACTGAATGTGGGAAAGGGTTTGCTACAAATTAGATCTTTTTCAGACCTTCTTTTGTAACTATGCTGACGACTTCCAGTTTGTCCTCAACATCACCGGCGATTATGATACGGATCAAATCACAGTAAATGCGGTTTATCAACTGATAAAACAGTGGATGTCCACCAATTGGCTGTGCCTGAATGCCACAAAGACCGAGCTCATGGTTTTTGGCCCATGGTGGGCACAAATCAAGTTGGGCCATCAGGATTGATGGTAGTTTTATTAACGTTGTGCAGAAAGTTAAAACCTTGGGCACCTTCATGGAATCCAGTTTAGACTGTGAAGGCCATGTTGCAGCAATTAGCACTAGCACTAACTATCATCTTAAAGTGCTCAGGCAGGTCGCACCATTAGTCACGGTCGAAAACCGTATTAAACTCGTGAGAGGTGTCATCTTGCCACGGGTAGACTACTGTAATGCACTTCTAGGCGGTGCAGGTAAAGCCCAAATTCAGGATCTACAAAAAATCCAAAACAAGGCTATCCGCATCATTTTTCAAATGAAGCGTTCTGAACCCACTACTGCAGCCAGAAAAAAATTGCACTGGCTTCCTGCGGAAAGCAGAACTCAATTTAAACTGATAATAATATGTCATAAATGCATCTTTGGAAATGCTCCTGCTTACCTAAAGGATGTCATTGGCATCTACCAGCATAAAAGGAACCTTAGGTCGGCTGAAGGCTATTTACTGGTACAGCACCGGGTGAAACGCTCCCGAGGTTCTGGAAGGGCTTTCCACACTCAGGCAGCCAAAGCATGGAATGCACTGCCTGCATCCCTGCGTAAGACAGAAGACCTTCTTGCCTTCCGAAAACAACTAAAAATGTATCTTTTCAATTAGTGTTAGTGTAAACTTCTGCGGTAATCTTTTGCTCATTGTATTTTGTTCTCTCGGCGCCTGGATGCCTATGGGCTTTGGCGCGGTACAAGCACAATAACATAACATAACATAACAGTCAAAGGGAGACAAAGCAAGTTTTTCGGATATTTATTTTCAATAGTAGTGAGCAGTTTGCATATCCCCACAGCTCTGCTCGGTCGATAGTAGCCTGCCTTGCTTGGGCTTTGTAGGCTTCCAAAGATACCCAGACAGCACCATTGTCAAAGTCGCACGAGAACCTCTAGAGGGCCCTACTGTATGTAGCCAATGAGACCTGCTCCTTGGCCATGTGCAGATCCCAATGGCAGGATGACGCCACCTTCAAGCCTAGATAATCCTAGTGGTCGACCCGATTATGCAACCGTCTTCCAGTTCCAACCTTGGGGGTTTCGGTTTCTTCGTTACCCCCACACTGAAGACCACGCTCTTAGTTTTTGCATCATTGATGGCTAGGCCATTTCCGACCACAGAAATCCTTGAAGAGCTGAAATTGTTTCTTGGTGCCTATCAGTGTAAGAAAGAAGGACCGCATCATCTGCAAACATTAAGACTGGGATTTCATCACCGGCCAGTTTTGGGGCATCAGTACAAGCAGACACCCAATCAGCAATAATCCCATTGAGGAAAATGCAAAAGAGTTTGGGAGCCAGCAGACAACCCTGGCAGACTCCCTTCTCAATGCTAATGGGTTGCGTTGTGCTCCCATCAGTGCCACAGCGCCCCTCAGCCGTGTTGCCTGAATAAAGTATCTGAATGGCTGCAGAAAATGCGATGGGATGTCTAAACTATGTAAAATTTCCCACAGGCGGCTCCTTGGCACAGTATTAAAAGCCGTACGAAGGATTACAAAGATGGCATGCACTTTAATTGTCCTTAATACAGCATACTTGTCAATATTAAGCGCAACCTCAAGTTTTGATCCACAGTGCTTCGGGCACTGCAGAAACCTGCCTGACGGTGACCAATACGATTATTACTAATCCAGGCTTCCAGGTGGCTCAATACTACTTGGCATATATTTTGCCCCCTGAGTCGAGGATGGCAGATCCTCAGTAGATCCCTCAAGCCTTTTTTTTAAATAAAAAAAAATCAGCACAATCTCTGCCTGTGTCCAAGAGACAGAAACAACATTAGTTTGTACAACAGAGTTAAACAGCCTAGTCAAATATGGAACCCATATGCCAGGTTCTGACATGTGAAAATGAATAGGGACCCTATCCGGCCCTGTGGACATGCCCAATTTCTGCTTCTGTAGAGCTCTGCTAACTTCCTCACAGTTGATGACAAAGGATGCATCAGTGAGGTCAATCACACATGGAGTGTGGGTCAGGGGGCCTTGTGTATTCCGAACAAAAGATCTATTCTCCTTGTATAGTTCTGAAAACTGAACGACCCACACAGATTCAGGAACACAGCCTTGCTGATTACTACTGGTATTCTCGTGGCATAATCCCATGATTCCTCAGAAACCCTGTGAACCCCCCACCGCTGCTAATAGCTGTCAGCAGTTGGCTCCAAGTATCTTCAGTCCATGCTTGGTCTTTCTCTTTCAGGAGCAAATGGTAGGCTTTCCTGGTCTCTTGGATAATCGAGCTACCCACAGCACGTTGGAGCCTTGCTTGTAGAATTAAAGCTAGATTTGCTGCTCTACAGTCGGCACCATACCAAGGGGTTCAGGTAATCATAAGGAAAGTAACGGCTTTGTGATTTAGAGAAAAACGAGTCAGGGTTCCTCAGCAGGTCTGCAGTGACCTTCTGTCCCGTTAGATGTGCAGTACTCTCTAAAGTGGTGAAATGTTGTAAAAGAGGAAAAATGCCCCCATAATCCAATGGCGGGGCCATTGGTAGATGAACATTAGTCCACTTGATATTACGCTGGGCATGGCCCACTAAAGCCAGCGGAACACTCAGTAGAATCAGTCACTTTCAATGCCCAGAACGGATGATGATCACTCTCGCTTCTCTGGTGTATGGAGAAATTAGCTACAGATGGCCAAGCCTCTAGATTTGCCAAGATGTTCTATTTTACTGCGCAAGTGGACATTATCGAATGTGTCAATGGCCAGCACATACCTAGGAAAACGGCCATTACAGGCCCTAGGGTTAACCCCCCATCAGCAACATTGCAGCCTCCTCCACCAGCCTATACTGCATCTTGGACTTGATTGAATTTAAAACATTTATAACCCAATGGTGATCATCCTCCTCCATTATCTCCACCATACTGTCTAAAGGCTCGTATTGCAGATGAAAATCCCCATTAAGATAGTTTGCAAGGAATTAGCTGGATTAGACCTTCAGGCATCAATTCTCTCCGTAGCACTGCAGAGAAGATCAATACCTAGTCCTTGCGACTACCTAACATATAGGTTTAGAAGAAGGATATTAGACCCATCAAGGGATTTAAGACGTTGTTCCAGAAAGTCTGTAGAGCCTGAATCCGTAACTCTAATTGACTCGCACATGGACACATTTACCATGTCAGCAAACCACCACTAGGGCGGTCATGTTGGCCCTGGTTGGTGGGAATCCCATGCATGGCATACCCCTGGAAGTGGGGGCTTCAGCAGCCCACAGGTTTTGTAAGCTAATCACCTCAAATGTGTGAATAAACCAAGCCATTTGTTGTCCACCAAATATTTGTTAACACCAGCAATATTCCAAGATGTGGTGCACATCTGATGCCCGTGTTGTACGATGGTTCCAATGGGTGACTCAACTGCATCATCCTTCTGACCCAGGATATCCTGTTTAACCAAAACATCAGCATTTGACAACACAACGATGGGGTGCCCGCCCCCTCAGTCTGCACGGTCCTGGGAGACACCCTTCCCCACGTCACCAGAGAGTCCCTCAGCTGGTAACGATAGTACCTCCATTATGAGCCCCAGTGTACCGACCATCCATCCCTCCATCCCTCTCTGGTGCATGCCAGCAGCTCGCAAGGCACAAGGAGCACCTGTCAAAGCGGGGTCAGTCTTGTGGCCTCACCTCGTTGAAGTTGGGTGGAACCTCTAGATTGGACATATCACAATGGGCATATCACAGTGTGTCCCACCCAATGGAACTCCTACCCTTCCGTCTCCCTCACCCAGTTGCTCATTCGGCGGTGAGAATTTAATTGACATTTCAAGATCATGCGTTTGTAGGGCTCTCTGCTCCATCAATAAAACATCTCGCACCATCCTGGGGTCAGCTAGTTGGACATCAAATCCCTCCCTGCCTGGCAACCATTCGCATACCACTATGTCGCTCCCAATTATGGAAAAAGGCATCCCTTTTGGCCCTTACCCAGTGGATTACTTTATTCACTAGGTCATCTTTAGGTTCATGTCACTGTCAGCAGCTTGGGCACGTTCACCAGGAAAATGCAGTTCCAAGATGGTTTCAAGTCATAGACATACCATTTCAGCTAGCCATATCAGAACCCCCAATCGTCAGGACACTGTGGGTCAGCCCCTGGATTACCTCCTCCGACCTCTGTGGTCCACCAGTCTATCAACAACACCATGCATGTTTCCCCTCAGTGCAGCTCCCCCCCACACACATGAACATTTGGTGGACTGACTACATGCGGGGCAACTGTGCTTGCCCCCTTTAGAAGCTCAACACTTCATCAGATCATCAACCACCTTATGCAAAGCCTTCAGTTCAAGCCTCATTATCCTTCCTTAAGTGTGCTACAGTGAACACGGCACTGCTACAACCATCACCTTGCCCAGAGCCATGTGTCCCCCTCTGACCCTCCCACCCCCACATTGCATACATTCTTCTATGCTTCTTGGCACAAACAGTTTATCAATGCTGACAGTAATAGGACCTGAAAGAGGTAGCCCAAAATCAAAAAACATGTGGATTGTGTAAACTATCGATTATGGGGGAAACAGCTTAGCATGTACTGGCAGAATGTAAGGAAAAGGGATCATTATACAGGACTGTACTGGGAGGATGTAGGGAAAAGGTATCATTATACAGGTCTGTCCTGGGCGGATGTAGGGAAAAGTGATCATTATACAGGTCTGTCCTAGGAGGATGTAGGGAAAAGGATCATTATACAGGCCTGTCCTGGGAGGATGTAGGAAAGAGGGATAATTATACGGGTCTGTACAGGCAGAATGTAGGGAAAAGGGATTATATAGGTCTGTCCTGGGAGGATGTAGGGAAAAGGGATCATAATACAGGTCTGTCCTGGGAGGATGCAGGGAAAAGGGATCATTATACAGGTCTGTCCTGGGAGGCTTTGTTAATCGTTAGGACGGGATAAGAGATGACAGTTTCTGGCAGCACTGCTTGAAAACCGAGAATAAGGCACTGCACATTGCTTTACACTGTGTATGGAAGATGATGATTTCGTAAGAGAACAGAATGACTTATCGTCTTGCTCAGAATGAGCCTGAATCAATAAAACAAAAAATGTTAAGGTCCAAATGTTATTTTAGGAGCTCAAGTAGGAGCCGTCATGAATATTGCAGAAAGTTATGCTACATTATTAGTGATGAACTGCTCTTTAGATTCAATGGAAATTAATGCATATATTATTGATTTGTAGTTTTACGATAAATTGTGTTATATGTTTTGTAATACATGTTTAAATGTGCAAAGTGTAATATGAACTCATCACATTAATAAATAATTATTTCATAAGAAGGGTACAATTGTTTATATCTGTTTTTAAGGCAGTTGTATTTTGTATTTGTAATACATTTATTGAGAGTGTTCACCAAAGAGCTTTACAAACATTTAAAATGCAATGGTACAATAAAAATGAAGCACAATAACCAAATTAGTGATCAAAGCTGACTATAGGAAAGAGAAAGAAGGAGCTTTTAATTGGAAAAGAAAATTCAGTTAGGTAGAGGATGCACGGAGAGATGTGGAAGAGTGTTCCAATGTATAGGGGCAAGAAGAGGAAAAGAACGGCATCGAGAAGCACAGGGCGGCTGAGGAACAATGAGGACAATAACCAGCATCGAGTTTAAGCAAAGCTCCCAAGATAGCAACACATTTTCCAAAAGAAAAATCTGGATTCCGCCTCCTTGGAACAAGTAGGTTTACCTATCTTTGCTGCCCACTTTCACATGTAATAGATGACATCATGATTTTACAGTCAGGTGAGTGTGGGTATGAGCAAGAGAGATATCCCTGAAAACAAAATATATTGGTTCTAAAATATCTACGTTCCTACGCAGCAGGTGGTACCCTAACACCAAGGACAGGTTACCCTGGCCTAAAACCAAGACTATTAATGCTATATTTCACATAAAGGTTGCGTCACATCAGTGATTGAGGCATTAATGGATATGGTCCATCCCTCACCCCTCCTGCCAGGATGGGCCAAGATCTGGAATTTAGATCCCACACATAGCACGTCATGCAGAGTTTGTTACGTTTATGACTGAATCGTGCTGCTGTTAGCAACAATATCTGCAGGGTGTGAGCTGTGAGGACTTGATGAAGATCTAGACCCAGTTGATGGAGCCACATCTTGGAGCTTCCCTCCCAGGGCAATGTGTGGGAGAGTGCTTCAAAGTGGGTCTTCATCAGGAATGCACACAGGATGCTAGCCAATAGGGGATCCCAGCACCTAACAATGCCAGTGGGACATTATTTCCTATAACTGGGGACAATAAGTTAATAAATAAGGGATGCAGATGATGTCAGGAGGCTGCAATACTTAGATCACCTGAGAGGGCATGTCCCTGTCCTTGACCCATCTTCCTTCACAAGCGCGGGGGCTTCCTTTTCTATCACCTCATGTTGTGACCCCTCTAGTGGGTGGGCAGGCAAGGGGAGTGTGGTTCTGTTATACTTCTGCACACTATACCATCATTTCCATCGACTACCGCATGCTCTCAATTCCCCTCCAGAATGCTCACTCTTTCGTGCGTAGACACAAAACAACACCCACCAAAGTGCAGATCTTGTGTTCTGTTTTATTCAGCGGCTCCCGATGAAGGCTTTACATCAATCCCTTGCTTCCCCAGGTGATCTGGGAAGAGAACAACCAACACTACTTGTAATTACCAATGTGCCCATTTAATTCACTTGTAAACTCTGCTCCTCCACCCTCATAGCAAAGTAGCAAAGTGCTGTGATCCACCATACAGGTCCACTAGCAAATTACCAATTAAGTTTACTAGGACAGCGCTGAGAAGAGGATTAACATAACATAATGTCTCTATATGTAGAGTGCACCCTCTCCCCCACATGCACTGGTGTATTTTTGTGTTATAGACAGAAGGTAACAGATGTTCATTGTTACACAACTCAGCGCCTCATTCTGTTAATCTTGCATGGTTGAAGGTCTGGGTGGACTTGCAGGGATTCAAACTAGTGACGTTGAGGTCACACACACACACACACACACACACAAGGATCCTTCTAGAGAATGCACTAGTCCAGTGAGCCACAGACCTGGATGCTAAACCTGGATCTGGACACCACTTTCAGGAAGAGGCAGGAGGGAGGAATGGAGAAAAGACAGGAGAAAGGGGGACATGAAGGGTCCAAGAACGCAGGGTGGGAGACAGGCTATCTCAGAAGCATTGAACAACCGGTGCAGACAAACAAACTACAGCGGTTATCTACCTTTTGGTGCCTGGGCTTCTTAGGTTTTGCAGAGTAGGATGACACAATAGTGTGTTTAGATCTGGAAATGGAAGATATTTATGTTATTAATTAAATACTACAAATGCAAGACATCCTAAAACAATACATAATCGAAGCATCCAAAGTGGAGCTGCCTTCCCCACTCCCCGCCCTGTAATGCATCCTCCATCTTGTACACAGAAGACAGGATTAACTGGAGGTTTATGAAGAGCAAGCAGAGACAACAGAACTAATACTTGGCCAAAACAGATGATCAGTGGGAGTGAATAGTCACTGGTCACTCACCTACAGCAAATGATTCCCCAATTATTCCTTAAAAGATAGCATTTGAGGTCCCATGGAGACAAAAAGGAGCCCATCCACCCAGGGCAGTTTCTAGTCCATTTGGTGCCTAGGGCAACACACTCAATGCACCCCCCGTGCTAGTCATGCGTGCCACTCCCAAACTACACTCCACGGTTAAGTAACTCCTACTCAATGTCAATAATTCACAGCTTTACATATTTTATTACATTGTGATTCAAGAACTTTGCAAAAATGCTAAATGCTAGTGTAGGCCCATTTTCTCATTTCTAACGGGCCACTTTTCTGGCCAAGGGGTGCCACTTTGTTGAGTTACTTCACTATGCAGCTCGGTTTTAAAAAAAAAAATCTTTATTCTGCAAATTGGTTAATTAAAAACCTTATACACACAGTTTAAGAACATTATTAAAACCATATCAATGATACACAGCATATAAAAACATTACATAGGTTGCATAAAAAATATGTACTCCTACGTCCCATCCCCTTTCCTCCATACTTATCGGACATCTCTCCGTCCTGTGGGACGGGACTGGAGCACTTTGTAAAAAGCATCCAGATGTTTCCAAAAATGTGTCCTTCCTCTCTTTCTTGCGCAGAGCCCGGCATGCGGCCGTAACCCCGCCCACATTGGCTCCGCCCCGCGCATCGCCCATCAGTCCTTTTCTCCGCTCGTTCGGCACTTGCATCCTCAGAAGATTTTCTTCCCTTTTTTCCTCTCTGGCTCTCGCTAGCGATCATGTACTAGTCTGTCTATGTCTTTCAAACTAGACTTTCCAGATTGTTCATCGTGTCACCGTCGTTTCGTGAGGGGGCGGATACCCATCCTCTTTGTTTAGAGTGCTTGGGTCCGGATCACCGTTGGGACTCCTGTTTTTACTGCGACTCTCTTTTGGTCCGGGCACTTCAACGTCGGTTGGAGCGGTGGGAGGAGGTGTTCCGACGAACTCCTCCTTCGCATTTTCAGGCGTTCATCGACGAGAAGAAGAAACGCCTGGCAAGTTCTTTACTTTTCAGAGCACCCCGGCCGGGGGCTACCTTTCCAATTCCTCTCGGACCGGGAGGGGCGTTGATCGCTCTGAGGTGCCCGTTGGGCCTAATAATTCTACCAGAGTTTTCTCCGAGGGTCTCCGTAAGGGGCCTGTGCATAGCGAAGTATGCTCCGAGGACCCTCCTGTGGGGGTTGTTTGTAGACTCAGTTCTACCGAGTCGTGGGATACCGGAGCTTGCTCTGAGGTATCTCTGTCGGCTTCCCTCAAAAATAAGACCGGGGTGTGCCCCGAGGCCTTGGGTGGGCTTGCTGTTACCGAACGGATGTTCGAGGCCCCCGCAGATAAGGCTGTTACCAGGCCTGGGTCCGAGGTCCCTCGTTCAGAGGCTAAAGCTACCAACGGTTCTGAGAGGCCTGAGAAGGCCTTGTCGGTGAAAGCTGTTTCTCACCGTTCCCGCTCTTGCGGCAACACCAGACCTGTTGAGTGGGCAAAGAAGCAAAGTTCTTCTTTTACCGGCAGTGCCGAGGTCCTTCCTTTGAAGGCTAAGTTGGCGGTTAGTATGTCACAAAAACATTCCAGGCCTCGCAGTACCGGCTCTGCAACGGCTCCTTATGTTAAGGCTCAAGTTAAGACCCCTGATCCATCGACAGGGACCCCTGCCTCACTTCCTCACGCGTCGCAGATCCCCTCAGATGAGGACAAAATGGCACCCATTCCCGCCATGACCGCGGTGGCCATTTTAGGTGCTACCCCTACAACTACGCCATCGGCCTCTGGTATAGGGCTTGGTCCCTTGGGTGAACATAGAGTCCCTTGTGCGCATCCTTTTCGGCCAGTTTATGATTGGAACGCCCTGATGCCTCTTCCGCACAATGTTTTGTTGCCTGTGGGGTCGGCACCTTTGATTTATGTGAATACGTCGGTGGAGGGGCCTGTGTGGCACCCTTCCCCGTTACGTCCCTGGATTTGTCCACCTCATGAGAGGCCGCCTCAGGTTCCGAAACAGTCCCTGGAGGATGCCTTTTTCAGTAAATTTCAACCACTTATGCGTACCGACCCCACGAGGGAATACTTCAAAGGGCTTTTCAGGGAGATATATCCACCTGCGCCTCCGGCTCCACCAGTTCCTCCGGTGGTTCCACCGGCGCCTCCCTTGTCTACGGTGCCTCCCCTGACTCTTCCGCCTTTGCCTCCATTGTCCCCGGTGACAAGGCAGTGCCTGACAAGGCTCAGCAGGATCCTGACCTGTCAGATGACGCCCAAGGCGATCAGGGCAACGAGTATCTTCCCCGCTCTATCAGAGCTTTTCATGACCGGGTACTGGACATGATGAGTTTCTTAGATGTTCTGGTGCCCGAGGCACACGCTCCGCAGGAGGGCGTGCTTTCTGGGGCATTCACCCGGTCTCCCTTGGAGCGTACTGGCCTGTTCTTGCAGAAGGACGTTCTGGCCGAGGTCCGCAGAGTCTGGGAAAAGCCACACTCTGGACTTTTTGTCAATAAGAAAATTGACGCGAGATACAGGCTGCATTCTTCGGAAGAGGTGGCCCTGTCGACTTGTTCGCCTGCCTCCTCCACAGTGGTGGCTGCGGCCACTTTGCAGTCCAGGCCTGCAGCATCCTCTTCCATGATGGCTACTCAGGTTCTGGGAAAGAAGGACAAGCTCCTAGACTCCCTCGGAAAATCTTCAGCCTTGCAGCTCAGGCAAGCCAACGCTGAATTGATATTAGCGGGAGCTAACATGCGGATATGGAAAGGTCTGTCGGAGTTTGAGGAGTTTATCCCGGTCGAGAAGCTGGAAGACTTCAAAAGGAGGCCTATCCGACGCCAGGGTCTTGGCCCAGGATCTCCTGGAGGCTGCGGCTCACCACGTAGACACCTTGGCTCGGGGCCTTATGCTGGGGGTTGATACCTCACGGCAGGCGTGGCTGCATGCCACTAAATTTTCAAAAGAAATGCAGGACAAGGTATTGGACCTTCCGTTCGATGATAAGGAGCTCTTTCATTCTACAACAGATGTAGAGCTCACCAAGACGAAGGATCGCACTCAGACAACTAAGTCATTGTCTGTCCTGGTTAAGGCTCCTTTCAAAACCCAGAGACCGTTGTCGCAAGGTCGACCTTCCTCTGGCTTTAGGGGCTTCCTCGACCGCAAATCTCGCAGAGAGTGGATACCCCTGTGGGGAATAACCGCCGTAGGCAACAACGGATGCAGTTTTTCTCCCGCACTTGAGCCTCCTCCTCAGGATCAGGTGGCACCGCCACCGATAAACCTATTAAATGAGGGTTTTCTGCACTTGCACGAGACCCCAGTGGGAGGACGCATTGCGTCTCATTGGGACGCGTGGCAGACCATCACAGAAGACAGATGGGTCTTGTCAGTCGCTCGAGCGGGCTTCCGCTTACCTCTACCCCCTACCCCACACCTCAACCCTCCTTTTCAGCTGTCAGGCTCGCCCTCCCTCAAAGCCGAAGTTCAGAAACTTCTGGACCTCAGAGCTGTGGAACCCGTTCCCCTTGGGGAGCGAGGGGAGGGCTTCTACTCCTGTCTGTTTACGGTGCCCAAACCAAACCAGGCTGGCCTGCGCACCATCCTAGACCTTTCCCAGTTCAATCTTTTCCTACCCCAAGAGAAATTCAAGATGATCACGCCCAGCCAGATACGCTCCTCATTGCAGATGGGCGATTGGCTCAGCATCGTGTATCTTCAGGATGCGTACATGAATATCCCGATTTGGAACCCACACAGGAGATACCTGTCATGCATGCTGGACGTTGTCCTACCTCCTACGCTCGTAGAACATCTAGACCATTGTATTCCAAATGGCGGTTGTTCGATACGTTGCCGGGAAAACGACGTTTGCACTTTTCACGTCGCTAACTTCACGTGTATTCTGCTTCGTCACGTGAACTACGGCATTACGTATTTAAGCAGCGTGGAAACTTCACTCGCTGCTTCTGATCGAATCATTTGGCGTTGTGTAGCTGACCCTCCGGTCTGCATCCTTGCAGGTTACTACAGCTACTTTTTGGGCCTTCTATAGCGTGTTTTCCGTCACACGCTGATTCCTGGAGCTGTTTGGTTGCGTGTAACCCCACACGCGCACGCTATCTTCAAGCGCTTCTGGCCTGGTCTGCGTGAATCCTGCTTGCGTGTAAATCCACACGCGCACGCTATCTTCAAGCGCTGCTGGACTGGACTGCGTGAATCCTGCTCGCGTGTAAATCCACACGCACACGCTATCTTCAAGCGCTGCTGGTCTGGACTGCGTGAATCCTGCTCGCGTGTAAATCCACACGCGCACGCTATCTTCAAGCGCTGCTGGACTGGACTGCGTGAATCCTGCTCGCGTGTAAATCCACACGCGCAAGCTATCTTCAAGCGCTGCTGGTCTGGACTGCGTGAATCCTGCTCGCGTGTAAATCCACACGCGCACGCTATCTTCAAGCGCTGCTGGCCTGGACTGCGTGAATCCTGCTCGCGTGTAAAATCCACACGCATATATTGCTCGCGTGTAAATCCACACGCGCACGCTATCTTCAAGCGCTGCTGGCCTGGACTGCGTGAATTCTGCTCGCGTGTAAAATCCACACGCATATATTGTCTTCGAGCGCTGCTGGCCTGGACTGCGTGAATCCTAATCGCGTGTAAATCCACACGCACACGCTCTTTTCTTCGCGGCTGTACAGAACCGCGTGAACTTTGTTTTTACCTCAAAAGGAGCGCTATTTCCAACTCCTGCACCTGTGATATTAACAGGGGGATTGATTCATTTCTATACTTTACTCTACGTGGGAAGGAAGCTTTTCAAGGATAATTGGAAGGTGACAGTGAACAGTACTTTGGACGCTATCCTGTGGTGCATCAACCCGGTATCTAGCGTGAGCCTCGTTCCATTCGGGATAAGTCTCCCTTACTAATCTTCCCTTCCTTGTCGTTTGTTCTACCTTGGATTCCTCAAGAGACTCTGCTGGATTCGTCTGCCCTAGACTCAAGGTCAGTGTGTGCATTCATGACATTTTCTATTCCATCATACCCATGTTGGGGCAGTTATTCATGATACTTTATTTTGTTCTAGGCTGACTTCCTATACCTTACCCACGCCCTTTCCAGTGATCCATCGCTCTGCCTGTTTTACCGGTCAGAGAGTTGTATCATTTGGAAGGTCTTAACTTGACTTCACAACTATCAAAACGCGCGAACAGGGATCCGGAAGACCCTACCACCTGTATCCTTTTGAGTACCGTATCCTTTTCAGTTAATACTTTGGTGCTTTCTGACAGAATCAGAAGCCATGGAGGGTACGGATCCTTTAGCTGTTTTGACTCAGTTGATCAGCGATTTGAGAAATGAAATGGTTACGGCACAGGACATGTTACGGCACCGTATGGACGTTATGCAAGACGCCATGCACGGTAGTCCTCAGGGAGCACAGGTTCCAATGGCCACTGCATCTGGATCGGGGACTATGACACCCCCACAGGAAACTATTAATGTGGTTATGCCCACTCAGTTTCCCTTGGCCCCTCCGGAACGGTTCACTGGTGATCCCAAAACCTATAGAACCTTCGTTAATCAGTGCCGACTCCATTTTCTTTGCCGTCCTACATCTTTTCCTGACCTAACCACAAAAGCAGCATTCGTGCTTTCCCATTTAGGGGGCACAGCTGCTGCTTGGGCTAACCCTTTGTTGGAAACAAATAGCCCTTTGTTGTACGACTGTGACGATCTCTTGGCTGCTATGAGTAAAGTCTTTGACATGCGTTATGCTACTCAAGCCATGGATCTGGAGTTACTTAATCTACAACAAGGCAATCAGCCTCTTTTGCCTTACATTGCCCGGTTCAATCAACTAACAGCCGAAACTCAATGGCCTGACGGCAAGAAAACGGCTGTTTTCTACAAGGGTCTTTCAGAAGAACTGAAAGATGCCTTATCTACAGTTCCGGTGGTTCCTACGGGATTCACAGAGTTGCTCGATTTGGTTTTACAAATCGATGCCCGAAGGAATGCTCGGAAAGGAGAGAAAAAGCCTTTCATGCAAGCCTCGGGGCGTTCAGAGACACCGTCAGTCCTCTCTAACGACCCCGAACCCATGCAGATTGGCGTCGTGAGAGGCCGGTTGTCCAATACAGAACGAGAAAACCGAAGAAAGAACCATTTATGTATGTATTGCGGTTCATCTGAGCATTTATTGGCGACATGTCCTAAAAAACCCATCAAGCGTTCGGGAAACGCCAAAACTCGACAATAGCAGGAGTCCCTATGTCGAGTGTTTCATCGGACTCCAGTACCATTCCTACACACGCACCCGTAATTGTTGAGGTGACGTTACGTTGTGGTGAACGAGAATTGGTTTCCAAGGCCATGGTTGATTCCGGAGCCACCAACAATTACATAGACATCACATATGCCAAGAATTGTTCCATACCCCTTGTAAACAAGAACAAACCTGAAACGGTTAATACCGGGGACGGATCTGTTTTGACTTCTGGTATGGTAACCCAGGAGACGGTATCTGTTCAGATGACATTATCGAATAACCATTCGGAAGAAATCATCTTCGATGTCATAGCTGCTCCGCAGTACGAGATCATACTTGGTCTTGCATGGTTAACCCTTCATAATCCCGCCGTTGACTGGGTTTCGGGATTGCTCCAGTATCCTTCGATTCATTGCAATGAACATTGCTTTACCAGTCAGGAGGTGTCAAACAAGCAACACATATTAGCCTCTATGGTGGGAGCTTCAACTATCAGCGTGGTTCATCAAAGCGACACTACCATACCATGCGAATACTCTGAGTATGCTGATGTCTTTGACAAGGGCCAGGCAGAACGATTGCCTCCCCATCGACAGTACGACTGTCCTATTGAATTGATTCCTGGTGCCAAAATCCCTACAAGTCGTTTATATTCACTGACCCCAAAAGAAGACGTTGTGTTGAAAGAATACATTGACAAAGCTTTAGCGATGGGTTTCATACGGCCATCACAATCGCCTGCTGCGTCTCCTCTATTCTTTGTTCCGAAGAAAGAGGGAGACCTAAGGCCTTGTATTGATTACAGGGCACTTAACGACATCACCATAAAAAACCAATATCCTTTACCACTGATAAACGTTCTATTAGATCAATTAGGTACTTCCAGTTACTTCACCAAATTGGACTTGCGAGGAGCATACAATTTGGTTCGCATTCGTGAAGGCGACGAATGGAAGACCGCTTTCAAGACACGGTATGGTCTTTACGAGTATTTGGTGATGCCTTTTGGTCTGTGCAACGCTCCCGCCACATTTCAATTCTTCATGAATGATATATTCAGGGACATAATGGACCGGTTTGTGGTGATTTATCTGGATGACATTCTGATCTATTCATCATCTTTTTCAGAACACGTCAAACACGTTTCTACAGTCCTACAAAGACTCGGGGAGAACCTTCTTTATGTGAAAGCCGAGAAATGCGTCTTTCATTCACAGGAAGTGGAATTCCTGGGCTATGACATTACCAATCTAGGTGCTCGAATGAGCCGTTCCAAGGTGAAGGCCATATTGAATTGGCCGATTCCGCACAATGTCAAGTCATTGCAGTCTTTCTTAGGCTTTGCAAATTTTTATCGCAGATTTATTCATTCCTTCTCCAAAACAGTAGCTCCTTTGACAGCCTTAACTAGTTCTAAAGTTCCTTTCTGTTGGAACCCAAATGCCCAAGCATCATTCGAAAAGTTGAAAGAAGAATTTACCACTGCACCCGTGCTTCAACATCCAGATCCAGATCGCCAGTTTATCGTTGAAGCGGATGCATCCAGTGTCGCTACTGGAGCGGTACTCTCACAAGTTTGCACAGAAACCAAGGAGGAGCACCCAGTGGCTTTCTTCTCTCGCAAACTTACCCCATATGAACGTAACTACACCGTCACTGAACGGGAACTGCTGGCTATCAAGGATGCCTTCCGAGAATGGCGTCATCATCTCCTTGGGGCCAAACATCAGGTGTTAGTGTACTCTGACCATAGAAATCTTCAAGCATTCAAATCCATGAAATGTCTTACGGCCCGACAGGCCAGATGGCATGTCTTTTTTGCCCAATACGATTTCCGGGTCACATACCGTCCTGCCCGAGAACACGTTAAGTCGGACGCGTTGTCCCGTATGGGTGAAGAGGCGAAGGAAGAAGCACAAGTACAGAATCAGCTGTTGGCAGATCATGTAATATGTAGTTGTTCTGTTCAACCATCCTTAAAAACCGAAGTACAAGAGTGGGTGAAAAATCATCCACAAGCTATCCAGGATATGAATCTGGACGTACATAACGGTTTACCATTCACACAAGGAGTGCTCTACCTACCGACGTCTTCAACTCAGAATAAAGCCCTCAAGTGGAATCACGATTCCTTGATCGCAGCCCATCCTGGACGGAAGAAAACACTAGAACTACTCAAAAGATGGTGCTGGTGGCCGTCTATGTCAAAAGATGTCATAGATCATGTATCAACTTGTTCTGTATGCATCCAGTGTAAAAACACCCCTGGTAAACCAGCGGGCTTACTCCAGTCCCTACCTGTCCCTAACAAACCATGGGACATGATATCTATGGACTTTGTGGTAGAACTCCCACCAAACCAGGAGTACGATACCATATGGGTTGTAGTGGATTATTTCACTAAATTGGCTCTTTATATTCCCTGTATCGGTTTACCAACCGCTGCTGTTCTGGCCGACCTATTCATCCACCATGTATTTCGTTTCTTTGGTCTACCGTCAGTAATCATTACAGACAGGGGCTCACAGTTTGCGTCACGCTTTTGGAGAGCACTAACCTCTGCATTACTGATTGATGATAGAATGTCCAGTGCTTACCACCCTCAAACTGATGGACAGACCGAAAGAGTCAACTGTACTATGGAACAATATCTGCGGTGTCTGTGTCTGCAGTACCAATCGGATTGGCTCACGGTCCTGCCGGCAGCTGAATTCGCCTATAACAACTCCTATCATAGTGCCATAGGCACTTCACCGTTCTATGCGCTTTATGGACAGCACCCCCGGTCTATACCTTTGGATTCCAGCTTGTCTTTGGATACTCCTGCCGCAGGCCGTACCTTTCGTGATCTGAAGAATTTACAGAGGAAAGTGAAGCAGCAATTAGAGCAGGCCAAAAGACGCGACAAGTTCTACGCTGATGTTCATAGAACACCCGCACCCGTCTACAAGGCTGGTATGAAAGTATGGCTGTCCACTAAGAACTTAAGAATTCCAGGCAAAAAGAAATTATTGCCTAAATACATTGGTCCGTATGTAGTGCTCCAAGTAATCAATCCGGCTGCTGACCGTCTGGCTTTGCCACAACGATGGCGAGTGCATCCTGTATTCCACGTGTCACTCATTAAGCCATGCTCTGAAGCTACAAGATGCCTGTACGGCCTGTTGCTATTTCTGTGCGGGGTTCAGATGAATACGAGGTACAGGACATACTGGACATGAGACTACGTTCTGGTAGGCCGTTTTATCTGGTGGACTGGAAGGGTTATGGGCCCGAAGATAGGTCCTGGGAACCTCTTTCTAATATTCATGCTCCTGCTTTATTGAAACGTTTTCACACGAGAAGGGGAGAGGTTGCCCCTTTGGGGGATGGCACTGTCATGCATGCTGGACGTGGTCCTACCTCCTACGCTCGTAGAACAGCTAGACCGTTCTATTCCAAATGGCGGTTGTTCGATACGTTGCCGGGAAAACGACGTTTGCACTTTTCACGTCGCTAAACTCACGTGTATTCTGCTTCGTCACGTGAACTACGGCATTACGTATTTAAGCAGCGTGGAAACTTCACTCGCTGCTTCTGATCGAATCATTTGGCGTTGTGTAGCTGAACCTCCGGTCTGCTTCCTTGCAGGTTACTACAGCTACTTTTTGGGCCTTCTATAGCGTGTTTTCCGTCACACGCTGATTCCTGGAGCTGTTTGGTTGCGTGTAAATCCACACACGCACGCTATCTTCAAGCGCTGCTGGTCTGGACTGCGTGAATCCTGCTCGCGTGTAAATCCACACGCGCACGCTATCTTCAAGCGCTGCTGGCCTGGACTGCGTGAATCCTGTCCGCGTGTAAATCCACACGCGCACGCTATCTTCAAGCGCTGCTGGTCTGGACTGCGTGAATCCTGCTCGCGTGTAAATCCACACGCGCACGCTATCTTCAAGCGCTGCTGGCCTGGACTGCGTGAATCCTGTTCGCGTGTAAATCCACACGCGCACGCTATCTTCAAGCGCTGCTGGCCTGGACTGCGTGAATCCTGCTCGCGTGTAAATCCACACGCGCACGCTATCTTCAAGCGCTGCTGGTCTGGACTGCGTGAATCCTAATCGCGTGTAAATCCACACGCGCACGCTATCTTCAAGCGCTGCTGGCCTGGACTGTGCGAATCCTGCTCGCGTGTAAATCCACACGCATATCTTGTCTTCGAACGCTGCTGGCCTGGACTGCGTGAATCCTAATCGCGTGTAAATCCACACGCACACGCTCTTTTCTTTGCGGCTGTACAGAACCGCGTGAATTTTGTTTATACCTAAAAGGAGCGTTATTTCCAACTCCTGCACCTGTGCTATTAACAGGGGGATTGATTCATTTCTATACTTTACTCTACGTGGGAAGGAAGCTTTTCAAGGATAATTGGAAGGTGACAGTGAACAGTACTTTGGATGCTATCCTGTGGTGCATCAACCCGGTATCTAGCGTGAGCCTCGTTCCGTTCGGGATAAGTCTCCCTTACTAATCTTCCCTTCCTTGTCGTTTGTTCTACCTTGGATTCCTCAAGAGACTCTGCTGGATTCGTCTGCCCTAGACTCAAGGTCAGTGTGTGCATTCATGACATTTTCTATTCCATCATATCCAGGTTGGGGCAGTTATTCATGATACTTTATGTTGTTCTAGGCTGACTTCCTATACCTTACCCACGCCCTTTCCAGTGATCTATCGCTCTGCCTGTTTTATCGGTCAGAGAGTTGTATCATTTGGAAGGTCTTAACTTGACTTCACAACTATCAAAACGCTTGAACAGGGATCCGGAAGACCCTACCACCTGTATCCTTTTGAGTACCGTATCCTTTTCGGTTAATACTGTGGTGCTTTCTGACACTATGTGATAGGTCTCCGACGGAGAATGTCACACATGATGGCAGAAGCTAGTGATAACTTGAAAGCTGGACAAGCTTTGGTCAAGCATTGGCATGATCAAAAGGCTAACATGGTTGAGTTCACTCAAGACCAGCTAGTTCTCGTTATGCTCCCAACAAGGCAGAGGGCCTTGCAAGACAAATGGATGGGACCCTTCAAAGTTGTGGGAAAACTTGGAGAGGTCAACTATCTGGTGGATCTGGGCAGACCCAGGGAATCTCCTAGAGTCTTCCATACCAACCGACTGAAAGCGTACATCTCAAGACCTGAAGTAGGAGCCTTGCTTCTAGCTTCAGCAGCAGAGGAAGAATAGAGCGAGTCTCTCCCTGATCTCCTCAGAGGTGTATCTTTAGATGAAAAAATTGAAGGAGTCAATCTCTCTTCAGATCTGACACCTGAGCAACAAGAGGAGTGCAAATCTATGTTAAATCAGTTTGCCTCCCTGTTCTCACTCTCACCAGGCTTGACCCCTTGGGGACAGCACGAGATACTCACTGGTGACTGTCTGCCAGTCAAAAGCAGAGGATACCGAATGTCAGAAAATGTGAGAACCCATATCAAGGGGGAGGTCAAGAAGATGCTTGATCTCGGGGTAATAGAACCCTCTACTAGTCCATGGTCTACCCCAGTTGTGTTAGTACCAAAGGCAGGGTCCAAAGACTTGAGATTCTGTGTGGACTATAGAGCTCTTAATGCAGTCACCAAGACTGATGCCCACCCTTTACCAAGGACAGATGAGTTGGTGGATAAACTTGGTGCAGCCAAGTACCTCAGCACATTTGACCTTACGTCAGGCTATTGGCAAATAGCCTTGACAGACCATGCCAAGGAGAAAACTGCATTTTCCACCCAGTTGGCTTGTACCAGTTTAAGGTCATGCCTTTTGGATTAAAAAAATCACCTGCTACATTCCAAAGGATGGTAAACCAAGTTCTAGCTGGGATGGAGGACTTCTGCATGGCATACTTGGATGACATTGCAGTCTTCAGCCACTCCTGGGAGAATCATGTGAACCACCTAGGACATGTTTTGCAGGCTCTTGGACAGGCCAATTTGACTATCAAGGCAAGTAAATGCCAGATAGGTCAAAGTAATGTGGTCTACCTTGGGCATGATGTAGGAGGTGGAGAAATAAGGCCTTTGCTCAGCAAGATTGAAGCTGTGCGAAATTGGACAACACATACTACTCAAACCCAAGTGAGAGCCTTCCTAGGCCTCACTGGGTACTACAGGAATTTCATTGAGAACTATGGGACCATAGCTTCTCCACTGAATGTAATCTCCTCTCCAAAATTCCCTAAAAAGGTCAAATGGAATGAGGAGTGCAATCAGGCCTTTGAAAAACTTAAGACAGCTCTTTGCCAAGCTCCAGTATTGAGAGCTCCTGACTACCACCAAACTTTCATTGTACAAACTGATGCTTCCAATGTAGGTGTAGGTGCAGTTCTAAGCCAATGAGAAGGGTAGGGAGCACCCCATTTGCTTCATCAGCCGTAAGCTGAAGGATCCTGAGACAAGGTGGGCAACAATAGAAAGAGAATGCTTTGCTATTGTGTGGGCACTGAATAAGTTTAGCCCATACTTGTATGGTTCTACTTTTGTCATTCAGACTGACCACCAACCCTTGAGATGGTTAATGCAAATGAAGGGAGAAAATCCAAAACTATTGAGATGGTCAATCTGCCTGCAAGGGTTTGATTTCACCATTGAGCACAGGTCAGGGTGTCACCATCAAAATGCTGATTGACTCTCTAGGATGTATGTCATTGTCATGCCCCCCGGATTCCTACGGCACTCTTATGCCCATGGGAGAAGCCCGTGGCGCCTGTCCTGGCGATTACATCAACGCCGGCATCATCGCCGTTAATTTTTACATCTCCCGATAGATCTGGCGCTTGGCAGGAATCCTTGGAACGCTTTTTCCTCTGCATGCGTTCCACGCCTTTTTTTTTCCCTTACTTCCTATATCTAGCCACGCCCCCAGAAAGCCGGTGCTCCTAAACCGTTGTGTTACGCGAGCAGCGCTTCTCGGAAGAAGTTTTCCTACCTGTTGTTTACCTGGTTGCTGACTTCTGCTTACCCTTTTTTGACCTCGTTACCTGGTTTTTGATTCTGTATTGGTGACTATCTGATCCGTCCTCCCCTGCTCGACCACGGAACTCGTACCGGACTCTCTTGGGATTCCGCTTCTCATGTCTGGCTCACGGCTCCTTCTCTGATCCATAACCCTATATCCCTTACCCACTCCTGGTTACCCGCTCTTCGAACGAACTAGAAAATACCCTGCATTGCGGTGTTTGAGAAAGGAAACACCATGTCTTTTTCTTCCTGAACCCTGTTTTTCTGCACTGGAAAGAACAGTGCGGACCGCTTACACCTGGTGACATTCTAGCTTGGTTTTGTTTTGGGATTTTGGGACGCTCTACTGGTTGCATCACTTTCCTCTGGATTTTGGGACGCTCTGCTGTTTGCATCACTTTCCTCTGGATTTTTGGGACGCTCTACTGTTTGCATCACTTTCCTTTGGATTATTTGGACGCTCTGCAGTTTACATCATTCCCCTTTGAATTTTGGGACGCTCTGCTGTTTGCATCACTTTCTTTTGGACTTTGGGACATCAGCGACACTAACCTTGGCACTCTCTGTAAATCGCCGTCTGATCCTCGCCCACATCTGGTCTTGTGTGTTATCACAAGTAGGTATTCCGCAGGAAAAAAGGAATACACAGGTAAGCTTGTGGGTCTCGGAGGGTGTAGAGGGGTTGGTTTTAGCCATCAACGAACGGTATGTAATATTTACCTTGTTTGTTTCTTCCCTCTAGCTCCGCTGTGCATTCTGCCTTTTTGCCTGAGCCCTTGGCCTGACAGGTTTTATTACCCCGCAAGCTGTGCTCTCAGGAAGGAAGTCTGAATTACTTCAGTGGCATCTGGTCCAAGTGGTTTTCCAGACTTACGGTGGAACATAAGGAGTACGACAGATTTAGGAGCCTAATATTGGTGCCTGTCTGTTTGTGATGGATCCTAATGCGGATCCCATGGCTGCTATGATGCAGGCCTTTACCACGCTCCGCACAGACATGGTAGCAGCACATGCTTCCCTGCATCAACAAATGGATGTCATGCAAAGTTTTGTGCAGCCCTTGCCTGCGGATGAGGAGTTTGGGGATGTTCCCGCTCCTGTACCACCAACCATTCCTCCGACGCCCCAAGCCGGTTTAGCTCCAGTGGTACTACCTGGTCCTTATCTATTGGCCCCACCAGAACGCTTCACGGGAGACCCCAAAACGTATAGGACATTCATTAATCAATCTCGTCTACATTTTCTATGCCGTCCCTTGGCTTTTCCCAATTCCACAACAAAGGCAGCCTTTGTGCTCTCTCATTTAGGGGGTATGGCTACGGCCTGGGCGAATCCGTTATTGGAGTCTGATGACCCTGTTTTGTACGATTTTGATGCCCTACTAGTAGCAATGAACCTGGTTTTTGATGCCAGATATAAAGCTCAGGCTTCAGACCTAGAGTTTCTGGCGCTGTCTCAGGGTAAACAACCCCTTTTGGCGTACCTAGCCCGGTTCAATCAGCTGGCTGCAGAAACTTCTTGGCCTGAACAGAAAAAGGCAGCAGTCTTCTATAGGGGCTTGTCAGACGAACTTAAGGACGCATTATCTGTTGTTCCCTCTGTTCCTTCAGTATTTACTAATTTGCTTGATTTAGTGTTGCAGGTAGATGCTTGTCTGCAACAGAGGCGTGGAGAACGCTGATGTCCTGAACTACGCCCTGGTAAACCTGAATTGGTACCCTCTCAAGTCCCTAGGGATGTAGAACCCATGCAGATTGGGGCAGTAAAAGGTCCTCTCTCGAAGGCAGTGAGAGAGAGAAGACTACAACACAATCTATGTCTGTATTGTGGACAGACGGGACATTCAATTCGCGTATGTCCTAAACGCCCTGTGAAACGGGGGGGAAACGCCACGACCCGTCCTTAAATCGAGCCGATGTGACGGGTCAGCCTTGCAATGGCTCACTTCTCTGTCCAGCTGCCACACACATATACTTGGATATGTCCTTTCTATTGCCCAACTCTCAAACCTTTTCTAGTCCAGTCATGATAGACTCCGGGGCTACCGGTAATTATATGGACGAACAAGTGGCAGTAACCCATGGCATCCCGGTAGACCCTAAAGATAAACCTGAAGCTATCTATGCAGTAGATGGCTCCTGTCTGGTTTTGGGCCATGTCACAAAACAAACACAACCTTTGCAAATGAGTACGGCGGAAGGGCATACTGAACACCTGTCTTTCGATCTCATCTCTGCACCTCAGTTTAAGATTATTCTGGGCCTCCCTTGGTTGCAAAAACATAACCCCATCATCGATTGGGTGAAACAAACAGTGCTTTTTTCCTCTCCTTCACGTAAGGTGGATTGCTTTCCTGGTCAGGGGATGCCTCTCCCCTCTCCATGCCTGGCTCTAATATCAAGCACACGCACTATTAATGCAACTAATAAGATGGCACCTGAAATACCTTTCGTATATCAGGACTTGGTTGAGGTGTTTGACAAGGGTTTGCCGGAACAACTCCCGCCTCACCGGGAATATGATTGTCCGATTGATTTGGTACCCAATGCCATTCTCCCTCACGGGCGGATATATTCCTTGGCACGACCCGAGGAGGAGCACTTAAAGGGTTACATTGAAAAGTCTTTAAGACTTGGTCACATAAGACCTTCCCGTTCTCCGGCTGCGTCCCCAATCTTTTTCGTTCCAAAGAAGGAGGGGGATCTCCGCCCTTGTGTGGATTACCGTGCACTCAACGCAGTGACTATAAAAAACCAATATCCATTACCCCTCATTTCGGAATTACTGCATCGCCTCACTACCGCCAAAATCTTTACGAAATTGGATTTGAGGGGGGCCTACAATCTGGTGAGGGTGCGCGCAGGCGACGAGTGGAAGACGGCCTTTAAGTGCAAATGCGGCCTATTTGAATACCTGGTGATGCCGTTCGGCCTATGTAATTTCCCCGCAATATTCCAACACTTCGTCAACGACATCTTCCGAGACCTGTTGGATGTTTTTGTTGTGATATACCTGGACGACATATTAATATTCTCCGAAACATTATTGCAGCATAAGGAGCACGTACGGACAGTATTAATCCGTCTTCGTGAACACGGTTTATATGCGAAAGCCGAAAAGTGTCTTTCACGTTTCCTCTGTGGATTTTCTGGGTTTCGTGATATCATCTCAGGGGGTTCACATGCATGATGCAAAGATTTGAGCAGTCCTTGAATGGCCTACTCCTACCTCGCTTAAGAGTTTGCAATCCTTCTTAGGATTTGCTAACTTTTATAGACTCTTTATTGCATCATTTTCGTCTATTGTAGCCCCGTTGACACGTTTTACCAGCCCTTCAGTTCCCTTTTGTTGGGATACTCAGGCCCAGGTCGCCTTCCAGACCCTGAAAGAGGCTTTCACTACGGCCCCAGTCCTGCTACACCCAGATCCCCTATTGCCTTTCATCATTGAGGCTGACGCCTCTGCCATTGCCCTTGGGGCTATCTTGTCTCAGAAATGTCCCACAACTCGGCAGCTACACCCCATAGCCTTCATTTCCAGAAAACTGACTACCCCGGAAAAACACTATACCATAATGGAGCGGGAGCTATTGGCTCTACAAGCTGCTTTTAAGGAGTGGCAACACCATCTACTGGGGGGACGGCATCCTGTTACTGTTTATACGGACCACCGTAACCTTCAAGCCCTGTCTACGGTGAAGTGCACCCACTCGAGACAAATCAGGTGGCATTTGTTTTTTGCACAATTCAATTTCATTGTCACTTATCGGCCAGGCCCTTTGCATGGCAAAGCCGATGCACTTTCTCGCATCAGAGTTGATGCACCCCGCGAAGAGACAGTCCTTCCTGTTTTGCCAAAAAACACTGTCATGTGTGTTTGTGCTGCGACCAGTTCCTTATTAGAACTGATCCGCCATTGGACAGCAGACCATGGAACGGTTCTTCAAGTGTTGCAAGCACGTTTGATATCAGGACTGCCATATGTACAGGAACGCCTGTATATCCCTGATGTCCGGACTCGGTTGCAGGCCCTAAGTTGGTCTCATGATACTCGTTTAGCCGCCCACCCAGGACAAACCAAAACACTCGACCTACTCCTCCGTTGGTGTTGGTGGCCCAATATGAAACGGGATGTGGCAGATTTTGTATCAAAATGTGCCGTTTGCACACAATGCAAATCGGTCCCTGGGAAACCTGTAGGGCTTCTCCAAAGAATGCCCATCCCGCCACGCCCCTGGCACACTGTGTCACTCGACTTCGTGGTAGAGCTTCCACCGGTCCATGGCTTGACCACAATTTTGGTGGTCGTGGACACTTTCACCAGAATGGCTCCGTTTGTCCCTTGTAAAGGCGTCCCCTCCGCTCCTGCATTGGCCAAGTTATTCTTCGAACAGGTGGTCCGTCTGTTCGGTCTTCCATTGATTCTTGTCTCAGACCGTGGATCCCAATTCACCTCACGCTTTTGGTTGGCCCTCACCCGATTCCTTGGCATCGACGTTCGTCTGTCATCATCATACCATCCGCAGACAGAACGGCTTAATGCCACCATGGAGCAGTACCTTCGATGATTGTGTCTACAGTAACAGTCGGACTGGCTGTCCGTATTGGGGGTTGCGGAATTTGCTTACAACAATGCTTGTCACGCATCAGTTGGCTGTTCTCCCTTCTACGCCATGTATGGCCAACATCCGCGGGTCTTACCGTCCGCCCTTCCTTCCGTGGCACAGGTACCCGCAGCTCAAGCTACGGCCCAATCTTTGCTGTCTATCCGCACTGCCGTGCTTCAACATCTACATCAAGCGCAGGACCGCATGAAAACACATGCTGATAGGCACCGCCGATCAGCCCCGGAATATCGCCCGGGGGATAAGGTCTGGCTATCCACTATGCATTTTCATATACCGGGCAAACGTAAACTAAACCCTCGTTACGTGGGTCCCTATCCCATCACGCAGTGCATTAACGCAGTCGCCTATCGCTTGGGCATACCTCCCAATTGGAAAATTCACAAGTAGGTATTCCGCAGGAAAAAAGGAATACACAGGTAAGCTTGTGGGTCTCGGAGGGTGTAGAGGGGTTGGTTTTTGCCATCAACGAACGGTATGTAATATTTACCTTGTTTGTTTCTTCCCTCTAGCTCCGCTGTGCGTTCCGCCTTTTTGCCTGAGCCCCTGGCCTGACAGGTTTTATTACCCTGCAAGCTGTGCTCTCAGGAAGGAAGTCTGAATTACTTCAGTGGCATTTGGTCAAAGTGGTTTTCCAGACTTACGGTGGAACATACAGAGTATGACAGTCATCGACTAGAGGTATGAGGTTCATCCAGGAGTCGATTAAATCCTCCTGTCCCTTAGTCTGGGGGGGGGGGCGAGTGTTAGGGAGAATTCTCTGTTTAGGCTGAATTTCCTAACCTAGTGAGTCCCCCAGCAGCTTTGCTGGATTTTTGGGGTTTATTTTTTTTCTCCTGCCAAGAGTGAGACTCTTTTACCCTCACTCTTGGGCATGATTTGAGTGTGTTTCTTTGAATCTAGATGTGTTTAATGGGCTATTTAATGGGGTCTTTTACTCCCTAGGGCTTCATGTGTTTTTGTGATGTGTGTTACACAGCACCCTCAGTGCAGTGACACAGGGGTGTCATAGTGACCCCCCAGTATAGACTCCATACCCTGGGACTGACTACTGTCTCCCAGGGCATGTAAAGTCACCATTGACTTTACTAGTCTTAAATTCTGAACAGAACCAGTACAAACCATCATATTGTGGACGTACTGGCTGGGGCAATTCAATTGCCCCTGGGTCTGTTAGTCGAGGGGCACGTCTCCGTCCCCCCTGATCGAGTTTTGGCTGGTGGCAGTGGATACTACTTTTTATATTCAACCATTCAACCGCGAATATTTTCCTATGGGATTTCCCATTGTTTTAGGCTACTATCTTTATTTAATTATTTACGGTAGCCTCGAAAATACCGCTGGTTTATTTAATTAATATTAATTCTCCGGTTGGTATTTTTTGCCAAAACTTGATTCTAAAATGGCGTTTGTTTTCTCTTCTGTGACTCCAACCCAAGTCGAGCCCTTTGTTCCACTTTTTGGCTGGCTTCTCCACAGAAGCCCTCCAAAGTGGTGCCACTCTGTCTGGGGTACTTAGGAGGGGTGGAGGGAAATTTAGGCACCCTGGACTGAGTTGCCTAGGCAACTCAAGTCGCACTCCATCCTGATTGGCCCAAGTGGTGAGCCGACCGGCTCACCACTTAGCATGTTTGAGTGACAGCTAGGCTGAGTGAATGGGGGTTTGCTGCATAAAAGCAGGGCTTTGGGGACTGGAACTTCAGAAGTTGCCACAGGACCTAAGAATCCGACGAGGGAGAAGCTGAGCCGACCTGCCACGACACCACGACCGGTGGAGCCCTGCTGGACCGTCTCACCACTTTTTCCCAACGACAGAGGAGATCTCCCGCCGGAGAGTCTTCTTCCTTTAACTGGTGGGGATAACCAGTTTCACCGTCTTTTCGCTTTCTCGACGTATCTCGTGGCCGCCTTGCCTGTGCCAAGCACCCCGGCAACCGGGATACCACATTTTACCATGAACGCGAAACCAAGGTACCACCTTTAACCGGAAAACTCTGCGGCTGGTTTCTGCCCTGGTAGTGCAACGACCTTCATCTTTCCTCCAAGTCGAGATCTTCTCTTCCCCTGGACAACGACACGACAAAATTGCACCCACTACCAGGAACAACTGCCACCGCTGGAGGATCCTTCCCACTTAAGGTACCGTGTCCCGCCTGGCTTCCCTTGCTACCGACTGTACGGGGTAGATTTAGCCCCCGGCTTTCAAACCTGGGTTAGCCTGGGACACCTTGGCTAAACTTTTCTAAGCCTCTCTAAACGCTTTTCTGAACCCTCTGCAAGACTTTCTAAGCCTAGCGTAACTGTGTGATCTTGGGCACATTTGTGCTCTGCTCTCTCTAAGAGGGGGCCCAGCCTTTGGACTTTGGCTCACCAGTGACTTTTTGCTCTCTGCCTTGGTAATAGTGTTCTGGAATCGTAGAGTGGTGTACCTCTTCTTATTCTGTCTTTTTCCCTCCCTTTTTCACAAACTTATTAGAGTGCAATCTAGTTAAGCGCTCACCGCTGTATGAAAATAAGTGGTGTTTTACTGTGATTTTCTAATAGGGAAAAAGGGGTGTATATATCATAATAGTAACTTTGTTTAGAATATTTTACAATAAGAGTGCTGGAGTGTTTCAACTGTGTGTTTTTAAATAAATAATTATATACTTTGATACCAAAGCTCTGGTCAGTGTTTGCTTGTATTATTGTATCTGAGTGCCTATTGAGTATACTTTGCATACTGCCTAACTCTTCTTGAGGGAAGTCTGACTGCTCAGCCACAGCTACCAGGTAAATCTGGGTGGTGCAGACTGCTACCAAGTGGGTTTACTGCCAACACCTGTAGTCTTAAATCTTTTGCAGTGGTCCCTAAGGGAACTGCACAGGTTTCTGCCTAACAGGCTGTAAGGTAGAGAGCCTAGAGGGAAAGGGCTTAGGGCAGCGGAGTAAAGCAGGCTGCACGGCACCCAGAAGGGCCGGGCAGCAAGGTGTGAGCCCTGAGGGGCAGGGCCTCTGACCGTAGAAGGTTGCAGAGGACTGTAGAGGGCTGCTAGGCTGAGAACCCAGCGGAAAAAAGGTAGGTAGTAAGCAGCGGAGCGTGATCAGCTGCAAGGTAGGAAGCCCAGAGGACAAGGGCTGTAGGCAGCCGGAGTGAGGCAGGCTGCAGAGCAGGGAGCCCAGAGGACAAGGGCTGTAGGCAGCCAGAGTGAGGCAGGCTGCAGCGCAGGGAGCCCAGAGGACAAGGGCTGTAGGCAGCCGGAATGAGGCAGGCTGCAGAGCAGGGAGCCTAGAAGACCAGGGCTGAGGCTCAAAAGCAGCAGAGCGTGATCAGCTGCAATGTAGAGACCCGGAAGGGCACAGGCGGAGGCTGGAAGGCAGCAGAGCGAGATCGGCTGCAATGTAGAGAGCCCGGCAGGGCAAGGGCGGAGCTGGAAAGCAGCAGAGCGTGATCAGCTGCAATGTAGAGAGCCCGGCAGGGCAAGGGCGTAGGCTAGAAGGCAGCAGAGCGAGATCGGCTGCAATGTAGAGAGCTCGGCAGGGCAAGAGCGGAGGCTGGAAGGCAGCAGAGCGTGATCAGCTGCAATGTAGAGAGCCCGGCAGGGCACTGAATCCAAAGCCGGAGTAAGGAGGAACCGCATACAAGATCCGTAGCTCAAAGCAACAAGGTGTCGGAAAGACTCCTAATGCAAGAGACTGAGGTCCTGCAGGCAGCAGCTTTTATACCGCCCAGCCCAGCACAGAGGAAGGCTAATTGGTCGCACCTGGCTAAGCACACCTGCAGACAATCGGCCACCTCCCTCTCTGTTCCTGAGCTGGTGGAAGCAGAGGAGATCCCTAGGGCTTCTGGGGATTGTAGTTCCGAAGATGGCAAATAGGAATGGCCAGGAAAAGATGGTTATAGCCAAGTGCATTGTGGTAAGTGTAGTTTGTTGGGAAAAATAGAAAAGCACCAAAGTCTCGCAAATGGGAAATAAGGTCCATATTGATCGTAAATGTATGCGCCCATGGCGCAGGCATGGCAAACACCTCCACAGCAGTTCCTGTTGCATCTCATGCACATATATAGGGATAGAGAAGGTTTTCACAAAACAGAAAGGCTTCCGGGAGTGAAGCATAATATGCATTACATAACCGTGTTATCAGTCAGCATTTCACTGAACCAACGTCTTAGAGCCAAGAATGTAAAAAGGAAGTATTTATTTCCACATATACAAATCCCCTCATACTTTCCCTCTAGAATAACACAATATTCCAACTTTCCACGTTCACATAGAATTCAAACACACTTGTTTGTCTGATAGGAAGTCTCATCTTCTGTAATCAAATTAATTTATATCACTTCTTTAGTCAAGGACATTCAAATACATGTCAAGCATATAAACCCCTGTCCAACTCCACCTGGGTTTTAAATCGTCTTTCCACTGACAAAGACACAAAAGTCCTGTCCATCCTCATCCCTTCTGCTTCAGGAAAATCATAGTCCCAATAGTCCCAATATACCTGCTATATCACTGGATCAATATGTATAAAATGCCATTGCATTTCTAAAGGCAAATCACAAAATTTAAACCTAAAGTAATAGCTTGTATAGGCTTGTCAAACCTATGCAATGGCAAATCACCATATATCAAGTAATACATTTCAATCTATATCATAATGTTCTATTCATAGAGACATTGGAGTACATTATTCAGCAAACCACACTGCAATACTATCCCTATCATGACTCAGAGGGGTAGCCTAAGGCATGCACCCCCTGCTCCCTCTGACAGATCTCAGCGTAGCATCGCCTCAGCAAGTCAGCCAGCCCTTGCATAGATGCTTCTCAACCGTCATACTCTGTCAGTTGTTATAACCCTAATTATTTCCACTTTTGACTATGGCAGTGCTGTTTTTTTTCCTGCGCTCCTTGGCATGTGTGACTAACTTCAGGTAGCACAAAGTGCCAAACTGCTTCTTTCAGGGATTGAGACATGTGGCCATATCACTGTTTCATTACAGTCTGCACTGGCTTCCTGTGACCCCCTCAGATTGGGTTTAAGGTGCTCTGTCTAACTCATTGGGCCTTTTTATGGCAAAGTCTCCCCTTTCTGCATTGGATCCTTCCACCCTTGTCCTCCCTGTACATTTAAATCCATCCCTCTAGATGAGGAGCTTGTGCTGGTGTACTTTTCTTTTTTTTGGCTTTTGCTCCCTATTTCTGGAATGGCCACCTGCTGTTAGAACCCATTAACCTTTATGTGAATAAGTGCCATAGAGAAATATTAAGGCAACTCTTAATGCCAACCCTACAGATAAGCGGTTTATTAACCATTTACTCCCCAAGAATTGGCAAACACTCCCTTAAAAAAAGTAGCCAAATTCACTATTGTAAATTTGGAAGCAATGGACAAATTGGTGCCAACCTTCCTGCTTTCTCCACTCGGGTTCATGAATATGTTCATCCCAGTGATGCCAGCCAGGCAGTACCAGTGGATGGTGGTTTACAGGGATTGATATGTAGAGAAACTATAAAGTAATGTATATTTTATTTTACATGAATTGCTAGTCATAAAGAAGTGTGAATTAAAAAATTGCTATTTCTTTCTACTTAAGTAAAAAGAACAAATGACTTACCTCTCTGTAATGTTTTTTTTCTGATGGATATACCTGATGGATATGCCTGCCATAGATTCCTCATCTGTGATATCCATATCCTCGTGCAGCTGTTCTCCAGAAACGTTTCTGACACTAGGGGGTGCTGCACAGCTCCGTGTCGGTCAACTCCTCTTTGCACCAAAATGATATCTGGCCCAATATTAGTAGCGGTGTGGTGCCCCATGACCTCAGTTCTGCCCTTCTTTCCTGATGCTGAGGGACTGTAGAACTGATGGTGTACTAGCTTCCCAGAAGAGGGGCAGGTAGGAAGTGCAATGACGAATCAGTGGCAGGAACATCCATCAGAAGGAACAATACTGAGTTGAAAGTAATTTGTTCTTCTAATGGATTCCTTCCTGCCACAGATTTCTCATCTCTGATGGACTCCCAAAGCAGTACGTAATCTGGAGGAGGGAGGAAAGCCAGCACACCACCTAAACCACGAAACTCGGAAGGACTACCCTATCAAAACGGGCATCCTGACCCGCAAGGGAATCCAAGCAGTAATGCTTAGCGAGCGTGTGCAGAGATGCCCATGTTGCTGCCTGGCAAATGTCCAGGACAGCACACCCACCTGGTAGAATGAGCCCAGAGACCCTCAGCCACATCTTTCACACCCAGATCATAGCATTCTTAGATGCACAGAATGATCCACCTGGACAGGGTCTGTTTGGTCACAGCCCTGCCAGCACTTCCCGCACCAGCGCAGCCAACAGAAATCTGGTCATCCTTCCTATCCCCTTGAGTTTGAGAGACATAGAAATTAAGGACCTGTATTGGGTCCAATCAATGAAATCTTTAATCTGCATTGGAAGGGTGAGGTGTAGGGAAGAACACAGGAGGATGGATCTGAGAGATGGAAATCATAGACCACCTTTGGCAGAAAGGAGGGTCTCGCTCTCAAAGTCACCTTCTCTTTGGAAAAAAAAACAAATGGAGAGGTAAAACGAATCCTGGAGCTCACTCACCCATCTTGCGGATGTGATGACAACCAGTCAAATCACCTTAAGTGTGAGCAATCTAATGGAACTGGATTCTTAAAACTAAATTCAAATCCCACACCTGAACTACAAACTGGCAGGGAGGAAACTGGTTACACCAATCCCCACAAGAACTGTATAACAGTGTTGATTGTGAAAAACAAGCCCCTTTCTAGGGACCTCTTGAACACAGAAATAGTGGCAAGGTAACCCTTCAAAGTGTCAATCTGCAGGCTCGCTTGGGCCAAGGAAAGCAGAAAATCCAGCACATGGGGCAGAGGACAGGATAAAGGATTCAGGGCCCTCTGCAGGCACCAAATTGAAAATGTATGCCACCTGCGGGCATACATGGATTTTATAGCTGGCCTCATAGCTGAAAGGACCACTCCTTGTATCTTAGCACCTCAGTAGTCCAGCATGAAGGTTAAGGATGCTGAGGTTCAGGTGGCGAACACGCCCCTCTCAAGTCTACTCATTGGCGCAAGGAAGGGCAGATGGATCTGTACAACTCCGGATACCACGTTCTCTGGCCCAGCCTAGGGCGATCAGGATCAGTGTGGTTTTTAACAGACGGAATCTCCTGAGTGCCAGTGGGATGACTGGGATTGGTGGGCACTCATAAAGGAGGTCAAAAGTCCATTCAATGGTTAATGTGGCCCCCAAAGCTCCCTAATGAAGCATTCCCTGCAGCGGAACTAACGCTTCCAGTTGACACTGGAAGCGAAGGGGTCCACTTGATGAGTCACCCCCCTAAAGAGAGATTTCCTCCAGAACCTCTTGACGGAGCTCCCATTTGTGGTAGGCCGAGGTCTGTCTGCTCAATGCAGCTGATGTGATGTTCTCCCATGTGGCCAGATGAGCCGCCGTCTGGGAGACACAGATCTCCAGAACCACAGTCTCCTTGCTTCTCTGCCCTCTGGAACATGCTCTGCCGCACTGACTACAGCCGACCTGAGGCCAAAGGAGAACTTCACCATGGCACAAGATTCATTCATGGCTCGTACCACCGCTGCCTGATGCAAACATTTTCTTGCCCCATACATCCAGCCTTTTGCTTTCCCTGTCCGGGGTAAGCGAGGGAATGGTAGAGGTATTCAGACTTGCTGTAGTGGCCTATACCACCAGGCTTTCAGGTGATGCGTGGGCAGAGAGGAAAGCTGGGTCAGAATATGCAGGACAGTGCTTCCATGCTAGATCCCTGTCCATTGGGGGCAACAAAGACAGGTTTCTCACACGCTTCCAACACTGGTGCCTCTACCACCACGTTGCAGGGCAGCAGTGCCTCTTTGGTGCATCGTCCAGAATGTTGCAGAGTTCGTATTGCACTCTGGAAGTGGGCGGCACAGAGGGACCCGGGGTATCGCCCACCTTTGCCATCAGGCACTAAAAAGCAGCATGAGGTTTATCTGGTGTTGGTGCTGGTAAAATGCCCAACTCCAGACCTCTTGGTCCTGGCAGGTCAGATGCCAGGTTCAGCATGTTGCCACTCCCATATAACTCATCAGGGAAGTCTCTCCTCTCTAGAACCCATGGGCTCCAAACCCGTCGGATCTTGTTGCATTCCTCGTTGTAAATGTCATACTTTTTCGATATAAAAGTTTTGATGGGAAGTGGGACATATTCCTGCGGAGTCCCCGGTGCTGCGTTGTTGAAGCGTAAATGCGTGGAAAAAAGGAACTGAGGCCATGGGGCCTGGCTACACTACTTATATGTACCTCAATGTCGTTTCTGGTGAAAAGTGCATAGAGGCCTTGGACGGACCCGACACAGAGCTGCGCCAAGCACACTGATGGCTGAAATGTTTCTGGAGAACAGCTGCCATGGGATATGGATACCATAGATGAGGAATCCGTGGCAGGAAGGAATCCATTAGAAAAGCCTCTACTGGGAATTACATGTGTACACCCCCATAAAGAATTTTACTTTCAACATCAACACAAAGGGATTAAAATACCCTAAATCTAAATTATTTGGAGCCCTCCTGAATAATAAAAATGGAAATGGAAAAGGCTATATTCTCATATGGCAGTTAGACTAAGCTTGGCACAACACATGTGCAAAGACTGTTTTGCAAAGGGAAAGCATGGAGAATGGCATCCGTAAAACTGGAATCTCCAATATTACTGCAGAAGTCTGTTTCCAAGAAATGCATGCCTCACCAGGAGTTCCATCCTCCCTGAATGCTGCAGTGTTTCCACTTTTTGTAGCATGTTCTACAGCACTACAGTTTCCTTTTCCCTCCAGGATCCCCTCTAGTGTATTACACTATTGCCTATCTCTATTGGTGCATTTAGGATTAGTAGATGGTTCCCTAGCCTGGGATCAACAGGTGGAGGTGCAATTACTCAAGGGCACTATCTTATAAGAAATTGGTTTGATGTGAGGGGCCCAGAGAAGATGTCAAGTGTTCTGTTAAATTATGTGGACATGTATTTTAGAAAAGTGACGTTTTGTGAATAGAGTCGAAAGAGCAAGTGGAATAGAAATACCCTCTGTGGTGTGAGACGATAAAAGTCGTGCACATCTGGAAATGAAATGGTGCCTTTCTGTCTGAAATGAGAGTTGTGGGTTTAATGATATCACAGCTGTTCTCTAAATTCCAAGAAGGAATAGTGGACATAAATGTTTACAAAATAAAGCTGGTCTTGGATAAACTGACATGTCTGATGTAAAAGCCTCCAGCGGGATTCATACGCTGAGTGAAATGCTGATGAAATGAATATTGAGCTTCAGCCAATATGTCACTGTGTAAACATTAAAAATGAAGTGTTAGTAACTCCATTTGTGTTAAATCTTTTACCCTGTCTTTTTGTGTAAACTGCGGTTAGAGTATGATTTGTGATGATTCAGACACGTATGAACAGTGGGCGCTCTGAAAATATAGAAGAGGATGATGCTGTAATAACTCCCAGGTGTCGGTGCACCCTCTGCCCACCTGTAAAATCACACCACTCCTGAAGGAATGACAGGAAGGGTAATAGGTGAGGTGGAAGTGACTGGTGAGAGACATCGGCACATGCTGGAACATACCAGAGCAGGGTTCAGCGGCTACCTGTGGCAGATTTACCCATTGTTCTCTGCAATCTGATTGGCAGACAGGATGTAGAAAGCTGCTGATGTAAACGTCAAACTAAACTGAACCACCCCGACTCTCATTAGCACTGCTGGAAAGAGTGACCAAACAACAGCTGCAAGTAAGGTAGAAAGAAAAACAAATCATATCACATGTTAAGGCTGTACAGAGCAGAAGTGAACTTAATAGTTAAATAATGCCTTATTCCTGAATATCTTTGAAGCTAATCATTAAGGTTTAAAATGTATAAACACACACAGTAGCATACCTCAGTTACACCAACAGGTATTTCAATTCATCATGTGCTTCAGAGAATGACTAATTCACCAAAGGTTATCCTTGTTCAATCTTGGTCAACCAAGTTTCTTGACATGGTGGTGATCTTCAGGTGAGCCAAGAGACCCTCCTGGGCTTTTTTTTTGTATTTTCCATCTGCTGCTCGCAGCGCTCTCAGTGCTGTTGTTCCCCCTCCCTCCCCGGCATCCATTTCCTGGTCCCTGTTTCCCTCCTCCCTCCCAGCCTGCCCACCTCCCCTGATTGGTGTGATTGCCTGCAGTGCATCGAGCCTACCGGGTTGTTAAGCTCCTTTCTCACCACTTTGACAGTGATCTTCAGGTGAGCCTCGATCCAAGAGACCTTCTTAGGCCTTATTTTGTATTTTCCATCTGCTGCTCGCAGCGCTCTCAGCACCATTGTTCCACCTCCCTCCTCGGCATCCATTTCCTGGTCCCCATTTCCCTCCCTCCTCCCAGCCTGCCCACCTCCCCTGATTGGGTGGCTGCTGGTCATCACTGACCCTCCCTGGTCAGCCATCTGCCCATGCAGCCCTTGCGGCTAAGGGCCCCAAGGCAAAGGGTGGCCTGAACTGAGGCGGTTCCTTCCTGTTAGTGTCTGCCGGTGTCAGCAGGGGAAGCCAGTGGCCAGCCATCAACCAGCAGCGACTAAGCAAGGTAGGAGCGGCCCGGGTTAGTAATAGAGCCTGCACTCTACCCTGACAACTCTGCCACATAGCAGATTCTCAGACTTAAGTATGTTTGTTCTCCGGTATTTAAACATTGTATAAGTATTTGAAATTGCATTGTGAAACCTAGGCACTTTTCCCCTTATACAGGACTCTCCGACACATGTGTGTTTTCTCTGGTATTTAAAAATTGCATTGTGTAATTATTTAAAATTGCTTTGTGAAACCTAGGTCCTTTTTCCCATTATACAGGACTCTCCGACATAGGTGCGTTTTCTCCAGTATTTAAAAATTGCATTGTGTACTTATTTAAAATTTCATTGTGAAACCTAGGCCCCTTTTCCCCTTATACGTGACTCTATGCCTTAGGTGTGTTTTCTCCGGTATTTAAACGACTTTGTGAAAGTTGTGCCATTCTGTGGTTTTGACTTCTTAGCAAAGCATTCACATAGCAAACTTTCTTCCATTGTCTGAGTGCCCGACGTCTTGTCCATTTGCCTACTATTGTCTTGTCTTTCTCTGTCTCATCTGCTTGTGCCCCTCCCTGCGTCCTTCTTTAGTTTTGTCCCCGCCGCCCCTTTCCCCTCCTCCATTCCCCCCTTCCTCTTCTCTCTGCTCATCACCCACACTATGATGCTATCTGTCTCTCCTATCTTTTCTAACTGTTTCTCTATCAGCTATCCTGCTCTTCTCACTAAATCAGGTAGGAAGACGTTTAGAAATGACATCCTGGTCTCCAAACCAGGCCTCCCTATCATTGACACCTATATCAGGACCTCCTCTAGGCAAACCCTCACCGACATCCTCTTTGTCGTTCCCTCGCTAGACCTATGGACTCTTCATATCGTCTCTGTGCTTTCTCCTCTCTCTTATTCTCCCATTAATGGTGGCACCTGGTGGGAGGCCCTCTTGGCCTCCTTCGACTCCTCCAAGGTCATCATAAATGTTTACATGAATGGTACCGTCTTGGTCCATGCCCTTAGGCCAATCTTCTCCTCTTTGATAGATGCTTCCCGTACCTCATCAATTTCCTTCCTTCTCCTGCTGTCCCCTCTCTTCCCTCCATGTCTTCCTTGCCTCCCCCTGCTTCCTCCTCCTTGGCTACCTTGCCCTCTCCTCCTTCCTCTTCTACCCCCGTCGGGCTTCTTCTTCTACACCTCTGCAGGGCATACCTCTGATTTGTACCACTCCCTGGAAGTCTTTCAAGGACGGCAACCTTCTCCATATTGTCACTATTAACTCTCGCTCAGCTGTCAAACACTCCTCTGACATCTGCCGCCTCCTGAAAGAACGTGACCTCTATGTCCTTGGTCTTAACGAGACATGGATCACGGCCAGCTCTGTCCCAAGCTTTGACACTCTCCTCCCTGATTGCTACAAGATCCTCTCTGCGCCCGGGTCAAACCGTTCCAGAGGGGATGTAGCCCTGATCTTCCCAGAGTGGATTCCTGCCTCTGTCATTCCTACGCAGGCCTACTCCTCTTTCGAATGCCTCGTATGCAGGATCTCTCTCCTAGCCATTCCCTTAATGTGGCTACCATCTATCGGCCACCTGGTCAGATCTCCTCCTTCCTCTCTGAGTGGGCGGACCTCTCCTCTTCTCTCCTGGTATCGACCACTCAACTCCTCCTCCTTGGAGACTTTCACATCCACCTAGATGCTTCCTGTCCTTCCTCTGGACTCTTTCGCAACCTCTGCGACTCTCTCTCTCTCTGTCCTCCCTTCTGGCCCGACTCACTCTGCAGGGCACACTCTTGATGTTCTTATCTCTGCAAACCTTCCCCTCTCTATCCCTCTCAGCACTCCTCTCTCCTGGAGTGATCACTTTCTCCTTTCCTCTCAGTTCACTCTCTCCACCCCTCAGGCCAAGCCAACTCCAGCACTGCCACATACCTTCTCGGTTATCCGATCCATGAAGCGTGTGTCAGTTGAGGCTTTTGCTGCCACTTTCTCACCCCCCTCCACCTTTGGCTGACTCACACCCTAACACAGCCCTTTCCATGCTCCACTCTGCTATATCTGATACTCTCGATGTTTGTACCCCGGTCATGAGGATCCACTTGAAGCCCAAAGCCAAGTGCAGCTCCTGTTACGACTCAGAACTCACCACCCTTAAATGCAAGTGCAGGGTGGCTAAGAGGAAATGGTGTGCTTCTGGTACATCCTCTGACAAACTGGCCTGCTGCCTGCTCCAAAGGCTCTATCCGCACCATGAAGACAGCCCATATCCAAGTCTGCATCTCTGCAGCATCCAACAACTCGGCCAAACTCTTTAAAATCTGCAAGGAGATGGCCAATCCTACTGGAGCCTCTTCCTCTCCTGTCTCCTCCCAGGCTCTCTGCATGGCCCTGGCCTCTCATTTCATCTCTAAAACTCAGAACATCCTGTCCTCGCTCTCTTCCTCTCCTCCTCCTCCATCTACTCCCCTCTCTTTCTCTGGCCCTTCTTCTTCCACCTCTCCGACCTCCTTATCTGCCTTTCCCCTGTTCTCCCCAGACAAGGTTTCTACACAAGTCCGATCCATGAAAGTATTGCCAGAACAGATTCACCCCTGTTCCTCCCAAACCATCAAGGACCACATTGACGCCTGGTCCCCTGCTCTAGCTGACTTCTGCAACCACCCCTTTGCCACAGCTGTCTTCCCTTCTCCCCTCTTCTTAAGAAACCCACAACTGACCCCTCTTGGCCAGCTAACTATCGTCCAATCTCCATCACACCTTTCCTGGGAAAACTCCTGGAAAAGCTGACCATCTCCCAACTTAATCTTCATGCTGAATCTGTTGGTTGTCTCCATGACCATCAGTCTGGCTTCAGAGTTGCCAGAAGCACGGAAACTTCTCTCCTGAACATCCGTGAAGACCTGCTTTCCAACCACGATTCCAACACCCACTGTGTCCTTATCTTACTTGATCTCTCTTCTGCCTTTGACACGGTCAACCATGCCATCCTGCTTAACCGTCTCCGTGATAACCTGGGCATCACTGGTCAGGCCCTGGCTTGGCTGACCTATTTTCTCTCTGATCGACCCTCGCAGGTCCAACTTGGGTCCTTCCTCTATCTCTATCTCTCCCTGTGGTGTTCCCAGGGGTCTAACCTCTCTCCCTGGCTGTTCAACCAATACCTGGCACTTCTCACCCACCGCATTGCCACTCTCTGCCCCAACTTTCAGTGCTATGCAGATGACAGCTCATTTTCAGGCTCCCTTCGGCCACCCCTTCTCCTACTCTCATCTCTGACTGTCTGTCTGCTATCGAGGAGTGGTGTGCCAACAATGGTCTCTGTCTGAATGCCAGTAAGATAGAGATTCTCCTCATCGGCACACCCACTCCCTTCTTGCCTGTCGCTCTCTGGCCAGCCTCTCTTCGCCCTCTTCATGCTCCCATCTATAAGGCTAAAAACCTCATGGCCATCTTCGACTCCACACTTTCCTTCTCTACTCACATCTCTGACATCTCTAAGAAGTCACACTACCAGCTGCACCTCCTCAGAGGTATTCTTCCTTTCCTCTCCTTCCCCAGAAGCTCACGGTCTCTAGAGCTCTGGTTCTCTCTAGGCTGGACTACTGCAACAGCCTCTTTATAAATCTGCCTGCCTCTACTCTCTGCCCTCTGCAACTCATCCAAAACAGGAATGCGAGACTTGTCCTTGGCCTCTAGCCCAGATATCTCATCTCTCCAGGACTGAAATCTCTGCACTGGCTCCCAGTGGCTGCAGGCATTAAGTTCAAAACCCACTGCATTTTCCACAAGTCCTTCTGGGGACTGGGGCCTCGATACCTTCAACTCTCTCTTCCTAAATATCTTCCTTCTCGAGCTCTTCGCTCACCCGCCTCCAACTCACTGAAGGTCAGTGGCTTCTGCAAGCAATAAGTTGGTGGTAGATCTCTTTCTTCGGCTGGGACCTCCCTCTGGAATAGCCTCCCTGCTTCCCTGAAACGTGAGGAGAACCATCTTCTGTTCTGGAAGCACCTCAAGACCTTCCTCTGTGCTTCTGCTTTCTCTCCTCCTCTCCCCGGCTGAACTCCTAGCTGAAACTGTACTAGTCATCTGGCTACCCTCCGATCTCGGTCCCAGGTCTCCTCCCGTGACAGTCGCACACCTGCACTGCCTCCCTGGCAACCCGTGCCCTGTGGGGGCTGTATCTGTATCCCTACAGTTCCCTACCAGCACTTGACACTTGATGTCTGCACTTACCCTTGCACTTGCCACCAGCAGGCCGAATTGTTTTACTTATTGTTTTATTTATTTGTTACTGTTGATCCCATGTACTGCATTGCCCCCTCCCCATCTCCCCTGCACTTGCGCAATCTCAATGCCACCTGGCATAGTAGGATTGATGCCTCTGTCTTCCCTCTGTTCCCCATCGCTTGCCTCGTTGCGCCTTGAAACACTTGTCTATAGGCGCGTTATAAATGCCATATCATATCATAACCTTTAAAAAATTATCCTGTTTTACATAACAGAGCAGGCAGTGAACGAATATTTCCTTGATCGTATCAGGTCAGTGATTAGCAGATAAGATGGTCAGAGATGTGCTGTACAAGTTACAACTCGCCTCAATTGGACCAAATCCTAATTGTAGTTGTTGGTTTATGTTACCTGTGATGAGCACACTGTAGTGCATACCCACCTATTGATCACACGACAGAAACATTTGAAGCAAGTTGGCATTGGTCATATGGACCCCATCTATTGATCTCACACACAAACATTTGAAGCAAGGTGGCATTGGTCATATAGACCCCATCTATTGATCACAAAACAGAAACATTTGAAGCCAGGTGGCATTGGTCATATAGACCCCATCTATTGATCACAAAACAGAAACATTTGGAGCAAGGTGGTATTGGTCATATGGGCCATTTTGTGTGAAAAGATCACACCACATCGTTTTCATCTAATGCAACTTATTTCATCCACATTTTCTTCTGTCCTAAATGTATTCCACACACATTCTAGTTCACTCTTGTAATCCTTGACACCCATTTAGAACTTGATGTTGTACAATGTGTTTGCCTATTTACATATTGTTCTAGCGGGAGTATATTTATGTGAAGATGTCTCCTGCTTGAACATTGGGGTGCAAGAGGGATGACCATGGTGTGGTCAGGTGCCACCACCCGCTTCAGGAGGCAGGGCTTGTTGGTTGTGTGGGAAGTATTTTCACCCCCACAACCCCCAGGGAAAAGGAGTAAGAGCTTGTCACACGTGGCATATGTTCCAGTGAAGACACCAGCAGTGCTCGTTGCTTCATTTATATGGGACGTCTGCAGGTGATTGGTAGTATTTTCTGTGCACAGAAGACAACGCAAACAACTGTAATGCATACCAAAGCACAGGTAAATTGGTGCAAGGCCTCGTGGGGAAACATTTGAGCGAGCAGACAGCTAGATATATCCGCTACCCGCAAAACATTGAGCTTGTGCTTTCCTGCCCACGTGCGAGAAGTGCTTGGAATTCAAGATTTTGGCGAGGACTTCCCTGGGCATGGTCCACACAGCAGGAATCACCCAGAGTCAGGAATTAGAAACATACAGAGTAATAAATTGTTAGTCAGCGCAAGGACCATATATTGATGAAGCTAAATCCAACACAAAGGGCCTCATTACACAGTAGGTGGTAAGGGTTTACCGGTACCGGTATTTTAGCGGTACCGGTAAACCCTTACCGCCTTACTACGAGGTCCCTTTGCGGACCCGACATTAACGGCTGGTGCAGACCAGCCGTTAAAGTTGGGACCCGCAAAGGGACCTTGGTGCTAATTACGGTACCGCTATTTGAGGTACCGTAATTAGCACCTTCCCCATTCCCATTATGGGAATGGGGAAGGGAATTACCGCCTTCCCAAACTTGGAATAGGGCGGTAATTCCCCTTTCCTCCAAGGCGGTACCAGTAAATTACCGGCATGAACCATGGCGCTAATAGCGCCATGGTTTACCGCCTACCGTGTAATGAGGCCCAAAGTCTTAATGGAAAATCTAAGTGTTATTATCCAAAGTTGGGTTTATTGGTAATCCCCAATAAATCCACAGCCGACACGTGTTTCGACCAGTTGGTCGTCCTCAAGGCTGTTGTTAATATCACAATACAGTGTGTGTCAAATAGTGCCATATTCCACATACAAATCAACATTGAATAATATAACAAGAACAAAAGAATACGCATATGAATACCACATTGGTTATTACATACCATAGGTTGGTCAAGGTCAGGAGAGATGTGAAGGTATAGGGAGGAAAACATATATACACAAGATTGAATATTACATATTCCTCATTAATTTCGACCCCATACACGAGTCCCTTCTCAATTACAGTTGTATATTCCCATGTTGGACTTCATGCAGTAGCATTGCCTGATGCCTCCGGGCTGCAAGTGCGCTCTACTATGCAAATAAATAAATAAATAAATAACCACAGAGGGATTCCCCTATCAGATAATATAGTGACCATGCATCATTCCTTGCATCATAAAGATTGATGCGTGGTCTACCATGCATGTGATGCCAGTTCCATCTAATGTATGAAATCCTCAGCCTGTTGTGAGCTCCCTAAAGCTGTCCTGTCGGAAGTGTGATAGCACATGATCACTGGCTTGACGTGATTTAATTAGTGAAACCCCTAGTGAAACCCTGTGTGGGTGACATGCAAAAGTGTTAGTCTATCTCAGATAGGTGATACTCACCGAGTTTGGGGAGTATAGAAATTCTGCAGAAAGAGACATCTGAGGAGAGGGCAGAAGCAACATTATGAATAACTGTTTTATCTCTTAATTACCATGCTCCACTCATTCACTAGGCGCTTGAAGAGGCAATTCAGGCTTTCTCTTAATGTGTAGTATCAAGTGAGTGGTCAGCGGTGTATGGGTTAAAGCCCAAATCCTTACCCTTAATGTGTAGTATCAACTGAGTGGTCAGTGGTGTATGGGTTAAAACCCAAATCCTTACCCTTAATGTGTAGTATCAAGTGAGTGGTCAGCGGTGTATGGGTTAAAGCCCAAATCCTTACCCTTAATGTGTAGTATCAACTGAGTGGTCAGCGGTGTATGGGTTAAAACCCAAATCCGTACAGTAGTAACTGCAGCCAAATATTTCTCCTGAGTAAATCCCACTTCCAGTCACTAAAGAAAAAATGTGAAATTAAGCAATAATACTGTAACACACTGGATAATACTAATCTACAGTCATCAACAAAAGTGTAAGTGATCTCAAAACCCATCTTACCTAAATCTAGCCAGTGCTCAAGCCACAGTGGGAGTGGATAATTTCCTCCTCTTAATCCTATCTTGCTGGATATGGCACACCTAATCCTAATAATAGCAAAATACACCTTTCATGCCGTCAACTGAATCAATCAAACCTTGGAGCCCAATCAGTTGTGCTGCAAAAACCAATCAGTGGATGGGTGGGGAAGGGCTGAACCTGGAGAGAGCTGGTAGTGACAGGGGAGGTGGGTTTATGAGAAGGAGGTGTTAATAGGTTCAGTGGAGAAGTGGGACAGAGGTGAACCTGGAGGGAGCAGTAAGTGACAGAGGAGGTGGGGAAACGAGAAGGAGGTGTTATGTTCAGTGGAGAAGTGGGATAGAGGTGAACCTGGAGGGAGCTGGTAGTGACAGAGGAGGTGGAGTAAAGAGAATGAGGTGGTAATGGGTTCAGTGGAGAAATGGGACAGAGGTGAACCTGGAGGGAGCTGGTAGTAACAGAGGAGGTGGGGTAAAGAGAAGGAGGTGTAAATAGGTTCAGTGGAGAAGTGGGACAGAGGTGAACCTGGAGGGAGCTGGTAGTGACAGAGGAGGTGGGGTAAAGAGAAGGAGGTGTAATGGGTTCAGTGGAGAAGCGGGACAGAGGTGGGCCTGGAGGGAGCTGGTAGTGACAGAGGAGGTGGGGTAAAGAGATGGAGGTGTTTATAGGTTCAGTGGAGAAGTGGGACAGAGGTGAACCTGGAGGGAGCTGGTAGTGACAGAGGAGGTGGGGTAAAGAGAAGGAGGTGTAAATAGGTTCAGTGGAGAAGTGGGACAGAGGTGAACCTGGAGGGAGCTGGTAGTGACAGAGGAGGTGGGGTAAAGAGAAGGAGGTGTAATGGGTTCAGTGGAGAAGCGGGACAGAGGTGGGCCTGGAGGGAGCTGGTAGTGACAGAGGAGGTGGGGTAAAGAGAAGGAGATGTTAATAGGTTGTCAAATTTGCAAGGTGTGCCCTTCGATACCTTAACCCTCAGCTAACAAAGATATGGCATTAAAGAAAAAATAATGTACATGGAGGATATTAAGATAAAAGTGCTCAAAAATCAATGATTTGATACACACTGAGTAATCAATCCAGTGAATTAAACCCACATTCTACATTTCCTGTCTTTCGTATAAACATTTGCTAGCATGACCTGCTTCTTTTCTTACACTTTGAACAAAAGCAATGGATAAACTTTTCTGCAGGATTGCGATTCCTCTGCTGATTTTTGCACGGGATTGTGATTCCTCTGCTGATTTTTGCACGGGATTGTGATTCCTCTGCTGATTTTTGCACGGGATTGTGATTCTTCTGGTGTTTTTTTGCATGGGATGGTTTTTTGCACAGGATTGCGATTCCTCTGGTGTCTTTTGTTTGCATGGAATAGTGATTCCTCTGGTGTTTTTTGCATGGGATTATGAGTCCTCTGGTGTTTTTTTCATAGGATTGTGATTCGCATTTGCATTTTGCATTTTTATTTTATATACTGTTACGAACCCTTAGTTATCTGAGCGCTGCTTATTATTACCCACGGTGTGTGGTGCTCATTTATCAACCTCGGAAGGATGACAGGCTGAGTTTGGCCCTGCCGGGATTCGAACCTGCATTTGCAAGCTCTGCACGGATTCAAAGCGAGCACTCTACTCGCCGTGCCACATGACCGGCTGATGTTTTGTCACCAGATTCCTCTGGTGTTTGTTGTGCGTGGGATGGTGAGTCCTCTGGTGTTTTTCTTTTCATGGGATTGTGTTTCCTCTGGTGTTTTTTTTGCATTGAATTGCAATTCCTCTGGTGTTTTTTGCACAGGATTGTGATTCCTCTGGTGTTTTTTGCTCAGGATTGTGATTCCTCTGGTGTTTTTTGCACAGGATTGTAATTCTGTTTTTTGCATGTGAGTCTGCATTACCTCCATATGGCAGTTCCTTATCCCAGTGCTTTCTCGTGAAGGTGCGCCACCTACCGACAGAACCCATACCTAAAATGTTTTAACCTCCTGCCTCATTCAGGGCTTAAAAACAGGAATCTAAAATCAGCTTGGTCAAAGTCCCGGCATCCCTTGTCTTCACCCACATCTGCTTGGATTGACAACACTGTGCTCTGTTTCTGCAACCACTCCAGATACAGCTCCATCTAATGGCCTGCACCTGAGGGGGCCTTTTAAGCCTCTCTGCTTGCCTCAGGTTAGGGTCATTTTGCTTAATTAGCTGGCTACTCCAGCAACATTGCACTTGAGCCCGCTACCCCAGTACCTCAGGGATTATGGGACATGTAGTCCCTAACAACAAAATGAGGTTATCTCATTTCTTCTACTTGGTAATATGCCTTTAAAAGGGTGCAGTTGCGGTGAAAGTTAAGCTGGGGTTTTTCCCAGTCTTCCTGACCTGTTCCCCCCACCATGTGATCCTCCTGCAGAACAGCACCTCCAGGTTTGGGATCAGGAAGCATCTGCCCTCCCCTGGCCAAATGAGACGGGTCTCAGGACTGGTTTATGTGGTGAATCATTGCTGATTCATGACATATCATGGTCAGAGAATTGAGCACACAACGTTGCTCCAGGGATACTGCGAATCTCTGAGTGTCTTTAACAGGGTGGTTCAGATGGATTTGGAGAATTTACATGTATGCAGTTGCGTAATTCAGTACATGGATGATGTATTAGTCTGTAGATCTTCAGAGGAGCAATGTCCAGGACGCTCAATAATGCCCTTCACCCTGCTCATGGGTAAAGGGTACAAAGTGGGCAAAGAAAAATTGCAGTACTGATAGACAAAGGTAGTATATTTGGGGCAAGTAATATCGCCGGCAGGAAGGAAGGCAATGCCAGAGAAGGCCACTGCAGTTCAGAAAAGGCCTCAGCAAGTCACAGTGAAACAGATGCAGCAGTTTATGTGGCTCTGTAACTATTGTCGGTCATGGATCTTCAATTACCCTTGTAATCTGAGGCCCTTACTGCAAGTACTGAAGGAAGCGCAGAAGGTGAAAGGCGCTAAATGGAGCAGTCTGACAGTGGCTGTTTGAGAGACTGTCTATTCTTTCTAATCCTTTGGAGGCAGAGCAAGTGTTCAAAACAGCATTTCCCTCTCGGAGTGAGCCGCGGAGTGGTGCTGAGTGGAGCAGTCTGGCAGTGGCTGTTTGAGAATCTTCCATTCAGGGCGGGATTTGGACGATATACATCCCAGGACACTAAAAACTATCTGTGTTAAGGCCAGTACTCTCTGTGGGCCATGGTGAGCTGTCTAACCAGGTTGCAAAACCCAATGGAGCCGAAGCCCATTTGTGTGAATGGGAAGCTCATTGGTTCCATCTGTGTCTCTGTTGCCCTGGGTACGACCTGGATACGATCTCCCTTTATCTATATTCCACTACCATAGATATTTGAAACTTAAATGTCACGAAAGGTCTGTGCACTCGCAGGCAGGGAAGAAAACGTGAGGAAGCGCCATCTACTACCTCAAAGCTTTAAACCCTACTCCCCAGACTTCACCCATCCCCCGCCCTCAGCAGTCCTAGCCGGCTGATTTGACTGTTCTTGAGGGCGCAGGGAATATGCCCAGTGACTCGATAGTCGGTCACTAACAATGCCACAGAACCCTATGCCCCCCCCATGAGGCGCCCGACACAATGAGTGCCACAGATACAACACTACATCCTGATTTGAACTCTCCCAGTGACAGGAGACTCGAACTTGAGACAAATTAACCTGAGGTATGTGGGAGGATAAGGGTTTGCTATACCTCAACGGCTTTTGGAGAAACTCCCATGGGAATGACAAGGGATCCTCAGTCATTTCCGCCTACCTCAGAGCAGACGAAGAAACACACTGATAACGAGGGCACCAATGAGGGCTCTAAAGAACGTGAAGATGAAGAAAACAATGAAGACAACGAACAAGCCTTCCCACTGTGTCAGGAGGTTTCTGGTTATGAGGACGATTATACATTTCTGGAGAAGGTGTTTACACATCCTGCCTCCCCAGATTATGCATGAATGTACTCTCCTGCAAATCCAGTAACGCAAGGAGTAGGGTTGTCTATAAGTGCAAGTCGAAGTAGCCTGGAGAGGCAACACTCTGCTATCGCTGCCAGACTTTCACGTGATAATTCAGATATCCAAACCACAATGGAAGTGCAGAGAAGACTTAGTGAGGTCAACAACAAGTTCTCTCTGGTGCCAATACCAAATAATAAAAATATGGAAGATGGAAGCCAAATTGAAAGAAGGTTGGTAGCACCTTGTTTCCAAGACAAGTCGCTCTCTATACGAGTAGAACCTAATACTACACTACGATTTAGATTCAACATTTTACCAACAAGAGAAGTTCTTGGCGCTGGAAGGTTGCGGGGGACCTGGGGCCAGAATGTAGATTATGTGACCAGGTGACCATGATTAAATCTCTAGAGCATTTGGTCATAGAATGTAATTCTCTAAAAATGATGAGGATGAAATATGTGTGCGATATTACCAAGGGCTGCAAGTCATTGGGCCTCATTCCGAGGTGGGCGCAAAGGGATTACCGGTACCGGTAAGGAGACCGGTAATCCCTTTGTGCCCTTTTCCAAGGTCCCTGTGCGGGTCCCGTCCTTAACGCCTGGTCTGACCAGGCATTAAGTACGGGTCGCGCAAAGAGACTTCAGAGCTAATAACGGTACCGTAATTTACGGTACCGTTATTAGCGCCTTCCCCATTCCCATTGAGCCCTATGGGGGCTCAAATGGGAATGGGGAATGGCTTTTTCAATGGGGACTTACTGGTCCCGCAAAGGTCGGACTACACCGGTAAGTCCGCATCGAACCACGTCAGAGTCAGTAGCGGTATTGGAGGCAGCCATGGCTCTAATAGCGCCATGGCTGCCTCCAATCTCGGAATGACCCCCATTGTCACCTAAGGAATGGTGGATTATGTTTTTAATAGGGGAGAATAAATCAACTAAATCTGGGTAATGAAATTTGTGGAAGAGGTGCTGCAGATCCTCCATTGAAAGGGACTGGCTGAATGAACTGCGACATCTGCTTTAGGATATCCGTAGGCTGGTTTTGTTATCACCCCTGTGTCCGTGTTTTTGCCTCTTCTTTTTTTTTTAATGGATTGTTTGTTTGAAAAAGGATGTATCATTATTTTGGTGGCTGTTAAAGAATAGTAACTTTGAAATTCTTGGTTGTGAAGATGATGAAAATAGTTTTAAAGTGTGTGGATAATGTATGAAAGGTTTGAAATGAACCATACATTATACAAAAAAAAGGAATGGTCCGATCGAGTGGTCTGAAGGAACGGGGACTTCTTTGTGGGAACTCAAGGCTGCAATCAGCAATGCTCTGGTTTTAGTGACCCTGAATTACAAGAAGCCATTTCATCTTTTTTTCAATTTGAACAGGCAGGTGATGACAGTGATCCTGGCCCAGCAAACATTGCTAAGCCACAAACCTTTAGCATACTACAGTGGACTACTAGACAGTGGTCGAAGTGGGCGGGAGCAGTCAGGAGCGGTGCTCCTCTACTTCTTTTAATTAAGTTTTACCGTTCCTATACTTTTATTTTAAAAGGAAACAATTCCGGAATGGTTTCGTTTTAAAATAAAAGTGTAGGAAGAAGTTGAAACTTGCACTTTCAGTGCACTGCACAGGACGTTTCCTTAAAGAGCAGGCACAGGTGTTGGCTTTATTTTATTGTGCATGAGAGGGGGCACGGCGATGGGATCTGTGTGAAGCGATGCAGGCCAGTAGGGAACATAGTTCCACTACTTCTTTTCGTACACTTCGACAACTGCTCCTAGATCCAGTAATGCAGGGACAGTTTGCTTGTGAGCAAGCTCGAAGCAGCGGCGGGTTTTGCAATTCAATGTCTTCAACCATAACTATAGTTGCTGGTGACATTGTACGTGGAACATGCAGTTTTTGTGATTTTTGAAAAGTCTAAGTCCACGTTAACGTCTTTAACGTGTTTCAGGATATGAGGTCATTTGTCAAATGCAGCCATTCATCCTGAATCCTGCAACATTTGTAGCTGAGCCACTGCAGCCTGAAGACATTGTTCATGGTTGTGCCATGTATGAGGGAGAAGAGGAAGAGAGGGTGAATGTGAAAGAGGATTCCCTGGAGGGGATTGAGTTGATTTTTGTTGCTGGGTCTTCACCCATCAATCAGGAGATGGGTGAGAGGCTTACGGGTGCAGCTGTCATGGGTCTTGTGGATGGGGAACACATGGCCAGATTGAAGAGATGGTTGCCTTCTCATACTCTATGCAAGCGGCGGAATTAGTGGCAATCATAGAAGCACTAGGAATTAGTAAGGGGAAGGCAGTCACAGTTTATCCTGACTCTGAGTATGTCACATCCACTGTCCATTCTCGGTTATGAAGATTGCAGAGAAGAGGATTTAGGAGGCGTGACACCTTCTCTGTCCAGCATGCTGCGCTGCTATCCCGATTAATTGAAGCAAGAACTTTGCCAGTAGAGATAGGTTTAGTTAAATACACTGCCCATACTAACTGCACTACTTCAATAGCTCTTGGGAATGATGCCGCAGACAAGGCCGCGAAGGAAGCAGCATATTTACCTTTGCCAGTTCATGGAACCTGTGTCCCAACACATTCGGTTATCAGCCCCATATACTGCAGTCCGGTGCTTTAGATTATAGAAATGTAAGAGAAAGCACCTATATAAGAACAGGAGCTCTGGAAAAAGGAAAGATGTGTTCTCTCACCCACGGATTTGCTGTGGAAACAGGAGGTGACAGGGAAGGTAGTAATGCCTGTAGAGCTGCCTCTTTTGGCTCTGCACTACCCATTGCATACTTCTCTACAACACATCACAGTAGCGATCCAGGAGGACTGGTTTATCCCTAACTTACAAGAACTGGTAATTAGATTCATAAGGAATTGTGTAGTGTGGAAGGAATTCAATCCCAGAAATACCATGGGGTCAAAGACGGGGGGCCTTGCCCAGGCCCTCCGGTCCATTCAAAGAGCTCCACATCAATATCGTGGACATGATAATGAGGTGCAGTCATTTCAGATATTTAATCATGGTAGCTTGTCCATTCTCCTGGAGGCTGGAGGTGGGTCCCTGTGTACATGCTGATGCTAAATCGGCAGTGAGATTTCTGGTCAGAGAGGTGTTTCCGTAGTGGGGAATTTGTGAGGTCTTCAAATCCAACAATGGAACCCACTTTTTTAATGTTTTGTTCGTAGAAATGACTTTGCTCAAAGGAATCAAGCAAAGGTTGTGCTCGATTTACCACCCACAGCCCAACGGGATCATGTTTTAAGGGTGATACCACAGTGCCTGTTGGCACAAATGAGAACTGCAGCTGCTTGCTGTTCATTGCAGATATGTCTGGAAATGTGGCTGCTCTTCCAAATAACTTCTAGACCTGTGGACAAAACGCATACAGGCAGTTGCCTCCAGCCTGGCGAGGTGTGCGCAGTTCCTCTACCCTTTATGTGCCCTTTCTCATATCCCCTGAGGAACATCTAATGTTGGTCAGTTTTTAGGCAGATAGGGGCACTTGGGGCCACATCTAGGGTCTCTTGTGGCCAGAGCCACCAAGCGCAGGCTAACAAGCCCTGAATGTGTCTTGAGTTGGGGCCCAGAATGTTCTGGTGGCGAGAAACTACAATTCCCTTAATGCTGTGAGAAGAACATGCGCATGCAGCATGTGCGCATACCGGGTTTCGGTTTCATAAGGGAGCCATCCTGCCGTGTCAGGTGCTGGTAATTATTGCTATGAGGCCCGGGCAGGACCGGGTCTTGCATGAAGACATTTTGTGCATTTCTAGGCAGCAGCAGTGATTCCTCTTAGAACTGATAATCCCGAGCAGCGGCTGTAACTGGTACTGCATTACAATGTACTACACTTGCGGTCAGTGTGAAGGAAGTCCCCAGTTCCCTGAAGGAAGGGGGAGTTCGGATGAAGACTCACAGCTGAATTTCTTCTGCTTGGGGGTTGACGGAGGAAGAATAAGTAATCCATTAGAAGGTCAACCATCAAGCAGGACGTAATGGTTTATGGCTTAACAGTTCCGCAAGTAAAAGATGCAATCTTGCCCATTGCATTGAGTCATGCAGAGGAGTTTGAACATATGTTTGGGCCAGCAATAAATATAGAGCCTGAGGCCCGGGTGTCTGGTGTTCAATTGTTTTCTCAGGGTGAGACTAGCGGGTGTACATGTTGGAGTATTAGTTGCATAAATTAGAATGTCTAAAGAGGAACAGGGATGATGGGGCAGATGAGATCGCAATCAGTAGTTCAAAGAGAACCCATTTGTTGAGCCCTTCCTCGTATTGCTAAGATATCCGAGTGGACCATGTGCAACCACACTTAAGGTTAAAGGGCTCTAGGCCTGTTCTTACCAAATAATGAATAATGTTGTATGTGAATGTTTCATTGTGCCATGATGTCACAACCTACCACGGACTAATCCCCAGTAAAGGCAGACTTTGAACACGATCAGAAGATGGAAGTAATGATTGTCAATGATCGATGAGAAAGAATTAATTGGGCAAAAGATGGTAATTCTTTGTAAATGTCTTGTCCAATCATGTTTGTGGGGTGGGTGGTCATAAATTATCTTGGAGTGTTTCAACTGTTGCTAAAATCTATACAAATGCATCAATTGATGTAGTTTGTTCACACTTGGGTTAGTTTGGTCCTACAGTACCATCTAAGTGCGCCCTGGATATTTGTACAATAAACCTTGCTTTACGCACAAAACGTGCACTTGTTTCTCAGATGGTGAACCCAGTTTTGACTGTGGCAATTAGGGGTCTGCCCCAACAGGAGTGCGAATAAACCTTCACTCAGAGCTCTTGTCTGTCCAGGACTCATATGTTGCACACAGGGGGAGGGAGAACCACACCAGTGCACAGTGTGTGAGAACAATTTCACTCGGAGCTCAAATCTGTTATTACATCAGAGGATCCATACTGGGGCGAGGCAATACCACTACACAAAGTGCAGGAAAAGCTTCAATTGCAGCTCTAATCTTTCCAGGATTCAAAAGCTGCATACTGGAGACTGACTGTCACAGTGTACGAAGGGTGAGGGAAGCTGAACTCCGAGCTCTCGGCTGTTATCACATCAGATGCTGTATACATGGGTGAAACCATACCAGTGCAAGAAAGGCTTCAGTCCCTGTTCTCATCTGTACAGGCACAACATACTGCATACTGATGCGAACCAGCATACAACATGCATGCAAAGCTTCACTCTGGGCTCTGACCTGTACAAACATCAAATGGTGGTCCACATTGGCGAGCAACTGAACCAGAGCACAAAGTGCAAGAAAAACTCTGCTCAGAGGTCTGCTCTATGCCGCTGTCAGACAATCACTCCTAGTCAGACATTGTTATAGCGTATGAAATGGAAGACAAGTTCCTCTCCAAGCTGTGACTTGTATGAACATTAGAAAAGTCTCTGAGGTGGGATTTTGGGCGTCATCAGAAGATCCATTCAAGAGGGGAAACAGACCCCACTTGTAAACATTCCCAGGTGGCTCATGGAGTAAGCAGTGAGGAGAACATGTACAGATAACCTGAAAATTAGAATGCAAATAAAACCAGGGCTGGATGAGCGGCCCACCCCTGACATGGAGCACGAGTGCTGCAGTGTATTAAACAGTGTCTATGTATGTAATTTGACAAATTACATTTTCATTTTGTGTTCCTTTAAAAGGATTTAAAAATAATGCAAAAATGAGATAAATGTAACCCCTGGCCCAAATGGGGCCCTTACAGATAGGGGGTTATGGAAAAATACATAAATAAATATATAAGAAAAGACAAGCCACAAGAAGGAGTTTTAAAGCTTTTATTAAACGTGTATGTGCGTAACATGAATTTACCTGACTGTACCACATTCCCCACCAGGGGAGACACATGGAACCTTGAAGCTGAGGGACAATGGGCAGGCCTCCCGTGCCAACAGACAGAGACATGGACTAGAATTTCTTGAAGAGGGAAGAACCGTTTGAAGGTGACAGTTGAAAGGCAGAGAAACCAAAGGCGAATGTAAAAAGGACAGAAAGAAAGCAAAGAGCTGTACTCCCTGGGGGATCAAAGCCTTGAGCACCCTTACCCCTGGGCCTCCTGAAGGGGTAGAGCTGGACTGCTGGCCAGGCCAGCGCACAGAAGGGGAAAGCCCTGGGCCGCGTGTGCGGTGCGGCCTGGGTGAAGATAATGCCCCAGTCTGGCGCCTCGGGTCCCTGTGAACTGACCCGCAGCGTGGCCTGAGGGGAATGGTCTACACGGTGGCCAATCCAGGCACACCAGAGAAGGTGAAAGCCCTGGGCCACGTGTGCTGTGTGGCCCGAGTGAAAAAATGGCAACATGGTTTCCTCCCGACGGCTCGTGCTTGGGTGCCAGGAGCCTGAAAGCAACGTCCCTGCCAGCATTAAGTGGCAGGGTGCCACCACAGGAAGGAAGGGGCACCTCAAGCCCCTTCAGTTTTAAAACCACCACCACAGAGGGACGCAGAATGAGGGGCTTTCAAACCCCTGGAAACAACAGTTTGAAACCACCACCATGGAGGAAAGTAGAATGAGGGGCTTTCAAAGCCCTAGAAGAAACACCACCACCACCACCACGGAGGGGAGAAGAATGAGGGGCTTTCAAAGCCCTGGAACAAACACCACCACCACGGTGGAAGGCAGAATGAGGGGCTTTCATAGCCCTGGAAGCAACAGTCTAAAGCCACCAACACAGAGGGAAGCAGACTGAGGGGCTTTCAAAGCCATTGAAGCAACACAACCACCACTATGGAGGAAATCAGGGCTCCAGAGGCCTATTTGGGACTCAGGGCTCCCAAAGTACTATGTGGGCACAGGGGTCCCAAAGCCCAGGAAGTGCAGACAAGTGCCCCGTGATAGTCCCACAGCGGGGGTTGGAGATAAACCTCAGAGGCACCGCAGCACGGATGCTGCCGCAAGAAGGTACTGCGCACTATTGAGCTGTTACGTTATGTGACTGACTGATATAGACTGATAAGAAGACTGGGATTTAAATGTAAGTGATGGTAGTCTGCAGCTGCCAGGTTTGAGGGGAAATGCATGAAATGTTGGCAAGGGGCTAATGGAAGGGTTGGCATGGACGTGTGAGGACCAGGGTATGTATAAATAGGAACCTGGTCAAAATTCATATGTTGGAGGGCTGATTCACATGCTATCTTCTAGCGAGTTGAATGGTTAAATGAAACTGTGGGATGTTTTTATCCATGCATCCAAGCCCTACCTCAAAACTGTGCAGTACTGACATGGAAAACATCATGATGGCCAGAGCTTCCCAGAAAATGCACAGGGAAATGCATGAAGAATAGGCTGCCACTCATTTTTGCCGATGTTATGGGCACAGAAGGGCACTGCCTAAAACCACCATTGGACTACCCACACAGTAGTCTGAAACCATTGGGAATGGCAATGCTGATTGCCAAAAGCAACCTAGAATTGTGGGGAATTCATTTTCTTAAATCCCAAAAAGGGGTGCAGTACCAGTACTCACCACTATCAGAAATCTGGCGTTTTAAAACCACCAGATTTTGTTTAAAACTGAATAAATTAACCCAAGGCAAGCCAAAGAAAGACTTACTGAGAGGTGGATACAATCTAAAGTTATATTCTGAAGTGACTTGAAGGTTTATAACAAGACTGGCTGAGCTGTGGATTTCAGCAGTTTAAGTAAATTTGGACTGAAAGACACTAAAAACCTAAATGTTTAAAAGGAATGAGTGACCTACTTTTGAGTGTCACATAGGTTGCAATTGTTTAAATGTCATAGTTTTAAACTTAGAATCTGCATCCTAGCTGCATATGTAAAAAATTGTCTTGACTTAAACTGGGGAACAAAAGTGACATTAGCTGGGGCCTGGCTTAAGGAACTGAATTCTGCCCACCAGCTACCCCCGACAGGAGTTGAGACTTGCACAACAGCTGTGTTCCCAGGCCTATCTGCCTTTTGCTGCTCCCACCAAAAGGGATATGACACTTCTCTGATTGAATTACCTGGGCTCTGCAGGAAATTGAACAAAGCCCTGTCCTGACTCAGGCAAATGTTTTATTATGGGGACCGTAAAAAGTGGCTTCCTCCTGGAAGTAAAGGGGAGGAGCACTGCCTGTGAGAGCAAGCTGGCTTGGCAGAACTGGAAAAACCAGAAATGCAACTTTGTGCTGGGGGGAAACCACACCCTTGTAGCCAGAATATGGTTTTAGAAAAAGATGAATAACTCATAGTACGGACTTGTCTTAATTATTTAAATGATACCAGAATTCTTGTGATTTTTATGCCCACATTTTAAGAGGTTTTTAGAACCGGTGGCATGATCTGGGGGCAAACTAGCAGTTAAGAGGGTATTACTTAAAATGTATGCATGTTAAAAATCTGACACTTCATCAATTAATGTCCATACTCCTTGCGCACATGTGTGTAAATTTGGGGTAATGTCCGATATTGCGAAACCAGTTAAAAAGTGCAAATGTCGCCATTTCTGAATGCAAGCTCCCAGGAAGAGCAGATTTGGACATGGTATACCTCCTGTAATGCATGATGGGTGCATGTAATTTTAAACAAATGTGTACCTGTGCAAATATGTCTTTTGGGTCAAAATATAGATTGTGTGTAAGTTGACAGGGGTGGGTTCTCTGTATCATAAACAGACCTCATCATGATGACACTTCATTTCATTCCCCAATCAAGTGGAAGAGGATGAAGTGGCCAATGACAAGTGGAGAGGGGTAGAGCTTAGTGATGCTGCACACACACCCACTTTCAAAATACATAAAAGCAGACAGACAAGACAGATAGGGACATTCAAATCCATTTGCTGCGGGACACTCTGCCGGGAAAATCCATACTTTACCTCCATCAACCTTCAGAGAGCCAACATAGAGACTTCAATCTATCCACATCCAGAGATCCAGACTTCAAATCTATCAATATCCAGAACCAGAGGCGGAGCAGAGCTGACCCAGACCACTGTTAGCAGAACCAGAGGGGTGACCCAGATCACTGTGAAGTGCAGAGACCAGACCAGAGTCCAGTCTAAAACCTGACCAGATCCGTGGCGAGGCCCATTTAATTCAAGAATATAGTGTGAGTACCTAGCAGACTGTGCAGAACCAATCTCTTAGTTAAAATAATATAATTCAAGCTATTTTAATCTAAGTAGAACTGCCTCCTAACTGTCACCTGTCATTTGTAAAGCTGTCACCTGTCATTTTCTAGTTGCAAGCTGCACTTGTCACTTTGAATTTTAACATTCCAAATCCGAAAAACTACCTTTATTTAATCGCTCATATCTCTGTAACCGTTTGTCCTAGAGACTTGCAGTAACTTTCATCTGGAAGCTGAGATCCTAGGCTGTCCTAGGACCCCAAAACGATAGTGCTAGTCCTTGTAGTTCCTCTGTAATCGCGAAAAACGCACTCGCGAATTTGCCGCGATTTGAACATTTCTCAACGTGTGAAAACAGCAGTTTTCTTGCTTTCAGTTGCCAAAAATTCGTTTAACCTGCTAGTTACTCCTAGATCCTTGCTAAAGTGAGCCTGGACTAATATTAACTTGATACCACTCACCCTGAACCTCTAGAGGGAATTAAAAGCATTTTAGCATATTTTTCACTTCATTGCCAGCACATATAAAAGCATTTGGGGCCTGTGTTTCCAACTTCTGTAGTCTAAGCTTGCTCGGGTGAACGGGATTACATTTGATTGCATTTCTGAGAACTGTGTGCCTTCCTTCCATTTCCTTGCATTGCATAAAGGGGGGAGGGGATTTCCAGAGAAAAGTGATTACATTGTTTTGTTGAAATCATAATGAGTATTTTCTGTATTGCATTTTTCATTCAACATTACATCCATCTGAACTTATATAAAGCATTCCCTACCACCTTATTCTTCTGTTCCTATTCACAAGTGTGCTAGTGCCAGACTATCCATTATTGATTACTGCTCATATTGAGTGTGATATCCAATTATTAATTTATTATAAAGTGTGATATATATCTATATTGTTTAAATTCTCAAATAAACCTTTTAACTTGCAAAACAGAACTACTTCTTGGCTCAGTGGGGTCAGGGGGATTCCCAGGGAGGGGTGTTATATAGGGGTAGTCATCCAGAACGCATGAACTGGACATAAAGAAATATCAATAAGGGTTTCCATTCAGTATCCCAGACTAGGCATTGACTTAGCTGTAGTGTTGAATTGAATCCTCTTACAAAACGGACATACTCACATGGGGAAGGAAAGATGGGAAGTGGCGTGTTTTATATGAAAGCCCGTAAGGGCACCAGAACTCCCCTCCAGTGTACGTTGCCTTATTTGAGATCGTGACCCATCCCCTGAATTAAGATCCTTGTTATTTGCAGGTTGATCTGTGCCTCACCAGGACAGGTGGACTGGGATGGTTCCAGTGGGTCCATCAGTGCCTCACCAGAACAGGCTGACTGGGATGGTTCCAGTGGGTCCATCAGTGCCTCACCAGACAGGTGGACTGGGATGGTTCCAGTGGGTCCATCTCTGCCTCACCAGAACAGGTGGATTGGGATGGTTCCAGTGGGTCCATCAGTGCTTCACAAGAACAGGTGGACTGGGATGGTTCCAGTGGGTCCATCAGTGCCTCAGCAGAACAGGTGGACTGGGATGGTTCCAGTGGGGTCCATCTCTGCCTCACCAGAACAGGCGGACTGGGATGGTTCCAGTGGGTCCATCTCTGCCTCACCAGAACAGGCGGACTGGGATGGTTCCAGTGGGTCCATCTCTGCCTCACCAGAACAGGCGGACTGGGATGGTTCCAGTGGGTCCATCAGTGCCTCACCAGAACAGGCGGACTGGGATGGTTCCAGTGGGTCCATCAGTGCCTCACCAGAACAGGCGGACTGGGATGGTTCCAGTGGGTCCATCTCTGCCTCACCAGAACAGGCGGACTGGGATGGGTCCAGTGGGTCCATCTCTGCCTCACCAGAACAGGCGGACTGGGTTGGTTCCAGTGGGTCCATCTCTGCCTCACCAGAACAGGCGGACTGGGATGGTTCCAGTGGGTCCATCTCTGCCTCACCAGAACAGGCGGACTGGGATGGGTCCAGTGGGTCCATCTCTGCCTCACCAGAACAGGCGGACTGGGATGGGTCCAGTGGGTCCATCTCTGCCTCACCAGAACAAGTGGACTGGGATGGTTCCAGTGGGTCCTTCTCTGCCTCACCAGAACAGGTGGACTGGGATGGTTCCAGTGGGTCCATCTCTGCCTCACCTCTGCCTCACCAGAACAGTTGGACTGGGATGGTTCCAGTGGGTCCATCAGTGCCTCATCAGAACAAGTGGACTGGGATGGTTCCAGTGGGTCCTTCTCTGCCTCACCAGAACAGGTGGACTGGGATGGTTCCAGTGGGTCCATCTCTGCCTCACCAGAACCCTCACCAGAACAGGTGGACTGGGATGGTTCCAGTGGGGTCCATCTCTGGCCCAGAGAATTTTTAAATACTGTGCGCTCCTGGGATAGGAAACACATTCATTATTTTCCCTGAAAATGCCTTTCATCTTTAAGAGAAACAGAGAATGCCAAGGAATTGACCAGTCAATATGTGATCAATTATTTCAGTTACTTTACTTCTCCGTCAAGAACTTCCACAATTGCTGAATACGTGACGTGCTGAAGATTTCAAGAAGGGCCGGCATTTTCCACTTGTGGAGGACACAAAAAATACTTTTGGATGGAAAATAGGTGCCATTGGTAGGCCAAGGCTTGCCTTGGTAGGGTTGGGCATGCCTTAATTTGTCTTAGCTTGCATTAACTGGCCTAAACTTCCCTTAATAGGGCTGCCCTTGACTTAATAGGACTGGTTGTGCCTTGTTAGGGCTGGACTTGCCTTATAGGGCTGAGCTTGCCTTAATAGGGCTAAGCTTGCCTTGGTAAGGCTGAACATGCCTTGATAAGGCTGGGATTTCATTGATAGGGCTGAGCATGACTTAATAGAACCAAGCTTGACTTAATAGGACTCAGCTTGACTTACTGGGGCTGGGCTTGCATTGTTAGGGATGGAGGGATGGGCTTGCCCTGATTGGGCTGTGCTTCTATTGAAAGGGATGAGCTTGGATTGCATAAATAAGATCGGGCTTGCTTTCATAGGTCTGAGCTGCCATTTATAGGGCTGGGCTTCCCTTGATAGGGCTGTGCTTTTGTGGAAGGGATGTACGGATTGGCTTGACTTAATAGGGGACGACTCACCTAGATAGGGCTTGGCTGAGATTGATAGGGTTGGCCTTGCCTTGATATGACTTGACATGCCATAATAGAGCAGACCTTGCCTTAATAGGGATGGGCTCAACTTTATATGGCTAGGCTTGCCTTGATATGGCTGGGCCTACCTTGACAGGGCTGGGCTCGCCTTTATATGGCTAGGCTTGCCTTGATATGGCTGGGCTTACCTTAGTAATGCTAGGCTCACCTGGATAATGCTGGGCTTGGCTTAATAGCAGTGGACACACCTTGAATGAGCTTGGCTCACCTTGATTGGGCTGGGACTGCCTTGATAGGGATAGACTGCCATAATATGGTTGGGCTTGTCTTGATAGGGCTAAGGTTGCCTTGATAGGGCTGAGCTTGCCTTGTGTGGTAGGTCAGAAGAAGGAGGCAGACTAGTATGCTTGATCCATACCAAGGGTTTATTCAAAACCTATCCCTAATCTATGGGTTTCCCTAACTAACCAAATCTATGGGTTTCCCGAACTAACCAAAATTCACTAGTGTGCTTGTCGTCTAGTGAAAGACCAAATAAATAGTCTGTCCTCCATCCAAGAAAACTAATCTATCCTGACCCTACCACTAAGATAGAATAAAATAAAGTGCTGGAGAATGACTCGCTTCTCCTGGACAGGCTTCCCCAGGCTCAGTTTAGAATCTTGAGATCATTTTCTGCTATCATTAGAGCCAGTCGGTTTAGTTCCTTTAGGGGATTTCCCCACAACGTTGGCTCCCTTCTAAGTCTGTTGATGAACCTCTTCTCCTCCAGGTTTTAGTATTTGTAATCCTTCTTGCAATCTTTTCACTGTGTCTCTGAAAACCTCTCTGTATCCAATGTCCTTACAGATATTGAATCGTTCTTCTCTTTATTCTTTTGGTTCTTGAGTTCACAACAGAAGACCCGATTTCATTTAGATTTTCTTTTCTCCACTTTTTTTCTGCTTGGGACTATTACGGTAGATAAAAGGGGTTCTCTTTTTCTCTCCTTCTCTTCTTATTTTAATTCCCAACACCTATGTCTTTCTTGGCTTTCTTTCTTATTAGTGTGATGAATAGACTGATTCCCCAACCATTTATCACTCTCTCAGTTATCAGACTTTCTACTGGGACGAGTAGGGTGAGTCGCAGAGTCTTTATGGCTTTCTGAATTTCAACCCTTTCACTGGAACGAGTATGCAGAGTCCCAGAGCTCTGACCACTCTCTTGGAAGTTGTTCTTTCTACTGGGACGAGTAGGCTGAGTCCCAGAGTGTTGCCCACCCATTGACCACTCTGATCTTTCCACTAGGACATGTGGGCTGAGTCCCAGAGCGCTGACCACTCTCTTGGAACTTGTTCTTTCCATTGGGACGAGTAGGCTGAATCCCAGAGTGTTGACCACCCAGATCTCTCCACTAGGATGAGTAGGCTGAGTGCCAGAGTGTTGACCACTCTGATATTTCCACTAGGATGAGTGGCCTGAGGTTTGAAATGCTGACCACTCTCTTGGATTGTGTTCTTTCCACTGGGATGAGTAGGTTGAGAGTCAGAGTGCTCACACCCCTTCTTTATCACTGCCCCAACCATGGGACTGGTAGGCTGATAGTATTTTTTATTCTCTGGCTTCATTTGATGAAATGATCCATATGAAAAAAGGTTGGAAAAGAATCTGTGTGACCTAAAAATTGCACAGCATGATAAAATTATTGTACTTTTCTGAGCAGTCTAAGTGTTCTAACTACTACAAACATTGGTCACGTGGCCACAGAATATTACGTAATATCAAAGATGGGCAACATATGTTAACTTCTCTTTTGCCCATGCATGCAAGACATTTCTGGGCTCTGATTAATACTAAAAATGAGCCCCAACGTTCATGCCAAACAACAATAATTTCTTCATATACGTGGAAGACGTATTTCACGTATCACACAAACAGATTCCTCCTCTGAAATCACCCATGTGCATAAAACACTGTGGTCCTTAAAGATTGTAGAAGAAGACATAAGGAGCATAATTATTCATTCATCTGAATCCCGCACTGCGCGTCCCAATGGACTCACAAATGTCATCTTTCGAGCCATCCAACCATTTGGGCAGTCATACTTAGTCATCTTTTTAGACAGATAGTTGAGACCCAGCAATTCCTGACTTCTTGGAAACAAGCTATAATTATCCCTATCTATAAGAAGGCCTTAGAACAGTTCCTGCAAACTAGCGACCAATTGCCTGAATATTGTCTAAACACCAAGTCGGTTTTCTCAAAGGCCTCTCCACACTGCTTAATGGTGCAATAACTAATACCTTAAAGGCTCAGTGCCAAAAGAAAAATGCACAACCAACATACATCGCACTGATTTATTGAAAGCCTTTGATCTGGTCAATAGGTCAAAATTTGGGCAAAAATCACGATCTTGGGACATTCCTAAGGACCTATTGCAAATCATAAGCGCCCTTCATGAGAACACCACAATTAAGATCTGACTAAATCAAAATGGGTCGATTTATCTTCCTCTATCCCCATAGCAATAGGGGTAAGGCAAGGCTGTCTTTTGGCTGCTCTTCTTTTCAATCTATACCTATCTGATCTGGCTTCTTTTCTACAAAACTTCACCTTTGTGTTCCCAATCATAGTCAAATGGAAAATCCATTTCATGGCATATGCCGATGATATTGCCCTCATTGATAATGCTCCTGTATGGCTGCAACATCTTCTTAATGCACTCGAGGAGTAAGCAACTAAAAACGAGCTTGGTGTTAATCCAAACAAATCTGCCATACTTGTGTTTGACAAAGCTCGGAAGAAGACACCCAAGTTACCCTGGTCATCAATTAACCAGACAATATCGATGGAGAAGCACATTAAGTATTTGGGATTTAAGATTTGAGCTAATCATTCTGTGCTGGACCTCACTATCGAACCTGAGAGTAAGGTTTTCCAATTCACTTGTCAGATGAAGACATTATTTCATTCTTTCTGTAGATTTTCTTTAATGCCTCTTATTAGATTCTACAATGGCAAGATGCTCCCCACGATGTTAAACGGCATGGAATGTAATCCCTGTGCCAATCAAATCAATTGGGATCGGCTAGAAGGCCGTATATGGAAGAACTCTTTATTGCTACCGATGTCTTTACCAATTGCAAAATTAAGATATGAGTTGGGTCTTCATTCGCTGCAATCATATTACCATTGGAAGGTTCTCGCTCTTTATAGACTCATCTTAATTCGCAGAGACTGCTCTCTGTATGCAGATATTCATGGGGAACTTTTCACACATCAGAATTCTTATTGGATAACCTTACGCAATGATGCCAAAATGATTCTTCACAACTGCGATTGTAACCATGACACTGTCAGAAAATCCGGATAAGGTGAGGCACGCCTTGCTGCGTGCTGATTGGATTCATAATAGAGCACTAATCAACATTCTGAAGTTCACTAAAAAATACACACCCTGTGAAAAACCTAGTAAATATGTCCTCCCGTACATCAGACGCTTTCCAAATCCAGTTTAGCGAGTCGAAATATTACGTTTTCAACTCAATCCGATTAAGACCAACAAAATGCAATGTATTTGGCAAAAAATAGATCCTTCTGCTGCAGAATGCACTCGCTGCTCTGAGGGATTGTTACAGGATTCTCGACATTTGTCAATATCCTGCTCTGCCGCCTACCCCCTGAGAGTAAAATACTTTGCATTATTTGTCCATGACCCAACATGGCTTATTACCCAAGCTTTTTGGTACAGGATATCATCTGGGAAAAAATTCCATTATCTATTGCTTTACTCAAATTCCTTAATGAACAGAATTTGATCAAAATATCTGGGTGATTGAAAGTTGGAACTTGAACTTCTTTGTGTACCTATTTAGTTGGATTTGATTTCATTTGCTATACAGGACAATTGTCTAGGTTTTATCTTTTGTTTTATGCTTGGTTTTGTTTTAAGAATGTGTAAAAAGTCCTTGCATGTGACTAATGCACAATAAAAACATCTTTTTTAAAAATGGGAATTGCAGCCACACGCTTTGCATCACTGATCTAGCTCGAGGTACATCAGCACTCCTTGATGTGTTTTGGCCTTGTGTACAGTTTGCATATCAACAATTACCTCCAGCCTGGTAAGGGGTGAGCAGTCTCGCTACATTACACGTGCATGTCCTTATTGTTCCCTCCGAACATCTGTCACTTGCCCACCCAACCACTAATGCTACGTCTGTGCCTGTTTTGTCCCCTGTGCTTCTTGCATCACCAGACATGGACACTTTGTTGACTTTACCTGAATGTGGAGGAGTGAAATTCTTGACTAAAACAAGAGATCAAATTACATATCCCCCAGCATCTACAGAAGCTCTGATGGACATTCCAGAGCAGTATCATCTAAGAGGCGACTATTCAGCAGAACTGAGCTGTTCTTTTCTTGGTGTTCAAGCAATTGCAAATATAAAGTGGCTTTAGGTGACCCGCTACAAGCTTTTACGGTTTGTAAATTCTTTGGAATAAGCTTCAGTGCAATAAAAGAAGAACTGTGTGCCCTGAGGCTCATGGCTCTTGGCTCTTTTAAACAGGTACACCTACGACCTCCTCACAGCTATGGAGGGGGGGGGGTGTGCCAGATATTGGTAGCACATGCTGCACCTTCATGTCTCCCAACGATTCAGAAAATAGGACTGACATAGACAATCGCTGCATTACAGCATCTAAGGGGGGGTCATGCAGAAGGAAGCGGAAATCACACATTGCCCTTCGTTGGACTCTCTTTTCGCTTGGATGCCTTTATGGATGAGCATAGCTGTAAAGATCCTCATGCCAGTTTTTGAAATTTTATTGATTATCTTTTATACCTGTTAGATGCTCTTACAATGCTGTTCTGTAAAATGCCAACAGCAGCTGCCTGTCCAAGGATAGGAGGAAGGCTAGGACCACTGCCAATTCATATCACATGGGTACTCAGAGTCAGAGATGGATCCAGGGTTGGTTGGGACTCCAGGAGCAGCCTTATGTCCTCCACCAAATTGGCATGAGCAGCGTGTAGATTATGGAACTGGTAGAGTGGAGGGGATGTTCTGGGTTTGGTCAGTGGAGAAGTATGTCCATAGGGGGACTAGTATGAGAGATGTTTGTAGGGTCTTGTTTCCCCCAAGAAGATGTTTTAGAAGTGCAAGCGATTGGTGTGTTGTGTTGGTTAATGAATTAACTAAAGGGGAAAATGTTGGGGTGGTTGATAAAGGTTTCAATAGGGAAGAAGGGTTTGCGATGTGCATGCCATATTGACGACTGGGGTAGACACGATGTTAGCGGCACATATCTAGTGTATTAAATGGGAATTAAAGGAGTGCTACTATTAGTGTTATTTTGTGTATACTTGATACATTTTAGAATCACCCGCACATAGCAACATAATGACAAGTCTACTGAGACAATGTCAACATAATGTAATTGTGTGGCGTGCAATGCAAAACCTAAAAGATCAGAAGCACGGAACTTCATATGCGAAGAGTTTGGGACCGTTGGGGGAAAAAGGGCACATAGGGAATGCATGAATCTGTATACTGCCCCATAATTGGATTTGGTGTAGGCCACAGAAACCTGTAGTGGCGAGATAAACTCTGTGTGACCTGGGATGCTAGTTGATAGAGTACGAAGGTTGGGGAGAGGGGGCAAACTGCATTCAGGCATTTGTGAGAACAATGGTCACTTGCAGCGATGCAAGGGTTAATGACTTGGTGCTATTGTGGAGAGGAGATGTAATCTTCCTGAGTACATTGGAGTTTGTTATACTCTTCAGGACTGAAATCCCTGCACTGGCTCCCAGTGGCGGCGAGGATAAAGTTCAAGATCCTCTGGATTGTCCACGAGGCTTTCTGGGGCCTGAGGCCTCAATACCGTCAACTCGATCTTCCTAAATATCTTCCATCTCGAGCTCTTCGCTCATCCGCCTTCAACTCCCTCATGGTCAGTCGCTTCTCGAAGCAGCAAGTTGGTGGTCGATCTCTTTCTTTTGTTGGGGCCTCCATCTGGAATAGCCTCTTTGAAACTTGAGGAGAACCATCTCTGGATCTGGAAGCACCTCAAGACCTTCCTCTGTGCTTCTGCTTTCTCTCCTCCTCTCCCCTGTTGATCTCCCGGCTGATTCTGAAATTGCACTGGTTACCTGGCTACCCTCTGAACTCGGGCCCATGTCCCCTCGCTGACAGTTGCACACCTGCACTGCCCCCCCAGGCAACTCTTGCTCTCTGGGACTGTTTCTGTATCCTTACAGCCCCACACTTGCCCCTGATGTCTGCACTTGCACTTGTCACCAGCTGGCCGCACTTTTATTTATTGTATTTATTTTTTACTGTTATCCTATGCACTGCACTGCCCCCTACCCTTCCCACCCACACTTTTCCCTTTCCCCCTCCCCTGCACTTGCATAATCTCAATGTCACCTAGCCTAGTAGGATTGTTGTCTCTTTCTTCCCTTTGTTCCCCTCCCTTGCCTCATCGCGCCTTGACACACTTGTGTATAGGCGCATTATTAATGCCATATCATATCTTATCGTTCAGTGACATTGGAAGTCAGGCCACCTAGTAGGGTCGTCTTGAGGCCAGGTAATAAACCCGGTGCAAGTGGTGCTTGAGGGCAGAGTTGGTCAATGGTTTATGGGTGGCAATCAGGTTCTCAGAAATTACTAGGATGTGGCCAGAGGCCATGCGTACTGAAACGGTAGTCATAATAGATTAGTGTGAAATAGGAGATCCTAGGGAAGCCAGCAAGTCTGGGCAGATAAGATGGCTACCAACAGTTCAAAGGGAACAGGTTTTTCTCTGCCCGTCTCATATTTTAGAAGTGTCCATGTCAAGCCGTGTGCTTTACGACCGAAGTTAGAGGGCCCCAACCAGATGAAACTTGTAATAAATTAGATTTGCTGTGCGTGAATATGTAAATATGTAATGATGTCCCTGCTGACTACAGAAAGATCCCAAAAAGGGGTGTGCTTTTAACAGGAGTTCATGCAAATATGTATTGAAAAGAGTTGAATGTATCATATGGGAATACGGGAACTTGCCGGGGGATTAGATTTCTTTGTATAGGTTTGAACAGTCAGGTTTGGAGGGATGACTTTGTAATAAAATATGTGAGAGTGTGTTAATGTTGCAAAATGTATATAATGTGCAACCTTTGTGTGGTTCACAGAGAATCGGGTTAGTTTGACTACAGCGTCATCTAGCCCCTCCCAGCCATTTTTACGATAAGCTTGCTTTACGGACAAATGTGCACTTGCTTCTTATGAGGTGGGTCAATTTTGAGCAAGGAAATCGGAGGTTCACCCACACACCCGCCCCAAACACCCCATAGGCACAATATGAATTTGAGTGTTCGGCCAAGTGTCATTTGCGCTGCCTCTTGGGCACATGGTTCTTGGCTGGCCCAGATGTCGATGAAAGCCGATGTGAGTGGTTGTCAATGGAGGGTCAAACTTGTGGGCCTGCAAGTGTGCAAGAGTAACTTCCAGGGAGGGACTCAGACAAAGCTGAAATCCCCTCATTTGCCTCATGGATCCTTTGGGGCAGGATGATTAGGGCAGTGGTGGTACAGCCTTGTGCCTGTGCACTCCTGCGGCTGTTGACCTGGATGCACTCACGCAACTCAGTGAGCTGCTGCTGGGCAGGAGTAATCATTGCCCCATGCCTGTCTTCCATTGCACATAGTCGTGCATCCATGTCGTGGATGCTGGGCATGGGTGGAGGAGGGGGCTGTGCAGTGTTGCCAGGCTGAAAGACTGGATTGGGTAGGTGGTGTGGTGGTCATCCTCCATGCTGTATCTTCCACAATGGCCTGGTGGCTAGTGTACCCGTGGTGGTGTGGAGGGCACAGGCGGCACGGTGGTGCCACTGACCACATGTGGTATGCTGGTGGCATCCGGCAGTGGTGCTGGCAGTGAGGCCTTCCTCTAGCACATGCTGAGATGCACATTGATTGCCAGGCGCACCGCTGTCAGAGGCTGTGCCTGCTGGGGTGAGAGGAGTATGCTGTTAGTCTTCTGGGAGTATCATCTGTGGCATTGCATTACACTTGCGCTACATCTTGTGTGTTTTGCTCTTGTCATGCTGTTTCTTCTTTACTTTTACTTTAAGAGATTTATTATGCGCCTCCATGGACCCTGGGGCTTGAGGGCGCGACAAGACATATACAACATAAAAACAAGTAGGCCCTGGGGAATCCTATATTCAGCTGGCGAAAAAGGCTGCCTATGTGAACAGATGAGTTTTCAGTTTCTTTATAAACGTTTCAGTGCATTCCAGGGATCTCAGCTCTGGAGGAAGATTATTCCATACTTTTGGAGCAATTGCAGAGAAGGCTGTGTTAACAGTACAGCATTTGGGAGTGGTGAGAAGATTCTGATTATTAGATCTTAAAAAGCTGTCATAGGATCTTGTGACCAGTCGTTGTAGATATCCATGCATCTTACCCGATCTACACCTCTGAACAATGGTTAGGATTCGGAAACGGATCCTTGCTTCAATCGGTAGCCAGTGTTGAGAGCATCTGGCCGATGTGAGATGGTCCCTGCGTTTGAGCCCCGTCACTACTCTGACAGCTCCATTCTGACATACCTAGAGTTTATCCTGGCTAGTTTTATCAATACCTACGAGTGAACTGGAGCAGTAATCTATTTTTCCTTTAATCTATTAAAGGAACAGCACTCGTCCTTTAGTCTACTGACACTTCCCATGCTTCCTTCAATCCATTGTCAACCAGGATCGGTTAAGGTGCCGACACCCCTGCCATGCACCTATTGCTATCACATGTTCAACATCTTCCGGTTCAGTGCAATCTTCCTAACCTAAAATAGGTTGCCTGCTGTTCTACTCTGTCAATACTTCTTATGGGGGTCTAGTTTGGGGGGTCGGGGTGTGTGGAAGGGTAAATAACAGCTGATGCCATAAACTCTGCTCAACACGTCATGTCTCACTTCTCAACTATTTCAGATTTCATGAGCACAAGGTGCTCAGCTGCATCGTCATAAATTGTGATGCATGGACTTACAGCACCTTAACACATTAACACCCGAATCCCATTTGAATTCCACAGTGAAACAGCACTCAGCCATGCTTCAAAGCTCCTCACCACTCCCACCATCCCTCGGCTTTCTGATGCCTTTTGCACTGTTGCCACCTTCCTTTTTGACTGTTGCACCACAGCTTGCAGGGCAGTGCCCAAGCCTATATTGGTACCTACTTACTGAAATGCCAGTTTTTCTCCGCCTTTAGGGTTTCTCCGGCACAAGCTTACAATTCATTTCCATAATATCAGGGCCTTCTGTACCCAAGTCTCGCTCATGCAAAGTCTCTTGCTTCAGATGGTCTGATAGTTAGACACAAAAGTTCCTTCTGCTAATCTTCATGTGGGACGATTATTTTTCACCCTTTGATGCCTCTCACACAAGCTTCAAAACCTGTCCTCAACATTAGCCTCCCTATATAGGGCTCAGACCATCAACTCACTGTGCACATCTCTCAGTCGGGTTGATGCTTGTCATCACAATGTTCACAGGTATATTACTATTTACCCCAATTTGCATGCATCCCTAAGTCGGGTTCACGTTTGCCAATTATAACAGATCACTTAGTTTTCAAAACGCGTCAAAGACTTTTGACTGTACGAGGGATTTGGCTTGTCCCTCGTATGACCACTTTGACACTTCATGCTGGCCTCCCCTAGGCCACCTGGTCGCTGTAGTTTCAATAAGCAAAAAGTTCTTAGTTCAATACGTTCTCTTTCTTTTAGGAGAGGGGTACCAGCTTGAGTATTTCGATTGAGCACCCACGTGGCACCGGACCACCGTATTGCTGGTACCAATTGGACCCACAAAAGACATGTCTATTATCTTCAGAACACAGTCTGTCTACTATCAGCTTCTTCTGATTCACCGGCTGTGCTGAACTCGTTGGCAGTTCCTTACCCGCTGGAGTCAAGGACGGTACCACGATGGCAACCACTTCTCCCCGCTGTGGCAATCAGTGCAGGAGGTTTCCACCTAGGACTGACATCAGACACCACTCACCAGCTGTGATTCCCAGTCTTAAATTTCCTTTCGCGGAGGCTTCGCCGATCTGTGTTGAAAAGTGCAAGGGTAATTCCCTCCTGCTTGTCAGATCTGTAAGCCTTTCTCCTCAGTTCTAACTGCTGTCCCGGAATGGCTGCGTTCGACCTTGCTCAAGTATGCTCTGCCTTTTATCCCAGTGGGGAAGGGAAAGGGGAATCAGGTGTGTGTTGTTATTAGCAATTGTCTGACCCTAGTGTTGGGACAAGTCAGGTAAACGGCTCTGGTGTTAGTCCGTTTTCTTTCACAGGGTTTGAAAGTGTTAGTGTTGGATGAGGGGGCAGGGTAGAGCTTCTACATATCCTACGGGGTAGGATGGGGAAAAGGTGTCATAATAAGGGGATACTGCATCTCACCCTCAGTGACCCACTTCCACTCCCTGAAGACCCCCCACCCATACAGGTGATCCTCCCTCACTGGTCCACCCCCAGGAACTGGTTCCAATAGCAATGGCTGTGGAAGACAGATACTCAGGGACTAGCAGGTGAGACACCTTCAGGATTTTCTTAGTCCGGGACATTTAAATCACTGAAGCAAGAAATGCAAGCAGGCTGCTGGCAGGAGAGAGTTGCTCATCTCCGTGCAAAGTGAGGTCTGGAAGGAAGTTGGTGAAGCTAACCTGCTCAGAGGAACCTGAAGGGAGAAGGCTGCTGGAAGTGGATGAAACACAGCAAAAAATGCCAAAAGCCAGGGGAGGGCTACTGGGCACTTGCTGGCGTCGGAGCACATCGCTTTGCTCTACAGAATCCCATGCGAAGCAGACAAGCCCAGCAGAAGCCCCAGGAAGCATGAGAACAGTCGAGAAACGGTTGCGGTTGCAAGCAGAAAGCAGCAGACCACCATCAACAGCGGACCTTAGAAGAAATGAGATGGCATCAAGTACTGGTGCGTCCATAAAGGGACAGATAAAAATGGGGTGTATTGGCAGCCGCTCCAAGCTTTACTGATAGCAAAAACAAGAAAGAGAGAAAAGGAACAGTTTCTAAAACCTGAGAAAGATTGAAGAGGCAGTTTTCTAAGAGAAGAGACTTTCAAGTTTGTCAATGCATGCTGCAAGCATATCAGAGACAAGGAGACCATAAATAAGAAACCAATGATATTAGCCAAGGAGGCTAAAAAGCGGAACCATCAAAAGGTGGGAGAGTGGGCAGGAGTTCACATATGAAAAGCCCTGGCAGGAGAGTACACCAGGTATCCGAATCCCACATAAAAAGGAAGACAACCAGTTTGAAGAGAACCTCTGTTGTTGACCCAAGGAAATGCCAAGAACTGTTCTTCGCACCTGGGAAAGACTGTCTGACCAATCAGAATCCACCTTTCCCGGGCGAGATTATGCCCTCATTGCCATTTTGAACATATTTTCAATGGCCGCCGTCATCCAAAAATGTACCTAATCTATCTTCGATTTTAAGGCCGGCTGACATTTTTTATTTTCTCTTTCAGGAGATGCGCTCACGCAGAGTGCATCTCGCGTCAGGCAAAAACAAAAACAAAAAAATGGTATCCGTACCCTGGTTTAATGGCCCATTGTTTGGGCCTAAAAAGCTCGGGTTGGTGGGCCATAAGTGCCACGTCCGCACCAGCGGCAGGGCGTAAAAGCTATATCTATAACCCAAAAAAGTGATGAAGAATCCAGGGAAGGGAAGAACCTTCTGGAGCAAGGATGTCCATACTTGAAATACTTCTTTTGTGTGGGAGTTAAACATTTTCCTTTCTTTTGAACATTTATAAAACACTCAAGGCCAAACACATTTTCATTTTCACCTTAGAATTCATTTGTTTTGAGTGCAAGGGTCAGAATAGTACTTTGGACACAGGATGGTTTGGTTTTGGACTTCTGACACAGACAGATCATTAGTTCTGAGTTTAGGAGGGAAAACTCCACTAGTGCAGGGACAGCGAGGCCTTTTCCCAACTTAGTTGGTGTTAAAACAAAAGTCTTCAGCCAAATCCTATCTAACATTTGTCCCAGTATAATTTCTGAACCTCAGTTATTACAATCCTATGGAAAAGAAAGTTCATCCATCGCTTTTGTCATAAGGAAAGTGACAGGTTCATGCTAGCCAATATTTATACAAAGACAGGAAATGTAGAAGGTGGGTTTAATTCACTGGATCGATTACTCAATTTTGTATCAATCCATTGATTTGTGAACACATCTTAATTTCCTCCATTTTTTCTTTAATGCCATATCTCATTTAGCTGAGAGTTAAAGTATGGGAGGGAACTCTTTGCAGATTAGAACACCAGAACCTCCTTCTCTTTACCCCACCTCCTCTGTCACTAATACCTCCCACCATGTTCACCCCTTTCCCACCCATCTACTGAACTCATTACTACTTCTTTCTCTTTACCCAAACCTCCTCGGTCATGACAAGCTCCCTCCAGGTTCACCTCTTTCCCATCCCTCCTGCCCCACCTCCTCTGTCTCTACCCACACCTCCTCCATGGACAAGGAAGTTTAAAAAGTGGACAATAACATTAATTCCAGCATAAAACTGGAATAGAGGTGCTCACCCCACTAATTAAAACAAATTAATTGTTCCAGGACACAGTTTACACTAAATGTCAGGGGAAAAGATTTAACACAAATGGAGTTACTAACAATGTATTTTTAATGTTAACAAAGTGACATAATGGCTGAAGCTCAATATTCATTTCATCAGCATTTCACTCAGTGTATGAATCCCGGTGAGAGACTTTTACATTAGACATGTCAGTTTATCCAAGACCAGCTTTATTTTATAAACATTGATTCCACTATTCCTTCTTGGAATTTACAGAACAGCTGTGATATCATTACACCCACAACTCTCATTTCAGACAGAAAGGCGCCTTTTCATTTCCAGATGTGCACGACGTTTATCGTCTCACACCACAGAGGATATTTCTATTTCACTTGCTCGTTCGACTATTCACAAAACGTCACTTTTCTAAAGTCTGTATAATTTAACAAACACTTGACATCTTCTCTGGGCCCTTCACATCAAACTAATTTCTTATAATATAGTGCTTTAATAGTGGGCATGCACCCTCCCTTGTGCAATTGCACCTCCACCTGTCGATCCCAGGCTAGGGAACCATCTACTAATCCTAAATGCTCCAATAGAGATAGGAAATAGTGTAATACATTAGAGGGGATCCTGAGGAGAAAAGGAAACGGTAGTGCTGTAGAACATGCAACATAAAGTGGAAACACTGCAGCATTCAGCGAGGATGGCACTCCTGGTGAGGCATGCATTTCTTGGAAACTGACTTCTGGAGTAATATTGTAGATTGCAGTTTTATGACTACCACTCTCCATGTTTTCACTGTTGCAAAACAGTCTTTGCACATGTGTTGTGCCAAGTTTATATATACTTCTCCATTTTTATTATACATGAGGTCTCCAGAATCTCTATGAGTTGATGTTGAAAGTAAAATTACTGTATGGGGGTGTAGAAATATAATTCCCAGTAGACGCATTTCTAATGGATTCCTTCCTTCCACAGATTCTTAATCTATGATATCCATATCCTAGCACAACAGTTCTCTAGAAAAATGTATGCAGTCAGGGGGTTCGGCCAGCTCTGTGTCGGGTCCGTTCAAAGCCTCATTGCGTTTTGCACCAGTAACAACATTGAGGCCAGTATAAGTAGTGGAGCCACGCCCCATGACCTCAGTTCCTTTTTTCAGAGCATTGATGCCTCAATGACACTGCACCATGGTCTCTGTAGGAATATGTCCCACTTCCCATCGACACTTTCATGTCGAAAAAGTATGACATTTACAACGAGATCCCATGGGTTTGGAGCCCATGGATTCTAGAGAGCAGACACTTCCCGAGGAGTTTTATGAGAGTGGCGACATGCTGGACCTGGCAGTTAACCTGCCAGGGGCAAGCGGTCTGGACAATTCCCTGTAGTTGGACATTCTACCGGCACCAACACCAGGTAAAACTCAAGCTGCTTTTTAGTGCCTGATGGCAAAGGTGGGCGATACCCTGGGTTCCTCTGTGCCGCCCAGGTCCAGAGTGCAATACAAACTCTGCGAAATTCTGGACGATGCACCAAAGAGGCACTGCTGCCCTTCAACGTGGTGGTAGAGGAACCAGTGTTGAAAGCGTGGGAGAAACCTGCCTCCGTCGACCCCAATGGACACAGATCTAGGATGGAAGCACTGTCCTGCACTTTCTGACCCGCCAACATCTTACCTGAAAGCATGGTGGTACTGGCCACTACAGTGAGCCTGAAAACCTCTACCTTTTCCCTCCCTTACACCGGACAGGTAAAGCAAAAGGCTGGACTAATGGGGCAAGGAAGTGTTCGTGTCAGGCAGCCTAGTGGTGAAAGCCAAGAATGCATCTTGTGCCATGGTGAAGTTCTCCTTTGGCCTATGGTCGGCTGTAGTCGGTGCGGCAGAGCATGCTCCAGAGGGCAGAGAAGCAAAGAGAATGTAGTTCTGGAGAACTAGGTGTCCCCGACAGCGGGTCATCAGGCCACACGGGAGAACATCACAGCAGATGCATTGAGCAGCCAGACCTCGGCCTACCACAAATGGGAGCTCTGTCAAGAAGTTCTGGTGGAGATCTCTCTTTACGGGGGTGACTCATGAAGTGGACCTCTTTGCGTCCAGTTTCAACCAGAAGGCAGTTCCACTGCAGGGAATTTTCTCAGTAGGGAGCTATCGGGGGGCGCATTGACCATCGAGTGGACTTTTGACCCCCTTTATGGAGTGCCCACCGATCCCAGTCATCCCGCTGGCCCTCAGGAGATCCAGTCTGTTCAAAACCACACTGATCCTGATCGCCCTGGACTGGCTAAAAATCTATTTATGCCTGCAGGCAGCATACATTTTCACTTTGATGCCATAGAGGGTCCTGGATCCTTTATCCTGTCCTCTGCCTCATGTGTTGGATTTTATACTTTCCTTGGCCCAAGCAAGCCTGCAGATTGACACTTGGAAGGTTACCTTCCCACTATTTCTGAGTTCAAGAGGTCCCTAGAAAAGGGCTTGTTTTTTACAATCAACATTGTTATGCAGTTTTTGTGGGGTTGGTGTAACCAGTTACCTCCCTGCCAGTCTATAGTTGCAGTGTGGGATTTGCATTTATTTTCAACTTTTCTTATGTGAGCTCCATTTAGGACCTTTAATTCTTGTTAGATTGGTCACCCTTATGGGTGGTTTTTCAGGTTGCCATCACATCTGCGAGAGGAGTGAGTGAGCTCCATGTGTCGTTTCACTTCTGCATTTGTTACTTCCCAAGGAGAAGGTGACTGGGAGCGAGACCCTCTTTTCTGCCAAAAAGGAACTCGGATTTCCATCTCTCAGATCCATCTTCCTGTGTTCTTCCCTCCACCTCACCCTTCCAATGCAGATTAAAGATTTCATTGATTGGACCCAATACAGGTCCTTAATTTCTATGTCTCTCAAACTCGAGAGGCTAGGAAGGATGACCAGATTTCTGTTAGGTACGCTGGTGCTCGTGCTGGCAGGGCTGTGACCAAACAGACCCTGTCCAGGTGGATCATTCTCTGCATCTCAGAATGCTATGATCTGGGTGTGAAGGATGTGGGGTAAGGGTATCTGGGCACATTCTACCAGGAGGGGCTGCCACCTCTGCCCTGCAGAGAGGGGGTTCGCCTGTCCTGGACATTTGCCAGGCAGCAACATGGGCATCTCTGCACACGCTCGCTAAGCATTACTGCTTGGATTCCCTTGCGGGTCAGGATGCCCGTTTTGATAGGGCAGTAATTCTGGGTTTTGTGGTTTAGGGGGTGTGCTTGCTTTTCTCCCTCCTCCAGATTACGTACTGCTTTGGGAGTCCATCATAGATGAGGAATCCATGGCAGGAAGGAATCCATTAGTAGAAAAAATGACTTTCCTTTCAGTAATGCTCCTTCTGATGGATGTTCCTGCCACGGATTCCTCATTGCACTTCCTACCTGCCCCTCTTCTGGGAAGCTAGTACACCATCAGTTCTACAGTCCCTCAGCATCAAGAGTGCTAGGGAAGGAGGGTGGAACTGAGGTCTGGGGCACAGCAACGCTACTTATACTGGCCCAGACATCATTTTGGTGCGAGGTGTGAAAAGGGTTGGACCGATATAGAGCTTGTGCAGCACCCCCTATCGGCAGAAGAGTTTCTGGAAAACACCTGCATGAGGTTATGGATATCATAGATGAGGAATCTATGGCAGGTATATCCATCAGAAAAAACATTACAGATAGGCAAGTCATTTGTTCTTTTTAAGTAGAAAGAAATTGCAACTTTTTAATTCACACTTCTTTATGACTAGCAATTCATGTAAAATAAAATAAACATTACTTTATAGCTTCTCTACATATCAAGCAGAAATCCCTGTAAACCACCATCCACTGGTACTGCCTGGCTGGCATCACTGGGATGAACATATTCATGAACCCGAGTGGGAGAAAGCAGGAAGGTTGGCACCAATTTGTCCATTGTTTCCAAAGTTACAGTAGGGAATTTGGCTACTTTGTTTAAGGGAGTGTTTGCCAATTCTTGGGGAGTAAATGGTTAATACATCGCTTATCTGTAGGGTTGGCATTAAGAGTTGCCTTAATATTTCTCTATGGCACTTACTCACCTAAAGGTTAATGGGTTCTAACAGCAGGTGGGCATTCCATAAATAGGGAGCATGAGGGAGTTTGAATATGTGTAAATAAATACTTCCTTTTTACATTCTTGACTCTAAGACGTTGGTACAGTGAAATGCTTATTGAGAACACTGTTATGTAATGCATATAATGCCTCTCTCCCGGAAGCCTTTCTGTTTTGTGAAAACCTTCTCTATCCCTATATATGTGCATGAGATGCAACAGGAACTGCAGCGGTTGTGTTACAGAACCTGGGAGTAAGTTGTAAGAGATGTACGTTGATAGAGCTGTGCGATGCAGTTGGGAAGGGAAATGCACTCTGAGTCCCTCCAAATCCACTTTTAGAATCTATGTAGCAAGAGCATACTATCAGTACTGAAAAAGACAAGATGCCCTCTGGGTTCCATTTCAGTAGATGGGAGCCTCCCTGTTGCATGTGGAGGGCGCTAGACCTTAGCTGAACCAAGAGATAGGGGGAGACCTCCACTTAAGATCAGAGCCCTTCCTAGCTGCCGGGGTCCCAAAGGCCACCTCATATATCCTATGAGAGTCTATAGTTATTGATTCAACCACTGACTCTTTAAGCTTTTCCAAAACGTTGGTGCCCATCAATTTGCATGAGGTCCTTAGGCAAAGTGTTCCATAGGATGGTTACCTTAATACAGAAGGTACAGTCTCCCTTCTGAATATTCTAGAAGGGATGCATTTCAAACAGCAGTGATTCAACAATCATAATCAGTCATCATTTGTGTGCCAAAGGAAACCGAGAACCACTGTGGAGGCAGGTTCTTCGCAGTATTAGACAGCTATACCAAACTCAGTAGCATTGTAGAAGCATCTCCTTCTATCAGAAGCAGCTTCAGTTGCAGAAGAGATGTCTCCACCTCCATGTCCTGTCTCATGGCAGATAAGAACATCCTGTGTACTGAAGTATTCGCCACATTCACTAAACTGAAATGGACCAAGGCATGCATGTTTTGTCTGGTGCCTAATAAGGTGACTGTTCCGACTGAAGCATTTTCCACATTCAGTGCACCAATAAGGTTTCTCTCCCGTATGTGTTTTCTGGTGGTCAACAAGATTTACCTTATACGAAAACTTTTTCCCACATTCAATGCACTCATAAGGTTTCTCACCTGTATGTGTTCTCTGGTGGATAGTAAGAACTTCCTTTCTAGCAAACCCTTTCCCACATTCAATGCACTCATAAGGTTTCTCACCTGTATGTGTACTCTGGTGGGTATTAAGAACTTCCTTTGTTGCAAACCGATTCCCACATTCAGGGCACTCATAAGGTTTCTCACCTGTATGTGTTCTATGGTGTTTAATAAGATGTCCCTTCCGAGCAAACCCTTTCCCACATTCAATACACTCATAAGGTTTCTCACCTGTATGTGTTCTCTGGTGGCTAGTAAGATCTCCCTTCTGAGCAAACCAATTCCCACATTCAGTGCACTCATAAGGTTTCACACCCGTATGTGTTCTCTTGTGGATAGTAAGACGTCCCTTCTGAGCAAACCCTTTTCCACATTCAATGCACTTGTAAGGTTTTTCACCTGTATGTGTTCTCTTGTGGATAGTAAGACGTCCCTTTGAAGCAAACCCATTCCCACATACGGTGCACTCATAAGGTTTCTCCGATGTATGTGTTCTCTGGTGGATAGTAAGATGTTCCTTCTGAGCAAACCCTTTCCCACATTCAGGGCACTCATAAGGTTTCTCACCCGTATGTGTTCTCTTGTGGATAGTAAGACGTCCTTTCTGAGCAAACCCTTTCCCACATTCAGTGCACTCATAAGGTTTCTCACCTGTATGTGTTCTCTGGTGGATAATAAGCTCTCTCTTTGTAGCAAACCCTTTCCCACATTCAGTGCACTCATAAGGTATATCACCTGTATGTATTCTCTGGTGGATAGTAAGCTTTGCCTTCCAAGCAAACCCTTTCCCACATTCAGTGCACTCATAAGGTTTCTCACCTGTATGTGTTCTGTGGTGGCTAGTAAGCCCTCTCTTTGTAGCAAACCCATTCCCACATTCAGTGCACTCATAAGGTTTCTCACCTGTATGTGTTCTCTGGTGGTTAGTAAGCTCTCCCTTTGTAGCAAACCCTTTCCCACATTCAGTGCACTCATAAGGTTTCTCACCTGTATGTGTTCTCTGGTGGACAGTAATCTCTCCCTTTGAGGCAAACCTTTTCCCACATTCAGCGCACCTATAAGCTTTCTCACCCGTATGTGTTCTCTGGTGACTAATAAGCTGTTGCTTCTGAACAAACCCTTTCCCACATTCAGTGCACACATACGGTTTCCCACCTGTATGTGTCCTCAGGTGGCTAGTAAGCTCTCCCGTTGTAGCAAACCCATTCCCACACTCAGTGCACTCATGTGGTTTCTCACCTGTATGTTTTCTCTGGTGGAGAGTAAGTCCTCCTTTTGTAGCAAACCCTTTCCTACATTCACTGCACTCATAAGGCTTCTCACCTGTATGTGTTCTCTGGTGGATAGTAAGCTTTCCCTTCCAAGCAAACCCTTTCCCACATTCACTGCACTCATAAGGCTTCTCACCTGTATGTGTTCTCTGGTGGACAGTAAACACTCGCTTTGTAGCAAACCCTTTCCCACACTCAGTGCACTCATAAGGTTTGTCACCTTTATTCATTTGGTGGTGGCTGATAAGTGTATCATGCAAATGGACACTATTCTCATAGTCAGTGCGCTGATAAGGTTTTTCGCCTATGTCCTCATGTGGGCAATATGTATGTTCTTGAAATGGCAATTGTTCCCACATTTTGTGCACGTGTAAAGTGTCTTGCCAGTTTATTTTTTCAGGTGCCTTGACTTAAGTGGAGCCTTTTCAATTAACCTTTTCCCAAATTCAGAGCACAAATGAGAAATGCTTTTCTTAATGCACATAACACATTGTCATGGTCGTGCTAGATATCCCTCACTCCCCCAGGATATACAGAATCAACACACTTGGTTACTGGATGCTACCACAAAGTGGTTGCATGGATTGAAGCCATCGTGTATCAACAGACTTTGCAATCCCAGTTCCTGAATACTCTGAAAAGGCAACTGGACCCCAAACGTTCACTCTTCTAACATGCTTGGAAAGTGCATATTCTAACAATGAAGCTTTTCCCTGCGATAGTCCAGAGAATCAAAATCACTGGTGCATTTCTGGGGCATTTCACCTATTAAGATAAAAGGAGACACACATTATTAGTTTCAACATGTTCACAATCACAGGCAGCACACATAAAACTACTCAGTAGTAACTCCTCACATAGTAATTTATTTGACTTTGAAGTGCCATCTATTGGGGAAAGGCGCTCCAACAGGTGGCAAAGAAGTTGTGCTTCAATGGGAACATTTAGTGGAACATGTAACATGCAGCAGGAATAATGTGTTTTTATTTAGAAATGTTTTGCATCCAAAACACTAGGGGGAAAAAACCAGCCTGGGTGAACAAACATTTTAAATGCATATTATCAAGAACATGTATATGTTCTAACAATATATTTATTCAGAAATGACTACATTATCACACGGAAACTCCCAATTTCTACACACAAATGATAAAGGCAGGAGTTTGCCACCAATCGGACGCCAGCTTCACCAGTCCACTGTGTAATAACTGATGACTTGTGTATTGGCCAAAACATGAATAATGTAACCAACAGCACCATCGAGGAGACTGGGATTGTGATTTAAAGGGAAAGCAACAATCTCTTCCCATGGTGAGAACAGCACAGGCCGGGCTGCCACTACATTCAACCATTGAATTTAAACCTAGATAAGCTTGTTTTTCTGGAGATGAGGGATGGTTTGGAGTTTGTGTCAGAGACCAAAAGAATAAAGTGTATGAAAGACTCCACAATATCATCCCATTTGCCTTCTTAATTGTTCACATAAATGTCCCATTGCCAGGTACTAAATTGAATTGGCCAGAAGGATCCACTTCTCTTTCCCTGTTCAAAATACCACAGTGTCGTTTTCATGAGGTGGTACACACTCGGTTTTACTGTTAGGGAGTGGGTGTAAATAGGTCTGTTACCAAGCTACCATAACAAGACCCCTTTTTGTGGTTTCTGATCTATGCACCTTAGGTTGAATCTCAGTGCGCACCTGTGTGCTGTTACCATCACATCCCTAGGAACCAATGGAGATGTTGCCCAATCACTGCCAATATCCACAAATTGATGCCATTTAGTGATTACACACATGATTGCCGTTGATCTACTGTGGAGATTCTACTCGCCCTACTCCAGGGGAATCCGCTCAGCATAATCCTGCGGATCCATGATAGGGTGAGAATTTCATTACCAGCATCTCTTGCAACCCATATGGCAGCGACCCTGGAATAAGATGTATTTACACGTGAATAGTATGCATACTCCCCCTCCAACCCCCCCCCACAATGGGCAAGTGTCCACCTGTCTGTCAGTCCTACATTTATTGTGTGGGTAGCTAGCACAACAATATATGCGAGAACCTTTGAGCTGTCCAGTATGGGGGACAAACACCAGTTTTAGGTGACACAATGAGCACATTTGTTTTGGCGTGCTCCTTGTTCCCAGTGGATAATCCTTAGAAGACAACCTCCCCCTCATCTGTTCTCAGGTGCGTCGTCTGTGCAGCCACCACCTTAGGCTGTGTGAGTTTAACCATCCTCCAGAAGCAACTACTCTTTTTTAGGATGTCACGGTCCACAATATTTAACAATCTTGGTCTAACCATATCCTTGTGTGGCGCATATCAATCTAGAGTCCCCTTTGAACCCAATTTCCGTGCTCCCCGAAAGTTTATCCATTTATTTTGCTACAATAAGCGATTGCAATAAAAAGTAGAATGCCTCGCCGTACTTCAACACCCGCAATCCTAGTCTCTACATCCGTGCTTCTGAACTCGCTGTGTCAAAACTAATAAAACATTCCATCATTGAGGTTCTTTACTAAGACACAGAATGAGCCAGAGTCCTGCCCTTGACCAGTACCCCTCCCGACATAGCAAAGTCCATCGATTCATTCACGAGACATATCTTTATCATCTTCATGTACCAAAAATGTAATGCACATGTTTTCCCAGATCCTTGCAGGAACCTACAGCTGAACACTACCACAAGTTGGCAATGTAATTCTAGCAGTAGTAAAGGCTGTGCATGGCCCTGGCCCTCTGCCTCCCTGCATCATTAATATCACATCAGCCTGCCATGATCCTGTGAATGACTTTGCCTGCCAGTGCTTGATCTATTAAACCACACCTTGCTGCTGCCTTCAGCCATGCCCATCTCTCTGTACTCTAGTACCTGGCTATCATCCTCAATGCTTCCCTTTCCCAGGAGGTCTGCCCAACTGACCATCGAACATTGGTAGGGCTGAACCTGCAGGAGACCCAAGCAACTGGTTGGTGGGATGACTCTGGGAAGCCTAGATATGGATTGCTTCTTGGTTCTCTCCTCTGCCTTGAAGGTGTTGTATTTTGCTGTTGCCTTCCACCCACCCTCCTCCTCTGCATGGGGTATGTGTGAGGAACGAGGCATACTCCTCTCGAGTCCAGATGATCCATGTCCACTTCCCTTTCTGACATTCATCTGCAGGGTAGTGTTCGAAGATGTGGGAGTCTGCGCAGGCTCACACGAGATGCCATTTTGGCAAGCATATAGTCTAAGAGACAGTGTATATGCAGAACCTATCATAGTATATAAGAAGTGGCAAGCACTAACGTTAACTAAAAACCAATAAGCAAATCTTATTAATGTTGGTCTCAAATGTATGTAAACACAGTTTACACCATGGTGGTAAAGTCACGGCCCAGGCGGTAACTTACCGCCTGGGTCGTAATGAGGCCCTATGGGTTGTTTGTGAAGAGATTTCACAAGTGACATATTTTTGGATGAACTGCAAAACAGTGGCATCACTGTCCTGACCAAATTTAGGAGAAGTGTTGAACTTCTCCGAGGGGAGGAACCGTCGTATTACAAATAAAGTGTAGCATAGCAATGAAGCGATGATGGAAATATCTTGATACATTTACAGAATCTAGAGAGCAGAGTTCTCCTGGTGTTTTTATATCTATGTTTTTTTTTGTTTGCTAGGCGTAGGAAATCATGTAAATCTTCCCATGCATATTCTGCACAACTTAATGTAACAAACCAAGTGGGTGGGCTAAGGTTTCTTATCATACAGCGTACATCTCTGTGACGTCGGAACCAGTATTCTTTTGTACCACGCATGTTTGCTAAAAGATTTGTAATACTTGACTGTAAAACCTCATCTTTTTCTTGCACTTTTTGTAATAATTGCATAGCTGACATATTTTGAAAATGGGTACTTGATTTTAATGTGTGTGCAACTCCGTAGCATAGAGTTGCTAGTTCACTTTCAGAGAGAAGGTGGAATATGTATATCACGTTTTGTCTGAATCTGGGGTCATCTGAATACATTCGTAAAGAGCGATATTCTGATGCTGTTATCTGTGTGGGTCTATCATCGTACCGTCCTCCTTTTCCAGTAGGAAAGAGTAGAGGAAAGGTCTGTGCTTCTATACTTTTTTCCCATATGCTGATTGGAGATCCTTTGGCTTGTCGCATTTAGTACGTTTCCAGGGCATCATCTATATTGTCTTTAAAGTGTAAAGGATGATTTGTATAATGGTCTAAAATATGACGTGGATTGCCGGATATGGCCCAGGCGTAAGGCATTCTGTATATATTCCTTGAGAGCCAGGTCTTCTGAGGGAGACAAGGAATACATCCTCCCGGAAGGTATGCTAACATTAGGTAAGAGGTCAATGGGACAATCATAAAGCCTGTGTGGACGAAGGGATTCTGCACAACCCTTATCAAACACTTCCTGGAAGTCCTGATATTCCGGAGGAATGCCTGAAGCTATGGAACCCACTATGTGCCGGGGTGGATCAAGCTCCATGGGGAGGGTGTCATTCGGTGTGAGTTGAGCGACGGCCCCTAATAACTGCGACGGAGAGTCAGGTACAGCAGACTGGGCAAGGCAAGAGGATTGTCAATACGTGGACTCGAAGTACAAGCGACCGGAGGCCCAGTCCACGACAGGATTGTGAACCCGTAAACATGGAATACCAAGGATGAGTCCGAATTGGGTGTTGTGATCAAATCGAAGGATATAGTCTCTTTGTGTGTGTCCTGAAGTAACAGTGTCAAAGGGGCCGTTTGTTGTTTTATGGGACCAGAAATTAACAATGTTCCATCAACTACCTGAACTGGTTCGGGCCGGCTCTTGTTCTGTAAGGACAGGTTCAAGGAGGCTGTGAGGGAGATGTATATGTAATTTCCTGTGGCACCAGAATCAATGACTGGGTGTATGATGTGACTAATATCAGAAGAAAAGAGCAAGGTGGCCTGAATTGAAATGGGTTTCATTCCTCCGTAGGTGGGTGTGGTCAACACATAAAGGCAACTTACACTGGTTCAAGTGTGATGTCTGTGCAGCCTTTGTCAATTGTGTCATGCATTCCTTTGCCTGTACATGCACCCTGTATCGTTGTGGCGATTGTTCAGTGGTGTGTCCCTGGTGGCTGTGTGCCTTGTCTGGTGTTTCACAAAGACGAGAAAAGGCCCCATCTCAGTGTTGTGGATTTGGTGCACACAATTCCTTTTTTGAGTTACTATGAATTAATCTAACCTGTTCTGCTGTGTTCCATGCACTCTGCTATGCACAGTGAGGGTTAATGTCTGCTTTGTGTGATGGGGTCGTGCATGGGACATGCTGGGATGGATAGCCTGCTATTGGGTGCTGTAGTGTGGTTGTGGTACATGTGGTCATGTGTGTTGTAATTGCTGCAGTATGTGTACGTCAGCTTGTGCGCCCAGGTGTGTCCAACATGTGCATGCACCCTTTGCTCTCCCCTGTTGTTGGTGTGGGTGCTTGTCGGGTGCTGCTAGTGCATTCACTTGCCATGCCATGCTTTGTTTCAGTGTTAACCCACCCCCAGTTTTTTGTCAGGGGCTTCACTGTGCATATGTGGAGCCGATTGGACTCACCCAATATCCAAGTCTGCTGTCCTCTGTACCTCTCCATGTATCCCAGCAGTGTGCTGTAGTGTAGGACCATGGAACCAGCTTGACCAGTGGGGGCACAGCTGTGCAGATGTTAATACTGCTCCCAATGTCCTCCTGGATTGAGGCCAGCAGTTTGGTGATGATCTCCCTGTCATGCGGTACAGGGTGACCAACTGGGTGTCAGTGAGGGCCCAGGGTAATGGCTTACCCCTAGGGATGGGTGCTCGCCTAGCTTGAAAAATTCTCCTCCACCTATGCCACCCTGCACTCACTGTGCCCTAGCCTGGTTGTCAAACTTCTCAAGATTCAGACGCAGCACCAAGCAGCTGGCTGTTCCAGCTTGCAGAAAATAATGGAAGCATGGTGTTGGAAACAAAGTTTGGGGTAGGGGTGTGCCTTATGTAGCCCTCTGGAGTACATTGGATGCACCTGTGGTTTTATTTCTAGCACCTGTGTTCATTTACCTCCAGCTCGAGGCTGGAAATAAATCTAGGCTGTTTCCGGCGCTAATACCGCCATACATGGACTTGATATGGCTGTAATTGCGATTTGTGTTGTCAGGGCTATTAGCACTAGTGACAATAGCACCAATTTGTTTTGTGGCTGAAAGAATTACCTCTGACTTGTGATCCAGCGGAGTGGTATTGCCTGTGCTAATTCCGTTACCACTCCATTTAAGGGCTACTGCCCAACTCGTGATGAGACCCATTATTATTTACTGTGGAAGTCTGGGTTGTGTGCCAGGCTAATCAGTAGTTTTGGAACAACCAGGAACACTATGGCTAGTGTAGCTTCTGGGCTGCAACGCAATGGTCTGGGATGTGTTCCAATAGTTCAATAGTTCTTTTTGTTTTGGTTAATAGTATCCAATGTTCTGATAACAATAATTAAGTCCTGAAAGACTACAATGGACTACCAGGCTTCTGGGCTAGGCCGGATATGAGGGAGATTGTTGACTGATGTCAGGATTGAGCAGCAAAAGAGGGGCAGGTTCTCAGTAACACTGACCCCAAGCCAACATAAAAACACCAGGAAGGGGAAGCACAGTACACTCCTTACCCACAAAGGAAGCCCTATTGTATATGTATTTAGCAATATCACACCTGGGCTCTGTGTGCTTGGTTTGTCCTGGAAGGCTGCGTTCTGTGCAGACAAAAAACTACCTTTTCCAGAATGTCCAGCCGTGCCATCATCTTGGGAAACAAAGCCTATAAAAGGTCATGCCACTCTGCAATCCATGCTCAGCGTTCGCAGTTCAAGTGAGTAATGTTTACCTGTTAGCAACACGGTCGGGGTGGCGTGTTTTCTTCCTACGTCATTGCCTCCTTGTTTCTTCCTGGATGTTTTTCATTTGTTGGGCTACCATCTGGCTTCAGGATGAACCCCTGCCCTCTGCACAGGTGCTGGACCTGAAAGAAGAAAAGTAGCAGCTAGGTGTTACGGAGCAGCATGTGCATGCAAGTTGAATCCATTGTAATATCTGAAAGACCTGTTGAATGCAGTAGTATGTCGGGCACTTGGGCAGTACCTTCTTATCTGTAAAACTATGCTGGAGACCTGTTGACTGCCAGAAGTGCATTTGATCATTGCGCTAATACTTTGTCTGTTAAAAAATGCTCGGTGTGAAGTAACAGTGTGCTTATGGAAGGGTGCCGATATAGCAAAGCTAATGAAGAGTGGCACTAACATCGCGGCAGCCCCGTTTGTACGCAACCAGAGAACTTTTCATCAATAACCTATCCAACCACGCTGTAAGCCCCTTGCAAAAACACCAGGTAAAGATCAGTGATGGGAGGGGAAAGAAACCAGGGAAAGGAGGGGAAGACAAGGGTTGGAGCCTAAGTTACATGCTCATTGCTTTTACCGCTCTCTCTCCACCATGCATGCAGTGCAATTCACAACCAGGGATTACAGACTACATGACGGGTTGATTCCGCCACAAGAAGGTTCAGCACATAGAAACCCATTTCTTTTGGGGGACCTGGGTGGAGGGGCTGTTTCATTCCAGTGCTGCTATCCAGTCCCGCTTTGGAGTCTGTGTGCTATCATCACTTGTGCCTCTGCTTTCCCTGGGAAATCCATGACAACCCCGCAGGACCTCAGGTAAGGTGTTACAACTGACGGGCATGGAGAGAAAAAGAGCATCAGGCTTTTAGACATATAAAACCTTCGGCTTTTATAGATAAAAATCTTCAGGCTTTTGATAAACAACTGTGCTAAAGCTATAAAAAGCCTGTTTCTAGGAGGAGTCACACAGTGCTGTTTGTGAATCCTGAAGGAATGCCATTTGACTGGAGAGCAGAGCTGGAGGACGAGCATTGAGCAGGGACAACTTCCTCCATTATGGCCATAGGGGAGGGATTAATTGGCACACCTTTATTCTGCTTGGATGTTGAAGCTTTTGGAACTGGATGTTTGGGCTCTAGAGACTCAACACTTTTCTTTTTGCAAGAACTACTATATTTGACTTAGCTGCATAGGGAAGTAATCCTACCTATGGTAATCAGCTCACTACCCATGGAACCATTTTATTCATATTTGGCTTATGTTTGCATCATGGTCTATTCCAATTGACACTACATTTTTTAAGGCACCTTTTTGATGCATTTTGCAAAGCGACCATGATGTTTGGATAGGCGGTTTATCCAACTGGATTTAATATTTTGGAATGTTTGTATGTACAAACCACATGCCTTTGAAAGGATGGCAGACAGAAAACGTAGAATAAAACCAATCCAAATGACCAATACAATCACTACACCTCTTTGCAAGTGACAACAAGGTCTATTATATGCAAAAGGGTCTCAGACAGTTCCATATAACGAACATGACGGTGTCCAGTCAAAATATCGAGAAAATAAATGTCGAAAGACAAACCGAAAACATAACGACAAAAAAAAGGTTGAATAATTTATTTTTTATTTATTTTTTTTTTTTGGCTCTCGCATGTAAAAAAAAACGTAAAAATAATAATAAAAGGGAGGTTGGGGGGAACCTCCCCATTTCGAATAAAAAATGTAATAAAAAAGAAATGTGACTTTTTTTCCACTTTTTTTTGATATTTTGACTTTCAACCTTTTTGTTTTCGATTTTTTGACTATAAACCGAACATGACACAGGTCTCATCTCAAGACGTTACACCTTATATAGAAGAAAAAGCGCAAATTAACAATACTATGCTTAATGAGTACAACATAATCCCACCACCCTCATTGGCTACCATCTATAGAACATGCTAATCGCCCACCCTGTAGTCCCATGACCGATTGGCCACATCTACGCTGCCCCCATTTCCATAGACACCTGGTCCCCTACATAGTCACTGACGAACCCAAATGTGTGATTGGTGTGTCCTTATCGATAAGCTCGTAAATTTGGGTCCATCACGTGATGTTCACTCTCCTGTTCCAGGCACAAAGAAACTTTGCAAGGCCAAACTCTGCTTTTGATGAGACAGTAGGCTTTCTCATGAAACCAGATGCATTGGCGCATGTGAGCTGCGCCCCCAATCTGAACAAAATGTATTGGCATCAACTCTGCGACCCCTGTCCCGAATCACAAGACTTTCTAGACACAGCTCCCTGCACTTATCTCACAACCCCAGGTGCCCATGGATGATATGACAAGGGCACCATTCTCCACCAGTCTGAATTTCAAGGATTTGTTTGCTTAAGTTGTGCGTCTAGGTGCAATTCATATGGGGTGTCCATCCCAGGGTGAGGGCAGTAGTGTTCTAAATCATCGGCTGGCTCGTTGGCATTACACAGCCACGTGCACTAGTCTCATTAATTTGTCCTTCAAAGGGCACATCCCGGACTGCTCTTTTACCAACTAACATTCCGTTCCCATGACATCCAGGCTCCGCAGCTGGATACAAATAGTGTTTATCTGCGTACAATGAATGCCTCTGACCTCGGCTTCTCTGCTGGGGGAATGGAAAAAGGGCTTTGTTTTTGGAGCTGGACTTACCGAGCAGCAGATCCACACTAAATCCAGCATTCTCATCTGTTCATCGTGTGCTGGGCATTAACATCCAAAATGGCGTTACTCCTGTCACTTTTACCACACTGACCTCGTTTCTACCACACTACCCTACTGACTCCATCTTCCACCTACGTCTGCTTCTTCCCCCATATTGCACATCAATACATACTAATAATACAACAACTAAACACCGGCCTATAAAGGTGCCCTATCTATAACCTCTGCAACTGCAACATTAATACATTTGTTGCTCTTACTGTGTTGCTATATGTCGGCATCTAAATGTATCGGACCGAACTAAGACAATGTATACTCTGTCCATGGCACACCCTTCACTCTGCTCCCACAAGGTGGATCACTGATATATTTTTCTCAACCGGAACCTTTTTGCCTGCTTGGGATTCTGTACGTGCATTCAACACCATCCCAACACCTTCAACAAGGACCCAGGCTCCAGGCCTCCCGCTCACTTCTCCCTACTATCAGTGGACTGTAATGAGTATTAGAGATAGTTTTACCCATTTTCAATATCACTCTGTGTTAGGCAGAATCATATGCAGTGCCCTTTGGGAACACCACACACAATTAAGACTACTACGTGACAGTACAAATTCACCTTTGGTACAAGCCTGTACTACACAGTAAAGTGGTAGCGATGGCTGATCAGCCAGACTTATCTCAAGAGTAAAGTGAGCAGTACTAGTAGTTACACAAAGGACAGCAATTACTATGGTTCAAACAAACACTGAATCAAGGTACCTTTAGAGCAGAAGAATGCTGTAGCTGAGGCAGACGTTCCTGGCAGATCCTGCAGGCTCATGGTTCCTGAAGCGACTGTCTGACTAACATGAAGGAGGAAGACTGGAGAGTCCTGCACTGCCCAGGGAAGAAACCAGCAGCAGAGCAAAGCGACAAATAAAATGTGTTCTCCTTAAAATGCAAGCAGGTTCCAGTCCTGCTGGCTATCTGGTTCACTGTAGCTGTGCACAGCAAATTCGACCAGAAGAGGGAGGCCTGGCTTGGAGTTTGGTGAACTGGTTGGTCCCACCAGCTAAAGGGGAGAAGATTCCTTGCAGATCTTCCCTGTGGTCGAAGGTTGGAGATTCGGACCGCAGCAGGGCTTCACCGGGAGGTTCATTCGTAGCAGTGGTCCACTTCTTTCAGCTTCTCTTCGGTTCTCACGATCCAGTGGCGACTCTGCCTTCCAAGCCCCAGAGACCTGCTTTTTATGTAGTTTTCCCCCATTCACATAGCCTGGCTGTCAATCACACAGCATGGTGGTTGTCCTGGCGGGACAGTCACCTCAGCCAATCATACAGAGTGCGACATGGGTCTGCAAGGAGAACATGTGCAGGGAGTCTCAAACCCCTCCCTCACATCCTGTCCCCCTCAGACATTCAGGCGCCTAAGGAGGGCTTCTGTGCAGAAGCCTGCCAAAGGACGGTGAACAAAGGAACCAAATCTGGTTTGGCGCACAGAGTAAAACACAGGAAAGACCTTTACAAAAAGAAATGGCGAATAAACCCAGCCGGAACCAAAATAAAATAAAAGGGGTCCAGCGGGTTTATGTTTGAGGCTACTAACTTAGCCTAAAACAGTACCAAGGCTATTCAAATAGACAGCAGTAGGAAAAATAGGGTAGATACCACTGCCACCAGCCAAATCTTAAAGAGAGGGGAACAAAATAATGTTCCTTGAGAGACAGACAAAAAGGTATAACTATTAACCCTTTCCAGTACTCTATGTAAGATAGTTTGTACTGGGTCTGTGAATTTAAAAAGTCAATGGCAACTTTACATGTTCTGGGAGATAATAGTCAGTCCCAGAAAATGGAGTCTGAGTTCGGAAGTCTAAAAAAGACAACCATGTGTCACTGCACAGTCCATGAACACATACAAATTTACAACACATAGCCAAAAACACATGTAAGAGTGGGAAAAAAGGCTCACACTCTTAGCAGGTGAAAAAAATAAATCCTAGAAATCCAGCAAAGCTGCTGAGGGTCTCAGTAGGTAAGGGAAATAAGCCATTCTGGAGAATTCTCCCTAACACTCCCCCCCCCAGACTAAGGGATAGGATGATTTAATCCACTCCTGGATGAATCTCTTCACTCTAGTCGGTTATAAACATCCTAGAGAGACCATCAGCATTTTGGTGGTGACATCATGACCTGTGCTCAATGGTGAAATCAAACCCTTGCAGGCAGATTGACCATCTTAGGAGTTGTGGGTTCTCCCCTTTCATTTACATTAACCTTCTCAAGGGTTGGTGGTCAGTCTGAATCACAAAAGTAGATCCATGCAAGTATGGTCTAAACTTCTTCAGAGACCACACAATGGCAAAACATTCCCGCTCTATGGTTGCCCACCTTGTTTCTGGTTCCTTCAGTTTCCCGCTGATGAAGCAAATGGGGTGCTCCCTACCTTTCTCATCCAGTTGACTAAGGACTGCACCTATACCTGTATTGGATGCATCTGTCGGCACAATGAAGGGTTGGTGATTATTAGGAGCTCTTAGGACTGGAGCTTGACAAAGGGCTTTATTCAGGTTTTCAAAGGCTTGAGTGCACTCCTCCTTCCATCTAACCTTTTTAGGGAATTTTGGAGAGGAGACTATATTCAAAGGAGAAGTTATGGTCCCATAGTTCTCGATGAAATTCCTTTAGTACCCAGTGAGCCTAGGAAGGCTCTCACTTGGGTTTGAGTAGTAGGGGTGGCTCAGCTTTGTACAGCTTGTACTTTGCTAGGCAATTATTTCACCTCCTTCTACCTCATGACCAAGGTAGACCACTTTACTCTGATCGATTTGACATTTGCTTGCCTTTATGGTCAGATGGGCCTGCTCAAGAGCCTGCAAAACATATCCTAAGTGATCAACATGTTATTTCCAAGTAGGGCTGAACACTGCAATGTCATCCAAGTATGCCATGCAGAAGTCCTCCATCCCATTCAGAACTTGATTAACCATCCTTTGGAATGTACTAGGTGCATTCTTTAATCCAAAAGGCATAACCTTAAACTGGTAGAGGCTTGCTGGGGTTGAAACTGCAGTTTTCTCCTTGACATGGTCTGTCAGGGCTATTTGCCAATAGCCTGATGTCAGATCAAATGTACTTAGGTACTTGGCTACACCAAGTTTATCCAAAAGTTGTTAGGGAGAATTCTCAAAATTGGCTAATTTCCCTTACCTACTGAGTCCCTCAGCAGCTTTGCTGGATTTCTAGGGTTTATTTGTTTCACCCGGTAAGAGTGTGAGCCTTTTTCCCATTCTTACATGCATTTTGCTGTGCGTATTTCTACTTCATGGGTGATCTTGGGCACTGGAGCCTCACCTACTCTATGGCACCATTTTTCTTTTAGACTTCCCCGTGACTCCATTTTCTGGGGCTGACTACTGTCCCCCAGAAAAGATAAAGTTGCCATTAACTTTATTTAGTCACTTTAACCACAGACCCAGTACACCCCAGCTTACATGGAGTATTGGAAAGGGTTAATTCTTATCCCTTTTTGTCAGTGTCTCTTGGAGCATTGTTTCGCTCCCTTTACACTAAGACTTGGCTGATGGCAGTCGTATCTACCCTATTTTATATACCGCGGTTATCTTAAATAACCATGGTATTGTTGTAGGCTATTATATTAGCCTCAAACATAAACCTGCTTAGCCGTATATGTTTTATTACGGTTCCAGCTGGGTTTCTTCGCCATTTCTTTTTGTAAATGTCTTTCTCGTGTTTTACTCTGCACGCCAAACCAGGTTTGATCCCTTTGTTCGCCGTCTTTTCGCGGGCTTGTGCACAGAAGCCCTCCTTAAGGCACCTGAAAGTCTAGGCAGGAAGTGAGGGAGGGATCTTCGGACCCCTGCCATGGGTTCCCTTGGTAACCCAAGTCGCACTCCTGTTTGATTGGGTGAGGGGCCTGTCCTTGCCAGGACAGCCACCCTGCTGTGTGGCTGTATGAATGGGGGAAAACTGCATAAACAGCAGGTCTCTGGGACTGGAAAGGCAGAGTCGTCAATGGAACGAAAGAACCTACGAGGAACTGATGGAAGAGGACCCCTACAAAGCCCTGCTGCAGGTCCGAATCTTCAGAATCCTACGACAGAGAAGATCCTCCAGGAAACGTCTTCCCTTGAGCTGGTGGGACCAACCAGTTTGCCCAAACTGCAAGCCAGTACTCCTCCTCTGGTCGAATTCGCTGTACTGAGCTACAGTGGGCCGGATAGCCAGTTAGGTCGAACCCTGCTTGTGTTTTACAGAGCGCACCTTTTATTCGTTGCTTTGCTCTGCTGCTGGTTTCTTCCCTGGGTAGTGCAGGACCCTCCACTCTTCCTACTTCTGATCAGTCCGACAGTCGCTTCAGGAACCGTGAGCCTGCAGGAACTACCAGGATCGTCTGCCTCTACTACAGCTCCCTCGCCGTTTTAAGGTACTGTGCAAATCCGGTTGTTTGTTTTGTTCAGCCGCGGTGAAAGTGTTTGAAATCTTTTTCCAATCCGAGGGCTTGTCCTTCTCTTCTCTTTGAACTAACTTTTCTACCAACCAACCTTGTCCGGAATCTGTGGCACGAACTTTACCGCAAACTACACTGAACTGTATTATCTTGAGCAAAAGACTTTTGACCTATTGACTTTGGCCCTAAGCCTTTTCTCTCTGATTTTATCATTGCAGTCTCTCTTGTTCAATTGCCCCGAGTACTTACTGTTGGTGTGATTCAATTTCTGTTAACTTCTGTCTTTCCCTCCCTTTTAAATTGCTGGAGTGCCATTTTGCTCCCACTTCATTTTGTGAGCTTAACTTGTCTGGAATTTAAGGGAAGTGGTGTGGTGTATTAAGAGTGTGATTTTTAGACTGCTTATAATAGTGTAATGTTATACAACTGAAGAGTGAAATAAATGTATATTCTTTTGCTTGAAAACCTTGAGTCAGCGTTTGCCTGAATCATAGTAATTGCTGTCCTTTGTGTAACTATTTGATACTGCTCACTTACTCTTGAGAGAAGTCTGTCCGCTCTGCTACTGCTACCACTCTAACTGTGTAGTACAGGCTTGTACCAAAGGTGAAATTGTACTGTCACTTGTAGTCTTAATTGTGTGTGGTGTTCCCAAAGAGTACTGCATATAATTCTTCCTAACACCAGTTCATCTGTCCTTGGTAAAGGAACGTCTTAGTGACTGCATTTAGTGCTCTATAGTCCACACAGAATCTCAACTCTTTGGATCCTGCCTTTGGTACTAGAACAACTGGACTAGATCATGGACTTGTAGATGGCTCTATAACCCCGAGATCAAGCATCTTGTTGACCTCTTCCTTTATTTGGGATCTTACATGTTCTGAAATTCTGTAACCTCTGCTTTTCACAGGTAAACAGTCACCAGTGAGAATAGCATGATGGCCCCAAGGGGTCAAGCCTGGTGAAAGTGAAAACAGGGAGGCAAACTGATTTAACAAAAACTTGAACTCATCCTGGTGTTCAGATGTCAAGTTAGAAAATAGATTAACTCCTTCTATGTTCTCATCTAAAGGTTGGCCTCTGAGAAGGTCAGGTAGAGGTTCACTCTCCTCCTCTTGAGCTGAAGCTAGAAGCAAAGCTCTAACTTCTGGTCTCGGGATAAGGCCCTGTTTTGCGCCCCCACTGCAGTCATGCTAGATGCCTGGAGAGGGCAGGAGCCCTACTCCCCAGCTGCAGAGACATCCACACCAGCTGATCCACTTCAGCAGCAGTCTCTGATTGCCATTCCGCTGCAATCACTTCGAAGGTGAGCACTTGCCTCACATCTACACCCACCGTGTGCCTCCAACACGATCGTGGCACAGCACCCCTGCCATCCGCCTTTGCTGCTGCCTGCTAGCCCTGTATCATTGCCATTTTGTTTCCTTTTCACGCAGCCCGCATGGCCTGATCTCAAAATTGCGGCCCCTATGGTGTACAACCACGTTGCCTAGCAACCAATCTCTACTTTGCCACGCCTACACGCCGGCAGGCGGAAGTCGCCGGCTGCGGCCCATCCGGGGAAGGTCCACGGAAAAGGCCCTGTTTTGCACCTGTTGTGCGATGGTGTGCACACCAAAAGACATTCGCTAATGAGCTCATGAAAACTGACTTTGCCACCAGCCAGCTATTAAGGTACGAACTGCCTCTCAAACTTACTTGCTACCAACCGCCATGTACTACCTCAGGCTTTTCACCATATGATTCCTACTGAGCAATCATTGAAGTTATTTACTTTGGCTTCTTTCCATTTTCTGTAATTACACTGACCATGCTAGCTCACCTCCCAAGTTTTTTGCAGTGACTGAAAGCTTATGTTTATATTTGTAAACCGCTAATACTTGTTAGTACTGCTGAGCACTAACACTGCCATTGCAACTCGTGCCGTACGTTCACAGTACTCAGTCCTGCGCATCTGCCCATGATTACTTGGCACACCCATATTTACGTCAATTAATTGCAACTGTCTGCATGGTATCGTGCTCCTTCCTTTCATGTGTAGATTTTCCTATGTGATTACAACTATCATCTCGGGACTACTGCATTTATTGTTGCATTGTCTATGCCCTTCTTTGATCACACATTACTGCTAACTGTTGCCACTGTCTAGCGCACAATAGGCACATCATCTAACGCCCACCCCTTTGCCTTTGCTCATCACGTTAGCCTAGCCTATGCTTAACAAGCACCTTGTAAGAACACTAAGCCAACTCTCGCAAAACAAACACAACGTGATCTTCGTTGTGTATTAATGCCACTCTCTACCCACTACTCAGATCAAAGTAGGCATCGGTTGCACACTACAAGAATTGGCAGTCACCTTATCATACCCAGCGCCTTCGCTGTAACCTGCATTTAGCCAAATACTAAATATGTATTGCTACTTAAGACATTCTGCAGCATATTTCTCCCACTGGCCACATCCAATAGCCATAAGCATGTGACACTAGTTTACTCAGACATCACACAATATACCACGTTACGCCACCGTAACACTACGAATGTGACTGCCAACTACAGCCACACCCCAGTTCTTACCATACTTGCCTCCACACAGCACCCACTTCTTCAAAAGCATTGCACATTGCCCCTTACCAGCCCTTACTTGAACTCACCTGCCTTCTGGTTGAAACACTTCACCACCAAGCCAACACCTAACCAACCATGTTCTCTCACGCTTAGGAATAGCAGATTAGGCTCAAGATTCTGCCACAAATATCTGCTCTCACATCACCACATCTCTACTAAACACAATCTACCCCAGGGACACACCACACTCACACCTAACCCCTCTCCTCCCTTTATATCACACCATTTAACAGATCAAACACACCTGCCATCACTCCCTGAACATACACGGCCCGAGTGTCCGTCCTAGACTGATCTGCTTTTCGATCCTGCAATCGGTGATCTAGTTGCACAACCAAATTGATAAATTCGGTACAGTCTCTGGGTGGGTCAACCACCTGGGCTAGAACGTCCTTCAATTCACCTCGTAGGCCCCGGTGAAATAACGTGGTTCTTTTGTTTTCAGGCCACCTAGCTTCAGCAACCAGTCTATTGAAGGTGGTAATGTACGTTAACAAGTCTTGATTCCCCTGTTCGAGTGACAAGAGTTTGTTGTCTACTGCTTGTTCTTGGGTATGGCGAGCAAAATGTTTTTCCATTTCCCTCTGGAACCCCCCAAAGTCATGTAACAAAGGATCATCATGGATTACCAGTGGCACCGACCAGTCCGCTGCGCTACCACTCAGGTATGACAAAACAAAAGCTACCCAAGCTTGGTCGTTTGGAAATGCCCCATGCCTACAAAGAAAGTGAAGGCGACACTGATTCATGAATGCCACATACTTCCTTGGGTCGCCTGAGAACCGTTCTGGTGGTGCTAGGGGAACTGTTCCGTGTAGCGTAGTTTGTACTGGAGTGGGAGTGGATGATAAGGTGGGATCTTGTGCCAATGGGTTGTTTCCGGGCAGAGGAGTCTGCCCTGCCTGTGATTGCAAGAACTGCCTACCGATCTCTTCAGTGCGATCCTTGGTTACTACTAGGTCCCTCCGGAGAGCATTAGTCTCTTGCCTGGCAGAATGAACTTCGGCACGTAGTTGTCCTAACAATTGAGCCAAGTGGTCGATTTCGGATGTCTTTATGGCACCCAGGTGGATTAGTTATGGCAGGCTTTGTGTTCTGTTACGCTCACCTGGTATCCACGGGGACGCCACTCAGCCCGGGTTGGTTGCTGGAACCTTCTCCCCAGTTTCCCTGGATGTTGTCTACGGAGGATGTTCAGCCTGAAGATACAGGAGGGCTGTGTTCAAGACTGGCCAACTGAGGTAAGTATCCTCCCACCACCCCTTGTGGCTTCAGCCCTTCTGGGCCCTCTCCTCACTTTGTTGTGGAATTAGGCATGCTCTCCATCCTGCCTTCTTGGCAGGGGCACGTTATTTATTTTATTTATTTATTTATTTGGATTTGTAGAGCGCACATCTGCCCGGGGGCATCGTGGCGCTAAAGAAGTCTTACTTGTTACAGGCATACATAGTGAACACACAAATAGACAGATTTGCATAGAAGAATATTTTCATACATTTGCTGTTATTTCCAAATATACAGTGGTGAGAATACAGGTGAGGCAGGGTTAGTTGAACAGCGTGGTTTTGAGTAGTCTACGGAAGGCATGGTATGATTTTTCGTTCCTTAAGGCGGTGGGGAGTGCGTTCCAGTTTTTGGGTGCTGGATGTTGAAAGCTGGACCCTCCGGCTTTGCTTCTTTTAAAGGTGGGTACATAGGTCTGGTTGGTCATGTGTGACCTGGTGGGTCTAGTGGAAGTATGGGGGGTGATCCTTTCAGAAAGATAGGGTGGGGCATTGGCAGAGAGGCATCTGTGGGTGATGGCCATGGATTTGAATAGTATGCGCTCTTTTATAGGTAACCAGTGTGCTTCTTTTCTGGCTTGGGAGATGTGCTCCCTTTTTGGAATGCTTAGGGCTGCTCTTAGGGCATTGTTTTGTGTGACTTGCATTTTTTTAATGTTTTGTGCAGACGTGCCCAGGAAGAGGGCGTTGCAGTAGTCCAGTTTGGTACCTACTGTGGCTCTGGCTACATTCAAGCAGTTTTTCGAGGATAGGAAGGGTTTAACGGCGTTGATTATCTTAGTGGTGAGTGCAGCAGAGGAGGCTACGGCATTGACTTGCCGTGTCATAGAGAGAGTGGAGTCAAGATATACTCCTAGTGTTTTTACTGCAGTGGAGACTGTGATGGTGGAGTTATCAACGTTAAAGGATTTGTATAGAGGCGGGAGTTTGTTTAGTGTTTCTTTGGTGCCAACTAGTAGGATCTCTGTTTTGTCCCCGTTAAGGCAAAGTCCATTGGCTGCCATCCAGGTTTGAATGGCTGTGTATATTTTTGTTAGTGCTGCGGCGTCTTGTTCATATACCCCAGTAAGGGGGAGCAGGACTTGTGTGTCGTCAGCATAGTTGGTGTAGGCTATGTGGCGATGGTCGAGGTCATTGAACAGTGGGAGGGTGAAAATGTTGTATAAGGTGGGTGCAGTGCAGGATCCCTGTGGGACGCCACAATGGACAGTGGTTGGGGTAGCGTTTGCCGAATCAGAAAAGACTTTCATAAGTCGACCCTCGAGGAAGGATTTGACCCAGGAGACGGCTTCAGGCGAGAAGTGAGCTTCATTTTTGAGTTGCGTGCCTAGGATGTCATGGTTGACCAGGTCGAAGGCAGCAGATAGGTCTAATAGAAGGAGGAGAGCCGGTTTGCCTTTGTCCATGATGTCGTTAAGTTGGATTTTAAGGTCTAATAGGGCCGATTCGGTCCCATGCCCCGGGCGGAAGCCCGATTGCCTTTTGCCTAAGATGCGATTTTTTTTGAGGTAGTGCTGAATTTGTGAGTAGGCGACTTTGTCGAGGATCTTGAGCAGGAAGGGAACTGTTGTGATGGGTCTATAGTTGTTGGCGTTTTCTGGATCTAGAGTAGGTTTCTTTAGAAGAGGGCGCACCCAGGCTTCTTTTAGGCTGGTAGAGACTGAGTTTGAGTTGAAGGAAGCATTGATGAAGGATTTGAGGAATGGTGCTAGTGTTTCAACGCAGTCTTTGACTAGTTTGGCGGGGCAGGCGTCGCCTTTGCAATTTGAGGGTTTGTTTCTGTTGACGATATCGATTACCTCTTTATCTGAGACTTCTCTAAATTTGAAGGGTGTAATGTGACTTATCTTTTTGTTCTCAATCACTGTTTCCTTTAGGGATGCAGCTAAGATTTCCTGAGTGAGATTTTTGTGATGGTTTAAGATTTTAGCTTGGAGGAGTTTTTTTAGAAGGGCTGATTGTATGGTGTTACACCAGGCTTGGTCTTTGATAATCTCTTGGGACTTGGTGGCCGGTGTGGAGAGTTCCTTGAATATAGCGAAGAGCTCTTTGGATTCTGAGGTGGCGTTGGAGATTCTATCATTATATGATGCAGATTTGGCTGCTATAATGCTTTTTTTGTATTGGGTGGCCAGTGATTTTTAGGACGATAGTGAGGAGGCATTGGGCGCTTTTTGCCATAAGTTTAGGGCTTTGCGTTTTTTGGTTCGTAGTTCTTTTAGTTCTGCTGAGAACCAGGTATTGGAGTGTTTGGAGTTTTTGGATTTTTTCTTTTGTAGGGGGGGCGATGATGTCTATGGCAGTGCTAATGGTAGTTTTGTAGATATATGCCAGTGCAGCTGGGTCAGATGAGGCAGGGAGGTTGTTCGTGAGAGGGACTAGATAGGGTGAGATGCTTTCTTTGGTGAGGTTCTTGGCGCTCCTGGCCATGGCTGGGGGTGCGGGCGTAAGTTTTCTTTCCGAGTTGTTAGGTAAGGGGATGAAGAAGTGAATGAGAAAGTGGTCGGACCATGGGGTAGGCGTGGTGGAGCTGATGTCAATGCCGCAGTTGTGGTCAGCTACCCAGTCAAGAGTGCGCCCTTTACTGTGGGTAGGATGGAGAACTTTTTGTACAAAGCCCATTTCTTGGAGAGCTTGTGCTAGCTTGGTGGATGGTTTATCTTTCTGGTCGTGGAGCCCCAGGTTAAGGTCTCCTAGGAGAATGGTTTTGGTGGTGGTTTTAAGGTTTTCACCTAGCAGGTGTGTGAGGTTGTCCTGGAAGTCCAGTAACGGGCCTGGTGGGCGATATACTAGATTAAGAGTGATAGTGGTGTTGGGAGATAGTGCGATCTTGGCTGATAGCGATTCAATGTTGTCCCCTAGTTTGGCGGGACTTTGTCTTAATTCAAGGTGGTCTTTCACTATGACTGCCACTCCTCCACCTGTGGATGATGTTCTGTCCTGTCTGAGGATGGAGTATCCAGGTGGGATGGCTAGTGAGATTGCTGGGCCGGCGGCGATGTGTAGCCAGGTTTCGGTGATGGCGAGAATGTCGAGGTCAAGGTTGGTGAGAAGGTCATGGATTTCGGTGGCGTGGGCGGGGAGGGATCTGGCATTAATTAATGCACACTGTAAGTCTGGGCAGGGCGTGGGAGTGGTATTGGGCCTTTTGGCTACTTTCTTGGGAGTGGACAGTTTCTTGTGTTCAGGTGTAGCTTTGTTTTCAAATCTGCTTTGAGGGGTTTCCTGTGAATGTCTGGAGCGGAGGCCTAATCTTAGATTTCTAGAGTTCGTGGTTCTGGGGCGTGTTGAGAGATGGTTGGGTTTGTGTTCTGTGGGTTTGGTGAAAAATGATGGGAGGAAAGGCGTAGGGGGGATGAGTGCGGATGGTGCGGGTGTGATGTTGGCCATGATGGGTGAGCACAGGGTAGCAGTCATCCGTGGGAGCAGTCAGTTAGGGCACAGTGTGGCAATCCGGTAACAGAGGTTTGGGCACAATGCTGCGGTTCACTAGCAGTGTAGGGCACAGACACAATGCAGCAGTTTACTAGCAGTGTGGGGCACAGGGGTGTGCCTTACAGTAGTGGCAATGCAATACAGCAAATCACTAACATTTCTGGGCAGCGTCTAGGAGTTACGCCAGCGCTGAGTCAATCGGGAGAGCAGATACGAATGTCAATCTAAGGAGCAGCGTACATTTGAATGCGCATATGGATGCTCTGTAATGCATCGTAGAATGGCATAATGGTACTCACAGCGGTGTTTGTCCATGATGATGCAAAGTTCGTTTGTGGGCATCCTAGACAACTCGCCACGCGCCGAACGCAGCGAACAGGGGCAAACAGGGCCTTAGAATGGCCTTTGATGCTGGCCGGCTCTTCCGCCTGCCGGCGTTGTCTTCAGCGGGCGTGGGCGACCAAGTTACTTCACTGGCGCGTGCCCGTTCAAGTGTCTCTCAGGTTGGTCTTATTGCAGCAGTTCGGTATAGCGTTGTTATACTTGCATGCCTTTCTTTTGATTAATAATGTTTTTCTTTCTCCCTAGGTGTGCTGAGCTTCAGCGTGACAAACTGGTCCAGTTGGGCCTCGCTGATAAATGATGGCGTGTGATGAGCACTGTAATGAGGTAAGTAAGTGCAATGCGCAGCACTGCTTTGTCTTGCCTTTGCTAACCTGTTTTCTTTCTTCCCTACAGGTCGCGGTGCTTCTCCAGCGTGTGTGGAACTCCTGAGCGGTGCGGCCAGGAGGCGACCAGCCAGGTAAGTTTCTTGTACTGTTCGTAGCTTAGCAATGCCAGAGTATGCCTTTTCTAATATTGTCTTCTCCTTTTCTCTTTCAGGTTTTTCAGAAGTTATGCGGTGTCCAGAAGAAGCTGTTCACTGGAGCTGGGAGGGGTTGACAGGATGGAGATTGCAGGTAAGATGCTGCTAACGATGTCCCTTTTGTCTCCTCTGCAGGTTTGCCACACCCAAAAAAATATACCGCATAGCTTAGTTCCTAGGAACCAAGCTATGTTGGTCCCTCCATGTTAGCTGCAGGCCCAAATGAAAAAAGTAGTCCCCTTTTACACAGGTTCTTCAAAGAGTATGAGCCTGGCCCCTGAGGAGCCAGGACTGGCTCCAAGAGAGTCTTGGGAGTGGGTGCCAGGCCTTCAAGGCCTTAATGGAGCCCAGAGCCCTGATCCTACCTGGCAAGTGGACTTGCCAGTGGTGGGTTTGCGGTAAGGGTTGTGACAATCTCCAACTAAGCCAAAGTCTTCTTCCCGATCTGACTCTTTAGAAACTGGATCAACCACACAGGGTTGTACCTCACACTCTGCCTCAGCAGGTGGAGGAGTCACAGGTGTGACTTTGGACAATCTTGGGGATGTGCTTGTTGGAAGCACAGGGATGCCATCTGTCTTCTTCTTGGAGGTCTTTGGTTTCCCCTTTTCCTCTTTCTTTCCAGAGATAGCAGTGAGCAACTCCTGTGGAGTGGGGGTGATAGCTTCCTCTATCTCTTCCCCTCGAGAGCCTCTCAAGGTCCTCTCCCTAGCAGGCCTAGTGAGCTCATGTTACCTTTTATTGGGAGGCCTGGGGGTACTGACACAACTCCAAGAGTTTTCAGGTCACTACCCACCAGGACTCTCCCAGGCACTTCACTCTGCACACTAACAGGTATTTTGACAGTCATATCATCACACTGTATGAGAGCTGGTAACTGGGGAAGCATTTGCACAGGGCCTCCAGCTAACTTGGTTAGGCATGTGGGTGTCTTAGCAACATCCTCCACCTTGAAAAATGTTTCATCAACCACAGTTATGCTGGCTCCACTGTCTCTGATGGCAGGAGTCTCCTGGCCATTCACAAGAACACTATCTTTATAATACTCTTTAGTATTATCTGGGATGGAATTATAGACATCTAAATTCTGTTGTTCCCACAAACCCAGGGACACTAAAGAAACACTAGCTGAGACTCTCATGGGTTCATCAGCCAGTAGGTGAAAGTTTCCACTTGCCATAGGTACTTCTTCCTCTGGGGAGAAGGCTAAGGAGACAGTGTGGAACCCTGAAGGTTTATCCTTACATCTGGGATCCCCTTTCACATGGTCTGTTGAACCACAAACATAACATTTCCCAAATGTTTTGATGAATGGGGGTTTATTCTGACCTCCATCTGGTTTGGGTCCAGATGGTGTACTAGCCTGATTCAGTTGCCCTTGTTGTTTACCCTTATGTTGCTGTTTGTGGCGCTCTTTTGGATTGGAGGTATTAGAATTCTCCTTGCTATCTTTCTTTGGCTGCTTTCCCTCATCCTTTTTCTGAGTTGCCCCAGAATCCTTGTGAGTGGCCCTGTTGGCAAACCACAAGTCAGCAGCCTTAGCTAACTTTTTTGGATCTATCTCCTTAGAATCAGCCAAGTGCAGTCTGAGCTCAGGAGAGCAGGCATCATACATTGACTCCAGCATAAGATTTCTCATACATACCTTCATAGGTGTTTACTCTGTAACCCTTAACCCAACCATCTATGTTTTTCAAACATTCACATACCCAGGTATCCCAAGGGGTACTGTCATGCTTTTTGAGGGTCCTAAACCTCTTAAGGTACTGGGTTAGGTATTTCAGACCCACTCTCCAGACTTTGTTTCTCTAACAACCTTTCAATTAACTCTGACTTTTTGCCTTTAGCAGAGAGATTCCTATCTCTACACAGATTTTTCAATAATCCACAGTGTAACTAAGGAGGGTCTCCTGACTGTAGCTTTCCATATCAGACATGATTAAAATTGCTTTTTAGTGATGTTTAGCGTTGTGGTTAGTTGATCCAAGGTAATAGCAGCACTCTAAGTGTAATCACTATACTTGATCCTCACTGCTGTACACCAGTGTTAGGCAGAATCACATGCAGTACCCTTTGGAAACACCACACACAATTAAGATTACAAGTGACATTACAAATCCACCTTTGGTACAAGCCTGTATTACCCAGTAAAGTGGTAGCGATGGCTGAGCAGCCAGACTTATCTCAAGAGTAAAGTGAGCAGTACCAGTAGTTACAAAAAGGACAGCAATTACTATGGTTCAAACAAACACTGACTCAATGTTTCTGAGTAAAAGAAAATACATTTATTTACACAACATTTATAAAACAATTCACTAAAGTAAAGCAGTTGAGAAATCACACTCTTAATATAATACACACCACCCGATAGATTCTGGACAAGTTAAGCTCAAAATGAAGTGAGAGCAAAATGGCACTCCAGCAATTTAAAAGGGGGGGAAAGAGAAGGTTAGACAAAAGGTAAGCAGCACCAACAAGTAAGTAAGCAGGGCAATCTAGAAAAGGCAACTACGGTGAGGAAATACAAACAAGAGGCCTGAGCCAAAGTCAATGGGCCAGAGTCTTTGCAGAGGATCACACAGTTCAGAGTAGTTTGCGGTTAAGTCTTTGCCAAGAGTTTGAAATGAAGTTGATTGGAAGAAAAGTTACTTTAAAGAGTAGAGAAGGACAAGCCCTCGGATTGGTGAAAGATTTCAAACACTTTCACCGTGGTTGGACGCAACGAACAACCGGCTAGCACAGTACCTTTAGAGCAGAAGAATGCTGTAGCTGAGGTAGACGTTCCTGGCAGATCCTGCAGGTTCACGGTTCCTGAAGCGACTGCCAGACTGACACGAAGGAGGAAGACTGGAGGGTCCTACACTGCCCAGGGAAGAAACCAGCAGCGGAGCAAAGCGACAAATAAAAGGTGCGCTCCTCAAAACCCAAGCAGGGTCCGGTCCCCCTGGCTATCCGGTTCACTGTAGCTGTGCACAGCAAATTCGACCAGAAGAGGGAGGCCTGGCTTGGAGTTTGGTGAACTGGTTGGTCCCACCAGCTCAAGGGGAGAAGATTCCTTGCAGATCTTCCCTGTTGTCGAAGTTTGGAGATTCGGACCCGCAGCAGGGCTTCACCGTGAGGTTCAGTCGTGGTAGTGGTTCTGTTCTTTCAGCTTCTCTTCGGTTCTCTCGATCCAGTGGTGACTCTGCCTTTCAAGCCACTGAGACCTGCTTTTTATGCAGTTTTCCCCCATTCACACAGCCTGGCTGTCAATCACACAGCAGGGTGGCTGTCCTGGTGGTACAGTCACCTAAGCCAATCATACAGAGTGCGACATGGGTCTCCAAGGAGACCCTGTGCAGGGAGTCTCAAACCCCTTCCTCACATCCTGTCCCTCTCAGACATTCAGGCACCTAAGGAGGGATTCTGTGCAGAAGCCCGCCAAAGGACGGCAAACAAATGAACCAAACCTGGAGTAAAACACGAGAAAGACCTTTACAAAAAGAAATTGCAAATAAAGCCAGCCGGAACTGAAATAAAATAAAAGGGGTTGGAAATTGTAAAATGTTGTGTATATGTGTGTGGTGTTTTATATGTGTGGGGGGTGACCTCAGTATCCTACAGAATTGTTATTGTGAGATTCTCCTTTCTTACGATATTTGGGAATTTGAGGATGCAAGATTTAAATTCCAATGATTCATTAATTGGATTGCATTCAATGGGCTTTATTTTATTTTACTCTTTTATTATTTTTTATGGATTGGTTCTTTGAAGTTTATTACGTGGAATGTAAACGGGCTAAATTGCCCTAAGAAAGGTTGAAATGTAATGGCTAGATTACGCCGTGAGAAAGCAGATGTAATTCTTTTGAAAGAAACTCATTTGACAGATAATCCAGATACATTTTATGAGGCATCCATGAAGGTTCTGTTAAATTGTTATTCAGGAAGTTCGAGAGGAGTGGGTTTATTTATTGGGAAAAGACTATGGGCCTCATTACGAGTTCGGCGGTAGCCATGCCGCTATTGGCGGCATGGCTGCCGCCGAAATCGCGTCTGTGTCCAGGTCCTCAGAATGAGGACTTACCGGGCCATTCAGAGTTCGGAAGGCCCTGTAATTCCTCCCTCCAAGGACCCGGACACGGTCCTTCCCCATTCCCATTTCAGCCCCCATAGGGCTGAATGGGAATGGGAGAGGGAGCAAACAACGGGCCATTACGAGAGGGCCCGTTGTTTGCTACCTCTTTCCCCCGCGGGACCCGCTCTGCACGTCTGGTAAAACCAGACGTGCAGAACGGGTCCCGCGAGGGGAACTCGTAATCGGGCGGTACAGGTTGACCCGTACCGCCCGACTCGTAATGCGGGCCTATGTATGGATGTTGAGAATGTGATTATGGATGCGGATGGTCGTTTTTTATTATCAGACGTTAAACATGAAGGGAAAGTATTGACGTTGGGGTCGATATATAGTTCATGCTCTAATGGCATTAGTTTTTTTGAGGAGCTGAAGGATTCTCTGAAAAACATGAGTGGTGAACACAATGGTCTTGGAGGTGATTTTAATTGTATTCTAGAAGCCACTTTAGATAGGCTATCTTTGTGCAGGTTTACAGGTTATGGGTTAAGTCGTGCTTTTCGTGAATTTATTGATACTTTTGCCTTGGTAGACAGTTGGAGATTGTTGCACCCAGCCGAGAAAGGATTCTCCTTTTTATCTTCGGTTCATAACTCCCATTCTAGGTTGGATTACTTATTGATTTCGGAAAGATTGGTTGATGTGGTAACTGATGTGGTAATAGGGGAACGGTGCATCTCTGATCATTCATCGGTGAAATTGATCATGAATCGGAGTATGTTCAGACCTACTAATATTAAATGGAGGCTTAAAACGTTTATATTACAAGAGGAGAAAATATGTGATGCAATCAATGCTTCCATTGTCCATTTCTTTGAGGATAATGTGGACTATGCTGATTGTTTGGTGGTGTGGGATGCCTTTAAAGCAACTATACGTGGAGAATTGATTAACTGGACAGCCAGAGCGAGGAGGGAGGGTGAGATGAAAGTTAAAGATCTGGAACTTGACCTAAAGAAATTGCAGCCGTTGTATGCCTTATCTGGTAAAGGTGCGGATAGGTTAAAGATGGAGTGCGTTAGGGATAGATTAAAGAAAACCTTGGATGAACAAACTGAGAAAGGGTTATATTTTATGCGGCAGATGTTTTGGGAGGAGGGGGATAGGGGAGGACGACTATTGGCTAGAAAGCTGAAGAGTTTGTCAGAGAAATCGTTCATACAAAAGATTGAGGATGAAACGGGAAGGTTGGAGATTAAAAGCGTTGATATTTGTGAATGCTTCAGACTTTTCTATGTTTCTCTTTACTCGGATGCGTCACAGGTTCAGGAAGACACATTGACAGAGTTTTTTGCTAAAATTGACATTCCTTGTTTGTCTGAGGAAGGTAGGGAGGCACTTGATGCTCAGATTTCAGAAATGGAAGTAGGGGATGCTATTTGTCAACTCAATTTGGGTAGGTCTCCGGGTTCAGACAGATCGCCCGTGGAGTTTTATAAGTCCTTTGATTCAGTTCTAGCGCCCAAGTTGTGTGTTTTATTTAATCGGTTTCTCTCGGATGGGGTGTTATGTACCTCGATGCAGGAGGCGATTATTACATTAATTCCAAAACAGGGGAAAGATTCTTCAAAATGTGCTAATTATCGTCCTATTTCTTTGTTAAACATAGATGTAAATGTTTTAGCAAAAGTCATGGCTAAGAGGTTACAAAAATATACAGGAGACTTAATTGGTGGTTCATAAGTGGGGTTTATGGACAACAGACATGGATATGATAACATTATGACATTGTTGAATATGATAGCGTGTAAGTTTGCATTTCACTGTCCTTGACACACCTCCCTTCACAAGTGTGAAAGTGTGAAAAACGGCTTCCTTTTCAATCACCTCAAGCTGTACAGGCAAGGGGAGTGTGGGTTGGTCATACTTCCGCACTCCATACCATCCTTTCCATCGACTCTACCTCATGCTCTCAATTCCACTCCAGAATGCTCCCTCATTCATGTCTAGACACGAAACAACACCCAAATAGATGTCCAAGTGCAGATCCGGCGTTCCGTTGCTCCCCAGGTGATCTGGCAGGAGAACAACCAACACTACTTGTAGCTACCAATGTGCCTATTTAATTCACTTATAGAGCTCCACTCCTCCACATCTATAGCAAAGTGCTGTGATCCACCATACAGGTTCAATAGCGAATTACTAATTAACAGGAAAGCATAGGAATGTATTAACATAAAATAATAGGTGCATTTGTAGAGTGCAACCCCCTGCCCCTCCCCACTGGTGCATTTTGGTGTTATAGACAGATGCTAACCGATTTTCATTGTTACACAACTCAGCGGTACTCGTTCTGTTAATCTTGGATGGATGAAGGGCTGAGTGGACCAGTGACTATGAGGACACACACATGGATCCTTCTAGAGAATGCCTTAGTCCACTGAGCCACATATATGGACCCTAAACCTGGACCTGGACACCACTTCCAGGATGAGGCAGGAAAGAGAAATAGAGACAAGACAGGAGAGAAGGGCACATGAAGGGTCCAGGAACGCAGGGTGGGAGACAGGCTATCACAGAAGCATAGAACAACCTGTGCAGAGAAACAAACTACAGGAGTTATTTACCTTTTCAGTGCCTGTGCTTCTTACGTTGTGCAGAGTAGGATGACACAATAGTGTGTTTAGATCTAGAAATGGAAGACATTCTTACGTTAGTAATTAAATACTACAAACACAAGACATCTCCACTCCCCACAAGTAATGCATCCTCCAACACATACACAGAAGACAGGATTAACTGGAGGTTTATGAAGAACAAGTAGAGACAACTTAACACAGCCAAAAAAGATGATTGCTTTCTCACCAAGAGGAGTGAATAGTCGCTGGTCACTGACCTACAGCAAATTATTCCCCAATTATTCCTTAAAAGATTGTGAGGGATTCAGTGGTCAACATGTTTTAAAAATATGTGTGGAACTATGTTCCCTCACCCTGCCCCCATTTCTGCCAACTCCTCCATACTCATGGGTCCTTCCTGTCCTCCACTGAACCCTGCAACATTGTGTTTTACAACAGTTCTATTAAAAGTGAGGAAAATGAAAGAAAATGGATTTAAATGACCACCATTAGTGTGTCATTATCCCATTCAGCCTGCACCTTCATGCAGCATCCCCTTCACCGGTCACACCTCTTAAGAAAACACACACACACGCACACCCTTCCCATTGCCTGCAAACAGGATCCCACAATCATTCATAGGCAGATCCAGATCACTGTCAAACTGGGCTTCTTAGCTGTTTGGCAATGGGTTTACATCCCAGTCTATCGAAATAAATTATCCCTTTTAAACACGTGAGAGATGAGATAGAGCAGTGTAATGCAACACTGGCTTGATACCGGGAAGGCCCAGGTTCGAGTCTCCAGTAGGGATGCATTTATAAACAAAGTATCCTTTAAAAAAGGTAACGGCGTACCCTTTAGTTCCCGCCCACTTTGACTGCTGGATATATTTCACATTTGAAACTAGTGTTTGATGTCCCAGGAAGACGAAAAGGAGCCCATCCCCCCGCTCGGGACCTCGAGGAGTGACTGCTGATTGGCCGAGATAAAGATCGGCCAAGCCGAGCCGCAAACCCGAAGAACAGACATGCGCACTGGTCAGATACTGATCCTCAGAGCGTGCGTTGAGCCGAGATACTGATCTTTTGTGCATGCGCAGTAAACGCACGCAGAGCCGTGCCTGCGTACATCGCGGAACAAATTGAGCATGATCAGGATCACGCAGAGGAGTAAACGTGCCGCGCGCTGAGCCAGCAATAGCAATAGCAGGTGCTGAGTGCTGAGAGAATCCCCAAAGTATGCTCGGGAAAAGGAACAAACTGCGCATGCTCAAAGATCAGTCATAAACGTGCTGAGCGCTGAGAGCGTTGTATGCTCGGGAAAAGGAACCTAGCTCCCAAATCACAAGCTACTCACCCGCCAAGCCTCCAGCACGCCCATTCGTTGCAATTGGCCTCTCACCCGCCAAAAATAAAACCGTGTGTTTTCACCCGCCTTTGTGACACAAACGGTTGAGAGCTATACAGCAATAGCACATGTGTGGTGGCCTTGAAGGACAACAGGACGCCTGGAGAGGTTCTAACTGTATTTATTGAAGGAATACAAAAGGTGGATATTTGTTGTCCATGTATAGGGCAGGAGCAGTACTCACAGTTGCAGTCAGGGGCCTCCCAGTTACTTCACTGGCGGCAGGGTGTGTACATGGATAGCATGCTGTAGGCTTCCAGGGCACTCATGAGGCCTCCTATGGCATTGGACTTACGCTCCTGGAAGCCAGGCTCCATAGCCTTTGTGATCTGTTATTTAGACGTCTCCTTATCAGGAGCAGCGCTGGAGCGGACCGCTTCCCTGGTGCTCCGCCAATGTTCTACTCGGAGCGCGGGTCCTCGCGATCTCGTTGGCCCCAAGATCTCGCAAGACCACGCTCCTGAGATCTCGCGACGTCTCCACACACCTCCTTTGATGAGAAAACGATGGATGGTCATTCCATGACAAAGTCTGCAAATTTGCTGGGGTTTCTTTTCTCTCTCTTTGCTCTGCCTTGATCTAGGAGCACAGCAGGGTTGTGAGAGCACTCTTGGGGAGATGTTATGTTATGTTAGCGGTACTTGTATAGCGCACCGTCACCAATGGAATTGGTCCCCAGGCGCTCTGGCGGATCTGTAAACAGAAAGGGTGGGTAGGGTTAGTCAGGAAGAGGGGAGAAGGAGAGTGGGATAAGTTTAGTTTAGTTTAGTTTAGTTTATTATTTATAATGCGCTGTTATACCCAGGGGTATCAGGGCGCAGCATGTACAAGAATATGCGAAACTTGGTTACAAGGTGTAAAAAGTACAAATTGGCGTAGGGAGAATGTACAGAACAGCAGAGAAAACAATCAATATATACAATATATACACAATAGGAGTGGCAAGCATACAAGTGCGGATCACATGGGGAGTAACCTTGGCATTTAGTTGTCTGGGAGGTCCTTCATTTTCAGCCATGAGATGACCTTAGAGCGGAAGTTCAGGTAGGGCATGTCTGCTCTAAAGTTAGGGGGCAAAGAGTTCCAAAGTTTGGCTGCTTTTACCGGGAAGCTGTTACCTCCTATGGTGGCAAGTTTATAATTTGGGATAGAGAGGCAGTCTTTGTAAGCCGTTCTGAGGGGTCTCGCGGAAATTTGTCTCTGGAACCTGTTGATCAGGTAGATCGGGGCGGCATTGTTAAGGGATTTGTAGGTGAGTGAAGCCGTTTTTAGGAGAATTTTATCTCTGGTGGAGAGCCAATTGTTCTGTTGACTGAGTCCTGATATATGCTCTCTTCTGGGGATACCTAGAGCTGCTCTCAGGGCATTATTCTGGAGAGTTTGTATCTTGCTAGTGGTAGCCATGGAGGATCCCAGGTAAAGGGCATTACAGTAGTCAAGGCGGGATAGTATAAGGGCTCTAGCGATTGTAAGACAGCTGGTATCTGACAGAAATGGTTTAGCTGAGCGGATAAGTTTGCACGTGTATGCAGATGAGGATGCCAGTGAACTCAATTGTCTTTTGAAGGAGAGGGTAGAGTCTAAGTAGAAGCCCAAAGTTTTAACCTCCTGTCCAACTTTAATGTTGTTCCCATCTATCTTGAAAGAGTTGTAGGCCGGGCTGAGTTTCCTTAGACTGTGTGTTGTGCCCATGATGATAAGCTCTGTTTTCTCATCATTCAGGCATAGTCATTCAGGCATAGTCTGTTGGCAGCATCAGCTCGGTATACACCGAGTGCTGGGCTTTGGTGCTAGTATCGGATCGGGCGAATGCTGTTGGTGAAGTTTATGTGTTGTTGGTGCTGTGTGGTAAAGTGCGTGCGGATTGCTGGCAAAGAGATGGTTGTGTTGTTTTGTGTGGGTTTAAGTATGCAGAAGATTGAGGGTTGGGTTAGTGGGATCAGTATCCTGATTTAGGTACTTATGGTTCCGTTAGAGTTGTATACCTGTTGGTTGGGATGTTGCTGGTTCCTCGTGGGCCGACTCGCTATGGTGGAGTTGCGCTGATCCAACTGTATCCTATTGAGTGTAGTTTGGATTGGTGGGTGCGTCTGAACCTGATCTTCAGGTGTGGGACCGGGTGGGTGATATCTATTCTCAGGTGATCTAGTGTGACCTTGGTCGGTTGAGGCTTTGAATGGTTCAGGGTCGGGGTTGTGTTGATGTGTTGTCCTAGTGGATCCGTCTTGGTGAGCTTGTGTATTCAGACATTCGTATCCTTCTGTCCTGACTGGTTCTTTGGTTTCCGTGGGGTGAACATCCTCGGGACTATTTTTTATTTGTAGTTTGCGTGGTGGGGCATTGTTTCCTGCTTTGTATTGGTGGACCGTGTGTAGTGATGAAACATTCTGTTTCTCACCCATTGCATTGGGGCCCATGATGCAGTGTTTCCTTTCCCTCTCTATGTTTTGTCCTTAGGGCTGTTGGGGTAGGTAATAGTTAAGGTCATGGTCCTCTTGATGATTCGTTCTAGTCTTTGTCTTAGTTTGCTGTGTTTGCTATCCTTGGTCGTATTGCGACTGTCTCCCGTTTGGTTCTTTGGTATGTCCTGGTATATTTACCTTGGCTTTTCCCATTGATTGATTGGTGTGTATCGCAGTCGCTCTAAACTCATTGATGTTTTTCGTTATCTCGGTGCCCCTGTGGCCAGTCTTTCTAGTTATGACATGAAGAACCATGTTTTGAGTAATTTCCTGAATAATAGGTGGTTTCTTGTGTTACGTATGTACTTTGGAAGGTCATTCCATGTTTTCGGGGCTAGGTGAGAGAAGGAGGATCCTCCTAGTTTTCTTTTGTTGTAGGGCTTTGGTTCCAGGCGGATGTACATGCTTGATCTGAGCGTTCTTGTTGGTTGATGTAGGTGCAATTTGTCTCTTAGGAACTCAGCGCCTTCATTGTGTACTGCTCTGTGTGTAATGCACATTGTTTGGAATTTTATTCGTTGTTTTATTGGTAGCCAATGTAGTGTTTTCAGTGCTGGTGTGGTGTGTTCTCTTCGGGGTAGTTTCAGAAGTAGTCTGGCTGCCACGTTTTGAATGCGTTGTAGTTTTTTTAGGAGTCGTTCAGGCATGCCTAGGTATAGGCTATTGGCATAGTCTACTTTGGACATGACGAGGGCGATGATGGTGGTTGTTTTGTTGGTGAACGATAGAAACGGTAAGATTCTCTTAGCCGCTCACAGGAGGAAGAAGCATTTCTTGAGGAGAGCGTTTACTTGTGGCTCTAGCGTGAGATTACTGTCCATCAGAACCCCCAGGTTTTTTACAATCGGTGAGGGTGCTGGGGTTGTCCCGAGTTCCCTTGGCCAAGGGATTAATTGGTTTTCTCCTCCATTTTTTGTGACAATCATTATTTCAGTTTTGCCTGGGTTGATTTTGAGGGAGTTAGAGTTCATCCAGAAGAATACATTGTGGAGGCAGTTTTCTAGCGTTGAGTTTCTTTCCGGGTTGTCTTGTATTTTGAAGATTATTTGTCTATCATCAGCATAGTTGTAGCAGGTGAGGCCGTGGCTTTTGATGATTCTGATCAGTAGATACAGGTATATGTTGAATAGTAGCGGGGAGAAGGCGGATCCTTGTGGTACTCCACAGGTGGAATCTCTCGGGCTGGATTTGAAGGGTTTCATCCATATGGTTTCTGTTCTGTTTGTTAGGAAAGATTTGATCCATAGTAGGGCGGTGTCGGTTATTCCAAGTCCTTCTAATCTCGTTATCAGTGCTCCAGATAAGATTTTTAGGTGGGAGTATTGTACTCCCTATTTTTAAACTTTGAGAGTAAATGTGATTTCAAGAGAGTAAAAATTACTTTTCTCCTTTGCAAGAGCGTAAAATGTATGTGACCTACAGCCGACGTGTGCAAAAACTGTATGGAAATCATTACCATGCAGCAGCTTTCTGCATTGTGAAAGAATAGACCTTTAATTATTTCTCTAAGGTCTGGCCATTTGATCTCTCCTGTATATATTTAAATGTTGAAAACACCGAAACCTGGCCAATTACATAGTAAAGCAAGCATGAATTATATTTGGCGTTTTGAGGTTCGATAACAGAATTGTCTTTTGATGGTTAATTAGTCCTTGTTTCCTGGAGCTATTACCACCTAATGGTATCCCAATGTTATGATACAACAAACAGTGCAGAGAGGCAAGGGCTCAATGCTAAATTCTATATTTATTGTCTCTGGAGGATAGCTCAGGGTCTTGGAAGCAAGACGACATGGACCAACACAGGTTCGATCCCCGGGTCCGTGCTTAGAAACCTCTGGGTATTAAGTGTATTATAAATAACATACATCATATATCTAATCTCATGGTCAAATGGTTATTTATATAGCACTTTCTGCAAAGCGCTGTACGTAGAACATATTTATCACAATTATCATCAAACTTAAGTTGGTACTCCTTTATCGACCATGAAAGGCTGAGTTGGCCTAGCCAGGATTCGAACCTGCAATCTATAGATCACGCACAGATCGCAGCAACGAGTGCTCAACCAGCTGAGCTAACTTATTGGCTAACATCCTTCAGAAGTCGGGTAACTGAATATCGAATGAGGTATAATAATCACAGTGCCTAGATGTTGGACGAACCATGTATGAAGCGCTGTATAAAGTTAAATACCGATCTGGATTATCACAGGGACAGGTTTTGCTGAGTTTCTATTTTAATTACAAATGTAATTTTCATTTGTTATTTTTTTTTAACAGCGCTTCCACTTCCTGGAGAGTCAGGCTTTGGATGTTTTAATTGTAGTCATGAAGATTTGCAAGGTTAGAACACATGTGATTGGTGTAATGACAATCACTCACCCTTGAACAATGACTCTGCTGCCACTGACCATTTATAGTAATGTACCCGATTGACTACAATGTTGAATGGATGTAAACTAGACATGCATAGACATCATTTTACACACTGTTTTTATAATTAGAGTGTTCATTAAATTATAAGAGTAAAAATGATCTGCCTCCGCATGATTATGCACACAGCACCGGAACTCAGAAAAATACAAGTGTGCAATACTGGTTTGCTTTCACTGGAAAAAGCATAATTTGTTAAAAAATATTAACTCTCAATTGCAAGTTTTCCATTTGATTAATTTTACAATACTAAAATGCTAGGAAAATAAATATGCACAGTGCTTCCATTTGCAACAAACAACACAGCAGAAGCAGAATGGAAAGAAACCATTCCTTTTGTCACAGTGTGCAGTTTCTTTTTTTGAAAGGCTTCGGATAAATACTTTCTGTTTCAGAGACTTTTATACATGGCTTGCAATTACCTCCATGCAGATAAAAATCAAAAGAAGCGATCTGGTTTCTGTCAAGTAACCTGACCTTTGCACTGCCCTCTGCTCTAATCTTGTGTGTAAAAGTACACAAGAAAATAATAAAGCTGTCGTATTTACAAGATTTTCATATGTAAAACTGCCTGGTACACACCTTATCTGGAGGCCTGCTCGTTATGAGAGTGTCATGGTTGACTGTGTCAAATGCTGCCGATAGGTCTAGGAGTATCAAGGCAGCGCTGTTGACCGAGTCTGCATTGATTTTTAGATCATCCCATATTGAAAGTAGAGCTGATTCCGTTCCTCTCAATGGTCTGAAGCCAACTTGTACCTGGTCTAGTAGGCCGTGCTCTTGGGTTGCTTTGTATATGTACGTTTCGAGCAGCTTGCCTGTATATGGGATATTGGAGATGGGTCTGTAGTTAGAGAGGTCCTCTACGTTTCCCGCTGTATCTTTGAGTAGTGGCCTGATGTATGCAGTTTTGAAGGCTTGTGGCACTTTGCCCGTTGCGATGGAATGGTTGCGGACATTCCTGTGGTATTCCATGGGCCTTCCTTGTTTGAGGATCAATTTGTATATGTCTGGTGGGCAGGGGTCTTTGGGGGACCCTGAGTTATTACTTTCATTCACCAGTTTGACAAATGTCTCCACTGATATTTCTGGAAAGCTTTGTAGTTTGTTTGGGTGCTCCTCCCGGGTGTAGGTTGGGGTCGTGGTCAGATCAGACGGTCTGCTTTGTATGGTTTGTTAGATGTCGGTGATTTTGTTTTTGAAGTGGTATGCAAGGTCGTTGCAGAGTTTTGTGGACAGAGTTGGTGTGTTGTTGCATCCCGGAGGGTTTTTGATTTCGTTTATGATTTTGAAGTGCTCTTTTTGGGTGTTTGGTGCTTCGAAGATTCGGTTGTCATTGTGTTTCCTCTTTGCTTTTTGTATTTCCTTTTTGTAAGCCCGGTAGTCTTGTAGGAATTTCAGTTTGTTCGCCGCGTCGTTTTGTTTTCTCCAATCAAGTTCTAGTCTTCGGTTTTTTCTTTTCATGGTGCTAAGTAGTGGGGTGAACCATTTTGCCATTGACCGTTTATTAGAAGAAGCAAAGGGTTTTTTCTTTGGCGATGTTGTCTATGGTACAGTCCGCGGCCATGCGTGAACACAGCACCCCTCCCTGTATATACAGTACACAGCAGTACTTCACATAGGTCACTCACTCACTGTGTTCAGTCCGGGAACCATGCGTGAACACAGCACCCCTCCCTGTGTATACAGTACACAGCACCACTTCGCATCTGTGTGCACACGGGTCAGTCACTCCCTGTGTACAGTCCGCGGCCATGCGTGAACACAGCACCCCTCCCTGTATATACAGCACACAGCAGTACTTCACATCTGTGTGCACACATTTCACTCACTCCCTGTGTACAGTCCGGGAACCATGCGTGAACACAGCACCCCTCCCCGTATATACAGTACACAGCACCACTTCTCATCTGTGTGCACACAAGTCACTCACTCCCTGTGTACAGTCCGGGTACCATGTGTGAACACAGCACCCCTCCCTGTATATACAGTACACAGCACCACTTCGCATCTGTGCGCACACAGGACACTCAATCCCTGTGTACAGTCCGGGGACCATGCGTGAACACAGCACCCCTCCCTGTATATACAGTACACAGCAGCACTTTGCATCTGTGTGCACACAGGTCACTCACTCCCTGTGTACAGTCCGGGTACCATGTGTGAACACAGCACCCCTCCCTGTATATACAGTACACAGCAGCACTTTGCATCTGTGTGCACACAGGTCAGTCACTCCCTGTGTACAGTCCGGGGCCATGCGTGAACACAGCACCCCTCCCTGTATATACAGTACACAGCAGCACTTCACATCTGTGTGGACACAGGTCACTCACTCATTGTGTACAGTCTGGGAACCATGCGTGAACACAGCACCCCTCCCTGTATATACAGTACACAGCACCACTTCACATCTATGCGCACACAGGTCACTCACTCACTGTGTACAGTCCGGGGACCATGCGTGAACACGTCACCCCTCCCTGTATATACAGTACACAGCACCACTTCGCATCTGTGCACTAAGGGTCACTCACTCCCTGTGTACAGTCCGGGGACCATGCGTGAACACAGCACCCCTCCATGTATATACAGTACACAGCACCACTTTGCATCTGTGTGCACACAGGTCACTGTGCACAGTCCGGGGACCATGCGTGAACACGGCACCCCTCCCTGTATATACAGTACAGAGCAGCACTTCACATCTGTGCGCACACAGGTCACTCACTCCCTGTGTAGAGTCCGGGGACCATGCGTGAACACAGCACCTCTCTCTGTATATACAGTACACAGCAGCACTTTGCATCTGTGTGCACACAGGTCACTCACTCCCTGTGTACAGTCCGGGGCCATGCGTAAACACAGCACCCCTCCCTGTATATACAGTAAACAGCACCACTTCGCGTCTGTGTGCACACGGGCCACTCACTCCCTGTGTACAGTCCGGCGACCATGCGTGAACACGGCACCCCTCCCTGTATATACAGTACACAGCACCACTTCGCATCTGTGTGCACACAGGTCAGTCACTCCCTGTGTACAGTCCGGGGCCATGCGTGAACACAGCACCTCTCCCTGTATATACAGTACACAGCAGCACTTTGCATCTGTGTGCACACAGGTCACTCACTCCCTGTGTACAGTCCAGGGCCATGCGTGAACACAGCACCCCTCCCTATATATACAGTACAGAGCAGCACTTCACATCTGTGCGCACACAGGTCACTCACTCCCTGTGTAGAGTCCGGGGACCATGCGTGAACACAGCACCCCTCCCTGTATATACAGTACACAGCACCACTTCACATCTGTGCGCACACGGGTCACTAACTCCCTGTGTACAGTCCGGGGCCATGCGTGAACACAGCACCCCTCCCTGTATATACAGCACACAGCAGTACTTCACATCTGTGTGCACACATTTCACTCACTCCCTGTGTACAGTCCGAGGACCATGCGTGAACACAGCACCCCTCCCTGTAAATACAGTACACAGCACCACTTTGCATCTGTGCGCACACGGGTCACTCACTCCCTGTGTACAGTCCGGGGACCATGCGTGAACACAGCACCCCTCTCTGTAAATACAGTACACAGCACCACTTCGCATCTGTGATCACACGGGTCACTCACTCCCTGTGTACAGTCCGGGGCATGCGTGAACACAGCACCCCTCCCTGTATATACAATACACAGCAGCACTTCACGGCTGAGCACACACCGACATACGCATTGTAACCCTACAGATTACTAGCCAGGCTCTCTGTGGAGATAGAATCCTCTGCACATGCACAGAGTGTCTTCAGCAACTAACCAGGCCGGATGCAGAGAAACGACTTATCTGCACATGCACGGTGCAACCCACATCATACTAGCCAGGTTCATTTTCTGCATTCATTCATGATCTTCCGAGAAGGTAATGTGCATTGTGTACCTTCAGCCAGCCTTCCTGCAGTAAACTGCTTCTCTGCACATGCATACTGTAACCCTACAGATTATAAACACACTCACTGCAGATACACGATCATAACAATCTACTTGCCAGGCTCACTTCTAAAACACTGCTTCTCTGCACATGCGCACTGTGCCTCTATAGCTCCTTGCCAGGCTCATTTCTAAACTACTGCTTTTGTGCTCATGCTAATACACAGATTCTCTCAACATGCGCACTGTGCTTCTGTGGCTCTTGCCAGGCTCACTTTTAAAACACTTCTTTTATGCGCATGCGCACTGTGCTTCCACGGCTACTTGTCAAGCTCACTTCTAAAACACTGCTTCTGTGCGCATGCGCACTGTGTTTCTTCACCTACTTGCCAGTCTCTTTTGTTTGCCTCGAGACCTCTTCTTCGGTTTTGGAATTTTTCCCGCCTGTGGACCTCGTGGTGACATGAGAGAGGTGAGAGGTTTATCCCTGACTGTAGCTTGGGTCCTTTAAAACGGAGGACGTGGCAAATGATCCTCCACCAGCTCGGCATTTGGTATTTGTCATGGCATTTGTACTAGCAGTGGGCTCGCAGGCAGTACTGGGAACTGGTGCAGGAGCCTTGCAATCATTAGGCACAGGAGCATTACAATCATTGGGTATGGCATTTGCCATGGCAATTGTGCTAGCAGTGGGCTCGCAGGCAGTACTGAGAACTGGTGGAGGAACATTATAATCATTAGGTATGGCATTTGGCATGGCAATTGTACTAGCAGTGGGTTCGGAGGCAGTATTGAGAACTGGTGCAGGAGCTTTGCAATCATTAGGTATGGCATTTGGCATGGCAATCGTGTTAGCAGTGGGCTTGTAGGCACTACTGAGAATTGGTGCAGTAGCATTGCAATCATTAGGCACAGGAGCATTACAATCATTAGGTATGGCATTTGGCATGGCAATTGTGCTAGCAGTGGGCTCAGAGGCAGTACTGAGAACTGGTGCAGGAGCCTTGCAATCATTAGGCACCAGAAGCATTACAATCATTAGGCACCAGAAGCATTACAATCATTAGGTAGGCATTTGGCATGGCAATTGTGCTAGCAGTAGGCGCAGAGGCAGTACTGAGAACTGGTGCAGGAGCCTTGCAGTCATTGGGTAGGCATTTGGCATGGCAATTGTACTAGCAGTGGGCTCGCAGGAAGTACTGAGAACTGGTGCAGTAGCCTTACAATCATTAGGCACCAGAAGCATTACAGTCATTAGGTAGGCATTTGTCATGGCATTTGTGCTAGCAGTGGGCTCGCAGGCAGTACTGAGAACTGGTACAGGAGCATGGCAATCATTGGGTAGGCATTTGGCATGGCAATTGTACTAGCAGTGGGCTCGCAGGCAGTACTGAGAACTGGTGCAGGAGCTTTGCAATCTTTAGGTAGGCATTTGGCATGGCAATTGTACTTGCAGTTGGCTCGCAGGCAGTACTGATAACTGGTGCAGGAGCCTTGCAATCATTAGGCACAGGAGCATTACAATCGTTAGGTATGGCATTTGGCATGGCAATTGTGCTAGCAGTGGGCCCGCAGGCAGTACTGGGAACTGGTGCAGGAGCTTTGCAATCATTAGGAAGGCATTTGGCATGGCAATTGTACTAGCAGTGGACTCGCAGGCAGCACTGAGAACTGGTGCGGGAGCATTACAATCATTAGGCACAGCATTTGGCATGGCAATTGTGCAAGCAGTGGGCTCAGAGGCAGTACTGAGAACTGGTGCAGGAGCCTTGCAATCATTAGGCACAGGAGCATTACAATCATTAGGTATGGCATTTGTCATGGCAATTGTGCTAGCAGTAGGCTTGCAGGCAGTACTGAGAACTGGTGCAGGAGCATTGCAATCATTAGGCACAGCATTTGGCATGGCAATTGTGCAAGCAGTGGGCTCAGAGGCAGTACTGAGAACTAGTGCAGGAGCTTTGCAATCATTAGGTAGGCCTTTGGCCTGGCAATTGTACTAGCAGTGGGTTCGGAGGCAGTACTGACCAGGTGCAGGGGCCTTGCAATCATTAGGTATGGCTTTTGGCATGGCATGGCATTTGTACTAGCAGTGGGCTCGCAGGCAGTACTGAGAACTGGTGCAGAAGCCTTGCAATCATTAGGCACACAAGCATTCCAATCGTTAGGTATGGCATTTGGCATGGCAATTGTACTAGCAGTGGGCTCGCAGGCAGTACTGAGAACTGGTGCAGGAACATTATAATCATTAGTTATGGCATTTGGCATGGCAGTTGTACTAGCAGTGGGTTCAGAGGCAGTATTGAGAACTGATGCAGGAGTTTTGCAATCATTAGGTATGGCATTTGGCATGGCAATCGTGTTATCAGTGGGCTTGTAGGCACTACTGAGAATTGGTGCAGTAGCATTGCAATCATTAGGCACAGGAGCATTACAATCATTAGGTATGTATTTGTCATGGCAAGTTTACTAGCAGTGGGCTTGCAGGCTGTACTGAGAACTGTCGTAGGAGCCTTGGAATCATTAGGCACAGGAGCATTACAATCTTTGGGTAGGCATTTGGCATTGCAGTTGTATTAGCAGTGGGCTCGCAGGCAGTACTGAGAACTGTTTCAGGAGCATTGCAATCATTAGGTATGCCATTTGGCATGGCAGTTGTACTAGCAGTGGGCACGCAGGCAGTACTGAGAACTGGTGCAGGAGCATTGCAATCATTAGGAGCAGGAACATTACAATTATTGGGTCGGCATTTGACATGGCAATTGTATTAGGAGTCGGCTCGCAGGCAGTTCTGCTCACATTTAGAAATAGGGCCAGTTAAAAAGTCTAAACTCCTCAAGTTAATAAAGTTTTTTTTTTAAAAAAAACTTTGGTTCTATTGGCATTTTTATCAAACAACAACATTTCCCCCACCCCCGTTCCCCTCACCCTAACCCAACACCCCCACTAGATTTTCCTCAAACTGAAACCCCGAATGAGTGCTCTACAAACATGAACTGGTGTTAAGATATTCACGGAAAGTTCTTCATCTGCGGATGAGGACTTGGCCGTAAATAGGTCTTTTCATGGTCTGTAAATCAATCACTGTATGCCAGACAGTGGACCCCTCATGTGCTGTACTTTCAGCCCAGACTCTGCATTCCAATCCATTCTCTGAGGCTCTCCTCCTCATTTCTCGTGACCTGGTCGGCCCTCATGCTTCAGTGTACTTCCCATCCCCACGCTTGCCTCACTCCCTCCCAGTTCAGTTGAAACGTGCTGGAGGCATCATTAACCATAGCAGTAAGTTTATCCATGAGAAACATGTTCTTTAATTTCCTCTGCCAGTCCTCCTTGGAGGGGGGTACCGGGCTCTTCCACTTTTGCACCAGGGCAACCCTCCCCACCCTCAGAATCTTTTCCCATATTCTGGGGTATCTGTATACTTCCGAGTCTCTTGGGGGAAGGCCCAGGAGGATCGTCAGTGGGTCTTGCGGTAGAGGTTCCCCGGTGACTTCAGTAATCCATCCTCTCATGCTCTCCAAATATGTCTGAACCTGCGGGCACTGCCATCACAGGTGTGCCCTCATACCCACCAAACCGCAACCTCTTGGACATTTGGGAGAGACCCCCGTGAACATTTTTGATAACTTCAGCGGGTCCCTATGCCAACCCTGTATGATCTTTAAGTTGTGCTCCATGTCTGATGTAAAAAGGTTGCTGTGGAAGGCTATTTTGAAAATCTTACTACATGCTTCTTCCGATAGCTCCTCCCCTGCCAATTTATTCCAGTAGTTACAAAACCCTCTCCTTTCCGTTAGGTTAATGGTGTTCAATAATTTGTATATCTTAAATACCATCCCTCGTCTCGAGTCTGCTGAATCCAGCATTTTCTCAAAGGGGGTCAGGGATCTCTTGAACTTTTGCCCCCAGGTTTGTGTGCCCAAAATGCCTTTCAGCCTAATATTTTCAAATATGGAGATTGTACCCTGTCTCAGAGTCTCCCTCATTTCCTCCTATGTTAGAAATACTCCCTCTATAAACAATTGGCCCGCCCATTCCATGCCCATATCCGACCAAACCTGAGCATTTTTGAATCCCTTGTTGCCCAATCCAAGTGGAGGACCCCAAAGTGAAGTGGAGAAGGCCATGTTGTCAAATGGTTGGTTTGGGTCCCCTCTTTCCAAATGGACCACAGCACCCCCAATTTCGGATGATTCCATAGCTTAAAGGTTTTTAATCTTGATTCTTTGTGTCTTTTGATACCATGCTGCCTCACAACAGGTAGATGAGAGCTGGAGGAGCTTGAAGCCTGAAATGGTTTACACAATCCAAGCAATATGCCTAACATATCAATCATCAATACAAATCACTAGCCACTTCATCAAAAAAGCATAACAGAGATAAAATGATTCAAAAGGAGTTGATGCCAATTTGAGTTTGAGCATAGTGCCAGCATGTAGTCAATTAAAATTGAGGGTGTGAGCTCTCGTGCCTTGGGTGTAAAAGTACAACATATTCCCCATACTGCTCAATCAAAATCAATAGTTCTGCTCAAAAGTCAATAGACAGTCCTCTGGGGACTCCAATGTCTCAGAAAAGCCAAAAGTCCAGTTTAGTGGCATTAAAATCCAGCCAGGAATTAGGAGGGACTTTGACCCCTCCCACCTGATCCAGTGCTTTCTCTTCCAGCCTTCTGTTTTCTTGCCAGCCTACAGCAACATCTCTTCTGGCTCCCAAACTCGACTCTTTTTTTATAGACTCTAGTCTCCTAAAGTTAACAACCACTATTAGCACAGCTATGAGACAGAAGCCAAAAGCTGCTCTGAACTCAAAAGCAGTTGATCACCAAATCTGTGTGTAGCATTTTCCAGTTTTTGCAAAGTTCTTGATTCGCAATGTAATAAAACCTGTTTCATTTGAATAGCAGTGATTTATTGATATTGGGTAGGAGTCACTTATCTGTGGGGTGTAGTTTGGGAGTGGCGCACATACCGAGTGCAGGGGGTGCATGGTAGTGTTTCGCCCTGGGCACCAACTGGACTAGTAACTGTCTTGGGTGGATGGGCTCCTTTTAATCTCCCTGGGACCTCAAATGCTATGTTTTTAAATGTGAAATATGTCTTAAGGAATCATTGGGCAATCATTTGCTGTGGGTGAGACCAGCGACTATTCACTCCTCTTTTAGTGAGAAAGTGATCTTCTGTTTTGGCCAAGTGTTATTTACGTTTGACCTGCTTGTTCTTCATAAACCTCCAGTTAATCCTGTCTTCTGTGTATGTGATCGAGCGTGCATTTCTGGGCGGGGAGAGAACGGAAAGCTCCTCTTTGGATGTTTCGATTATTTATCGTTATGGGATGTCTTGCGTTTATAATATTTAATAACGTAATAATGTCTTCAATTAATAGATCTAAACTCAATATTGCATCCTCCTACTCTGCAAAACGTAAGAAGCACAGGCACCAAAAGGTAAATAACTGCTGTAGATTTTGTCTGCACAGGTTGTTCTATGCTTCTGAGATAGCCAGTCTCCCACCCTGCGTTCCTGTACCCTTCATGTCTCCTTCTCTCCTGTCTTGTATCCATTCCTGCCTCTTCCTAAAACTGGTGTCCAGATCCAAGTTTAGCATCCAGGTCTGTGGCTCAGTGGACTAGGGCATTCGCTGGTAGGATCCATGGTTGTGCGATCTCATAGTCACTAGTTTGAATCCTGCAGGTCCACCCAGCCCTTCATCCATCCAAGATTGACAGAATGAGCCTCTGAGTTTTGTAACAATGAAAATGTATTGCCTTTTGTCTAGGACACCAAAATGCATCAGTGTGTGTGTGGGGGGGGAGCGAGGTGCACTCTACAAATACACATAGCATGTCATGTTAATCCTTTCCTCTATGCTGTTCTATTAAACTCAATTGGTAATTCGCTTTTGGACCTGTATGGTGTATCTCAGCACTTTTCTATAGGGGGCGGAGGAGTGGAATTGTAAAAGTGAGTTAAATAAGCACATTGGTAGCTACACCTAGTGTTGGTTGTCCTCTTTGCTGATCACCTGGGGAGCAAGGGATTGATGGTAAAACCTTTATCGGGAAGGGCTGAATGAAGCGGAACACCAGATCTACACTTTGGTGGGTGTTTTTATGTTGCTATTCATGAATGAGTGAGCGTTCTGGAGGGGAATTGAGGGCATGCGGTAGAGTCAATGGAAAGGATAATATGGAGTGCGGAAGTATCCCAGACACACACACACTCCCCTTGCCTGCCCACCCGCTAGAGCAGTCACAACATGAGGTGATTGAAACCTTCGCCCTCATGATAATGAAGGAAGCTGAGTAAAGGACAGTGACATGCCCACTTGCACACGCTTGTTAACTGTTAGCAAGTCAGGTGACCCAAGTATTGCAGGCTCCTGAAATCATCTGTATCCCTTATTTATTAACTTATTTTCACCAGTTGTTGGATAAAATGACCAACTGGCATTGTTAGGTGTTGGGATCCCCTATTGGCTAGCAGCCCGTGTGCATTCCTGATGACCCACTTTGAAGCACTCTTCCCACAAATTGACCTGGGAGGGAAGCTCCAAGATGTGGCTCCATCAACTGTGTCTAGGTCTTCATCAAGTCCTCGCATCTCACACCCTGCAGATACTGTTCCAAACAGCAGCATGATTCAGTCACGACGCGTGCCGAGCTCTGCATGACGTGCTATGTGAGGGATCTAAAATCCTGATATTGGACCATCCTGGCAGGAGGGGTGAGGGATGGAGCTCATCCGTTAATACCTCAATCACTGATGTGACAAAGCCTTTATGTGAAATATAGCATTAAGAGTCGTAGTTTTAGGCCAGAGTAGCCTGACGTTTTATTTTCTTTTTTGAAATTTTATTTACACAACATCCATAGCAAATCCCAATACAATCAGCGTATTTCAAATAACACATGAAAAAAAGCACAACATTTTACACAGTACTATGTACACAGCGAGATATACAATACCCTAAATCCCCAACATCTCAAATACATCTCTCAATTACCCCCCCAACCAACAACTATAATGTCAATTTAAAACAACTGCAAAAATCTACCCCATATTTTCTCAAACAAAGCCAATTTACCAAGTCTCCTATACATCACTCTCTCCATATTTGCCAATTCATGCATCTCAGACAACCACGTCTCCACATTCAATGTCAAAGCATTTTTCCAGTTCCTCAATATAATTCTTTTACCAGTCATTGCCCCTCTGAACAACCACTTCTTCTCACTTTGAGTGAGATCATCCAAAGACTCATCACTCCCAAATATGATCACACTAAAATCCAAGACCGGGAGACCAACAATCACTTCATCACAGACACGTCCAATCTCACCCCAAAACAGTCTCACCAGCCTACAATCCCATAGCAGATGTTCCGTCGTACCAATCTCACATGAACATCTCCAACAATCTGCACTCTCCAACAACCCTCTTTTACACATTCTCTCAGGCGTCCAATAAATTTGATTAAGAATTTTAATCTGTCTCGATCTTTCCGTGAGTCCCAGCGAGCTCAACTTCACATTCATACACATGTTTTGCCGTAAGCCCTCTGTGATATCCAATCCGATTCTCCTGCCCCATTCCTCTCTTAGAGAATCATTCCCCTGATAACACGACACAAATGCTTTATACAGGCAACTGGCCAGTCCCCACCCGATCCCACCAAATTCCTTGCAAACAGATCCAATGCAATTTTCCTCTCCAAATCCACAACTCCAATCACACGTTTAAGCTTCACAAAATCAGAGGGTCTAAAGTTTTCAATACCATATTGTTGCTGCAATACCTTGCATTCATCCAACGACCATTTGTAAACAGATCAGCAACCCACCTCACCCCACCCAGAAACCAATCTGCCCAAAAGACCACCTTGCCATCTATTTTGATAGCAGGATTTAGCCACACCGAGGCATCAGGCTCCCTCAAAGCGTCCACCTTCAAATAACGACACAAGCCCTTCCAGGCGCTCCTCACGTTATCCATCAGCAAATCATGTCCACAACTCTGTCTAGAGACCGAAGTCAACACAGCTCTTGGAGTAAGAGGCCCATGGAAACTGGTTTCAGCCTCTACCCAGACATCCTGCAAGTCCTCCACAAATGGAACCAAAAATTCTGAAAAGAAAGCCAGGTGGTATGAAATTTGGCACCCCAAGACCACCCCTATGCAATGGCAATTGTAACTTCCACAACTTCAACCTCGGGGGCTTCCTATCCCACAGGAACTCCTGCAGCATCCTGTCCAACTCTCTCCAAAAAGTCTCAGGGAACATCAAAGGGACCACACTCAAAACATAAGTAATTCTCGGGGTAGATATCATCTTTAAGGCATTCACCTTACCCCACAAAGAAAGATTCAAAAGACTCCATCTCTCAAGGTCCGTCCGCAAACCACTACACATGACCCGCGCATTTTCCTTAACCATGTCCCCTATCTCCTGAGTAAACCAAACCCCCAAGTACAGCAATTTATCTGGACACAACCTGAAGCCCAAGTCCACCACAAACCTCCTATCAACAGAATGTGTCAAAGGCATAATATCTGATTTCATCCAAATAATTTGGTATCCAGAACAATCATGAAACTCTGCCATAACATCCATCAACTCCACATACATATCTAGCAACAATCGTAAAGCCGAATCCGGCAGCATCTTATAAAACTCTGCCGGGAACCCATCCGGTCCTGGGGCCTTCCCAGCATTCAACTTACCAATCGCCATCCTAACCTCATCCAACAAAAAATCCTCCTCCAACAACTCTGAATCATCCACTCATCCAACAAAAAATCCTCCTCCAACAACTCTGAATCATCCACATTAATCCTAGATAGGCCCACCTTATCCAGAAATTCTGTACCCTCACCTGATACCTCCGGCTCATTCTTGTAAAGTTCTTCATAAAAGTCTCTGAAAATGTTGTTTATCTCACCCGGATGATAAATTATACTGACGTCATGCGTACAAATCGACGGAATAGACCGCTCCGCCTCCCGCTTCCTCAGCCTATAAGCCAACCACCTGTTGCATTTTTCACCCTTCTTATAATACGCACATTTCAAATAGAAGTTACTCCGATCATTACGTTCATCAATGAGTGAGTTCAATTCTCTCCTTACCCTTTTAAGTTCACCCACCGCCTCTCCACAAACGGGATCCACCATCACCCTCCTTGACAATTCGGTAAGTTTAGTCTCCAACAATGCCTCCCTTTCAACGCTCTTTTTCCTCAGCCCAATCGATACACCAATTAAATGGCCCTGTATCGTACATTTCAATGACTCCCAGACAACACTGGGACGCATCACTCCTGACGTTTGTGTTATGGTACCACCTGCAGGGGTTTTCAGAAATAATCTCTCTTGCTCATACCCACACTCGCCTCACTGTAAAATCATGATGTGTTAAATTACATGAAAGTGGGCAGCAAATATAGGTAAACCTACTCCTTCCAAGGACCCATTTTTTTATTTTGGAAAATATGTTGCTATCTTGAGATCTTTGCTTCAAATGGACGCTGGTTTTCTGTCATCTCATTGTCCTGTCGTTCCTCGGCCGCCCTGTGCTTCTCGATGCTGTTCTTTTCTTCTTCTTGCACCTGACCATTGGAATGCGCTTCCACATTCTATCCGTGCATCCTGTACCTCATTCTATCCGTGCATTTCAGGTCACCTATCATATTTTTCGTTCCTAATTAAAAACTTCTCTTCTTTCTCTTTCCTCTAATCAGCTTTGATCATTAGATTTATTGTGCTTCATGTTTATTGTGCAATTGTATTTAGAATTTTTGTAAACAATTGTACCCTTCTTATGAAATAATGTATTCATGTGATCAGTTCATATTACACTTTACACATACACATATGAACACGGTTACAAAACATATGTAATACAATTCATCATAAAACTACAAATCACTAATGTATACAGTAATTTCCATCAAAACTAAATAGCAATTCATCACTAAAGATGTAGCATAACTTTCCGCAATATTCACAATCGCTCCTACCTGAGCTCATAAAACATCATTATGACCATAACATTTGTTTTTCCATTGATTCAGGATAATTCTGAGCAAGACGATAAGTCATTATGTTCTCTTACTAAATCATCAACTTCCATACACAGTGTAAAGCAACGTGTAGTGCCTTCTTCTCGGTTTTCAAGCAGTGCTGCCAGAAACTCATCTCTGATACTGTCCTAACGATTAATGAAACCGATCTATGAAAACCTCTAAAACCACTAAGGACCACATCGATGCCCTCGCTCCGGCATCTGAATCTCCCACCGGCCCCTCCGAAGTACTCCCTTGTGCATCCTCTCCTCAAGAAACCCACAGCTGATCCCTCCTGTCTGGCTAACTACAGCCCTATTTCCATTACTCCCTTTTTGGAGAAGCTCCTGGAAAAGCTGGCCATCTCCCAGCTTAACCTTCGTTCTGACGCTGTTGGCTCTCTCCATGACCACCAATCTGGATTCAGAGCTGCCAGAAGCACAGAAACTGCTCTCCTGAACATCTGTGAAGACCTGCTTTCTAATCTTGACTCTAACATTCCCTCCATCCTCATCCTACTTGATCTCTCCTCTTGACAACCATACCATCCTGCGCAATCGTCTCTGTGACAACCTGGGTTTCACAGATCAGGCTCTGGCCTGGCTGACCTCTTTCCTTTCTGATCGACCTTCCCAGGTAACACTTGGGTCCTTCCTATCCTCTATCTCTCTCTCTCTACCTGTGGTGTTCCCCAGGGGTCTAACCTCAAGCCCTGGCTTTTCAACCAATGCTTGGCAACTCTCGCCTACTGCATTTCCATTTTCTGTTCCAACTTCCAATGCTATGCTGATGACACCCAACTCATTTTCAGGCTTCCCTCAGGCACCTCCACTGCCAACCCCTTATCTAAGACTGCCTAATCGTCATTCAAAATTGTGGTGCTGCCAATGATCTTTGTCTAAATGCCAATAAGACTGAGATCCTCCTCGTTGGTACACCTTCACCATCCTTTCCCCTCACTCTCTGGCTGGCCTCCCTTGGCCCTCCTCCTACTCCTACCAGCGAGGCTAAGAATCTCAGGGTCATCTTTGACTCCACACTTTACTTCTCTGCTCACATCTCTGACGTCTCTAAAAAGTCAAACTTCCTACTGCACCTCCTTAGAGGTACTCTGCCTTTCCTCTCCTTCCCTCAGAAGCTCACTTTCTACTAAGATCTGGTTCCCTCTAGGGTGGGCTACTGTAACAGCCTCTTCCTAAATCTACCTGCCTCCACTCTCCAACCTCTACATCTAATCCAGAACAAAACTGCAAGGCCTGTCCTTGGCCTCAAGCCCTGGTCACCTCACCGACCTTTGCAGCTTTGAAATCCCTTTGTTGCCTCCCAGTGGATGCAGGTATTACATTTAAAACTCTCTGCATTGTCCACAAGGCTCTCTGGGGCCTGGGTCCAAAATACCTTCAACTATCCCTCTGTAAATACCTCCCCTCTCGAGCCCTTCGCTCCTCTACTTCTAACTGCCTCAGGGTCGGTCCTTTTTCAAAGAAACGAGCAGGGGGCACATATCTGTTGTTGGCTGGGGCCTCCCTTTGGAACAGCCTCCCGACCATCTTCAAACTTGAGGTGCACCATCTCTGGTTCCGGGAGCCCCTCAAGACCTTCTTCTTCGCTTCTGCCTTTGCCCCTCTTCTCCCCTGTTGTTCTGCTTATCTCTCGTGGCACCGTGCACCTTGCCACCCTCTGTCCTTCGGGCACAGATACCGCTCACCCTGCCTCCCTTCTGAACTGCTGCTGATCAACCCCTGGCACTGGGATCTGTATCTGTACCCATACAGCCCCCCACTCTTCTTCTGCACTTATCAGATATACCCTGACTAATCATGCACTTGCTGGCTGCACTACCTTTTTCACTGAAATTTATTTCACTTATTATTCTTTTCTCGCCTCTGTTCCGCACTTTCCCTCACTCCCTTTTCCATGGACGTGTGCGCTCTTAATGTCACTGGGCATAGTAAGATTGCTATTTTCGTTCTCCCCTGTTGCCCTCCCTTTGCTTGGTCGCGCTCTGAAACACTTGTGTATTGAGTGCCATATAAATACAATATCATATCATATTTGGCGGAGGGTTTGGTGGGAGCCGGTGTTCATGTCCTCCCCTGTGGATCGGAGGGTGGATGGCGGTGGGGGTTCTGGTGGTGGACAGCAGTGTGTGAGTTTGGGGTTGCACCCATGGAGGCAGAGTTGGGTTGGCAGGTGGTTATCAAGTTGACAAAGCCCGATCAGCATCTCAGTGGGGTTAGCCCTTTTGTGGTGTCCGAGTGGGTCCGGAAAGGGGCGGGTGCTGTGCAGTCTTTCAAGGTTATCAGTGGGGGGCGTTTGTTGGTTAAAGGTGTGGGTGAGGTGACCAGGAACAAGGCATTAGATTTGGGTTGTCTTGGGAGACATCCTGTTTCTGTGTTGGAACAGGGCAGTGCAGTGTCTAAGGGGGTGATTTTTGGGGTACCTCTGTGTGCATGACAAGGATATTGTGAGTTCCTTGCAGGAGTTGGAGGTGTGACGGTTGGGTAGGAAAAGTCCCGATGGGGGCTTAATTTCTACAATGATGGCTATTCGGTTTAGGCGGAGTGAAGTGCCGGAGCACGTGTTTTTGCTGTTTCATCATTTTAGGCTGAAGCCTTATGTTCCAGCCCCTTTTCGATGCTATAAGTGTCAGGAGTCTGGTCACGTGGCGCAATCTTGTATGAAGGAGAGAAGGTGTGGTAAGTGTGGTGGTCCCCATGATATTAAGGATTGTGTCTCTGTATGTATACCGAAGTTTTGTAATTGTGGTGGGGATCATGTTGCTTCCTTTGGGGGATGTGTTGTGCAGGTGCAGGCCTGTACGTTTGTGAGTACGAAGGCGGCCCATAACATCAGTTATGCTGCAGCAGTTCAGAAGGTGCGGGCGGATCAGGTGGTTGTATTGGATAGTCCTGCTGGAATGGTGAAGCAGGTGGAGGTTCAGTCTTTGGGGGTTGAGGGGGTGATTGGCACGGGTGTCACTATCAGAATGCTGGATTTGTTGTGTTTTATTATCGCAACTATTAATATGATGGCCGAGTGTCAGTCAAAATCGGACAGGTTGCAGGCGGTGGTGAAGGCAGCAAAGATGTATTTAAGGATTGGAAATATCGCAGATACGGATGTTCATAGGTTGGTGAGTGGTGGTGACGTTCCCTGTGAGGGTTCAGGGGTCTGAGGTTGTGGCAATGGAATGCGAGGAGTTTGTTGGCGAATGGGCAAGGGTTGAAGAAGGAGTTGTTGAGGGTGGGTGATGTTGATGCTGTGTGTGTGTATGTGTGCAGGAGACATGGTTTTTGTGCTGCGAGAAAGGTTTTAAGGGGAAGATGTTTTCTTGGATTAAAGCTTTTCTGATGAACAGGGTGTTTCGGGTGCATGTTGGGGATTTGTCGTCCCGAGTTTTTGATGGAAAATGTGACACCCCAGGGTAGTGTTGTCATCTCTATTTTGTTTCTTGTAGCGGTGGATGGCCTTATAGAGAACGTTCGGCAGTGTGGTTATCGGGTGGGATTCTGTGCAGATGATGGAGTGATTTGGGTTGTGGGTAAGGTGGGTGGAGTGATTCAAGGAAGGTTGCAGGAGGCTTTGGAGGTAATGGAACGGTGTTGTCAGGCTGGGGGGTTTTAAGGTATCCTCCAAAACGGTGTGTATGCTGTTTAACAGGCGAGTGGTGTCAGTTTGGATCTCAAGTACATTCCGGTGATCAAGAAGGGTGGTGGTCGGAGATTGGCGGTGCAGTATGTGGAGGGGGAAGTTGGCGCTCAGGTATATACGGATGGTTCCAGGGATCCGGAGAGGAACAGGTTTGGTATGGCCTGCTATTTTTATGCGGGTGAGGGGTTTTGGGTGGCTAGGTTGTCAGATGATGTATCCATCTGCACGGCGCAGTTGATGGCTGTTAATATGGCAGTGCTTCGGATTATGGAGAAACAGTTGGCTATGGTGGTTTTGTTTGTGGATTCGATGAGTGCGTTGTTGGCTATTAAGGAGCGGAATTGTGATGGGAGGGATATAGTTGTGCTCATTAGACAGTGATTAGAGGAGTGTGTTGCAGGGGGTACGGTGGTGGAGTTGGCTTGGGCCCTTAGTCATTGTGGGGTCCTAGGTAATGAGTTGGTGGATCAGGCTGCGTATGGGGCCACATTGAGTTTTCTGGGTAATCATGCGCTTATGCTGTGAGAATACCGGTAGTAATCAGCAGGGCTGTGTTCCTGAATCTGTGTGGGTCGATCATTTTATGGAACTATACAAGAATAGATCCTTTGTCCAGGATACACAAGGACCCCTGACCGGCACTCCATGCTTTGATAAACTAGGCTGTTTATCTCAGTTGTACAAACACATGTTGTTCCCGTCTCTTGAGCGCAGGCAGAGATCAGGTCTTCCATGTCGCCTTCAGCATTGGTATGATCTATCCACGTCTGAGTTGGGGTTGAAGGACCTCCTCTGTGTCGCATTGTTTGGGAGGGCCTTTATCTGGACCTTTAGCTTGCATCAGCAGATCACTTGTATTTGGAACCATGATGTTTCTAATTGCCCGTTTTTGAATACCTGCACTTTTAATCTGTCCTCTTTTACAGGGCGGTTTAGCTGTTTTGTGTTACTCAGAGTGCTCCGTCAAAGTCTTGTTTGGGGTGAATGTCCCTTGTTTGCCTCCGGGCCTAATTTAGAGAAAATGTCATATTTCTTCAAGGGGTCACGTGAACACATAACCTTATTACTCACAGCCATCACCAATTAATTGTTATTAGAGACAGATAATGGAAGGACCGGTGTATCCTTATGTGCGCAGTGCCCCACCTAGACAGTAGTACAGTGGCAGTGTAGCTTCTCCCCCTGTTTGTGCATCTGTGGACAATTGCCCTTTCTTTTCTTGGGCGTTTTGGATCCTTGCTCCTTTAGTACTTGATAGCTCCTTCGCCGGTATAGTGGGATCAGCGAGGCGACCAGTTACCACATCTGCCGCCTTTAGTCGGCCTGTCTCTTCATCTTGGATAATCGGGTCTATGATGCTATGAAGAATCTCTGTGATGTTTTCTGTGTTTTATCTAAATTGGATTGTATTGCAGTTACAAAGCCTTCTAAAATCACCATCTTGGAATTGATCATTGCTAGAATCATTGAATGGTCCCTGATTTGATTGTTTAGGGACACGTGCAATTTCATATATGGCAGAAGTGTTAGAGTAAGAGTCGCTGTTAAGTTAGTATCTACCTGCACCTTAGTCAATGCCTGGTCCTCCATTTGTGCCGCTGCCATATCTATTAGAAGATCTTCAGCGGTTAAGGGTTTTTCCTCGCTGATCGACTAGAGACGGAAACGTTGGATTTCGCAGATTTCTGTTTCTTTGGGCAAATCGAGCTCGCTGGTTGCTCTTGTTTTGGGCTCTTATCATATGATCCTCTGTCTACAATTATCATTGCCCTCCCGACATGAGAGAAGTTCCATTTTATCTCCTTACTGGGGTTGTTAGTAACGGTATCCAAACCTCTTTCGGTGGTCTTCCCGTTGACCTAGCAGTTGCCTCTCGTCTCTCAATCATGTCTTCTGAAGGACTCTATAGTATAATCGGGCCTCCAGTAAAACCTTTGTTTGGAGACCAAGGAGGCTTGAGTGAGGCATGGGAGCTTCCAGATTGATTTCATGGGGGGGTTGATTCGCCTTTTTTAGTAGACCAGTCATTGTGTGGTTTACCAAACCTATAGATAGTGTGAGGTTTAGTGTGGGAGGGCTGCGTGCCTCCCCCTAATGATTGAAAGGTTTTCTGCCCCCAAACCCCTTCCCTCCACGTCTTCTCCGCACCTGGACTTGCCCCTGCACCCATTTCAGGGTTACAGAGGCAGTTGGCTCCTCGTTCCTCAAGAGGAGACGAGCAGCGGGCGAGTTGAGATTGCTTTCCAACTGCATTATATTGTCGGCGGAGGTCGTAGAACAACATATTTCCACAACTATAGGTAAATTAGGAATCGCTGCCTCCATTACGTGCAACGACCATCCAATCGACAGTGTTCCCTCAATTGTGCAGTCCGAGCCTATAAGCTTCTGATTTGTATCAGGACAGTGCTCCCTCAATTGTGCAGTCCGAGCCTATAAGCTTCTGATTTGTATCAGCCTCCCCGTCACCGAATGATGTAATATGTATGTCCGCCGCTCCCTCTGCTGATAGGATTTCCCCAATGCTTACATCAGTTTTTGCCATAGTTGTAGCCAAGGCTTCTCAGCGTCCTCGGTTCACATAGCACAAATGAAGGTTGCAGACAGAGGCAACAATTGAAACCCCTTCCTAACGGTAAAATTATGCCAGGTTGTTTAGATATCCTGTGTAAGTATACGCTTCTGTCCCGACCCCAGCGTCGGATTCAAATGCAGCTAGCATCAAACGAACAACTCCAACAGTCTTCCAGCTGCGTGACTTTCCCCAACTCCGTGTGTAACAATAGACCAGAAACCAGCTTCCTAGATGGCTCCTCACGCCAACGCCTGTTAGTGGTGACCTGAAGGCAACCTGGGGCTTGCGAACACATTCGCCAGCAAGGACTGATACAGACCTTGTACAAGGCGGGGGCCGGAAGAGTAACTTCTCTCTTTCTGTAGTGTTCTTTAATTTTACTGATTTAACTGCAGTAACTGCTCCCACTTAGCCAGCCAATTCTCGGCCGCTTTGAGGAGCGGCTGAAGATAAGTATGGGAGGTGGGGGGTGGAGCACGTCTGGTCAACACAGCGTCCCTTTGCTTCTTTCCCCTCTTAAAGCGATACCATTCTTTTTGCCAGGTCTCGCTGTAGTAAACAGAATACAATGGACACAGTCAGTTTCACCAAATGAAGCAAAGTGTTATCCTGCAGTAACTTCTCCCACTTAGCCAGCCACTTCCTCTTTAAAACTCAATATTGTAATGGTGATCCAAATTACTGTTATTACTGACCTCGAATGACTCTATGTGCTGGAATATGAATAACCTTCGTACCAGGTGTTGCACTTGGCAATAATGTCATGGGTGTTGGTGATGGACAGGAGAAAGTTGCTGAGAGCAGTGTCAGTGGCAGAGGTTTGAGTTGGGGGTGGGCAAGCAGAGGATAAACATGAAAGTGAAGGCAGCAGCTGACACTCGTTTCATCGAGCGGATGTTGGGGCTTTTGGAAGTGTGGAAACAGGGCCACAGGTACCCAGGTGGGAGGAGAGAAGAGTGGTTTGAACAAGAAACAGGGGTTACCAGAGGAGATGTGAGTGGTCGGTCAGAGTGGGTGAGGACATCCAGAGTGTGTCCAGCAGAGTGGGTTAGACCAGAAGGGAGAATGGAGAGGGATCGAGAGGTGCAGAGGTCAATTAAGAGTGGATGCTGTGCCAGGGGAGTCCAATTGGATGTTAGTCACCTTATAGAAGCAGATTGAAAGTAGGGAGGAACAGAAATCAGCCCATACAGGGAGGTAGTGACTGAGGCCGGTAAATGGTAGCAATGGTCAGGTTAGAGGAGGGAGAGATTACCAACTTGCATACCAGGCTCTCAAGAGTAGAGCTGAATGGGTAAGATGGAAAAAGGATCCCCCTCAGGGAAGATTATGGCAACCCCACCGCGGCTTGGAAATCGCGTAGGAGGGAGTCAAATGCAGTGAATGAGCTGGCATTGAACCATGTCTCAGTAAGAGCGAGAATGTCCAAGTCATTGTCTTCTAGGATTACATGTCAGCAGAGTATTTGTTGGCTGAGCGGACAGGTCACCAGTTGGAGACAGTCTCTGCCTTTGAAGGTTTTCTGAATTGGATCACATGTGTGTGGTAATTCAGACAGGTGGAACCCGGCAGAGAGAGTGGTAGGGGGAGAGGCAGGAAAAGGAAGAAGTTAATGAGGGATAGCAGGATCCGGTCAAAGATAAGGAGATTGGCCTGAGGACCCTGAACCAGGATAGTGCCAGTTTGGTATACATTTGCGATGCAGCGTGATGAGAAGAAGCCCGCCAAGAAGGCTTCCCACTTGGTGTTGGTGCCACAATTAATGGGAAAGGATGTGCAAGTGGGGAGAGTAGAGATGAGAAGTCCATAGGTCTGGAGAGGGGACGGAGAAGAGGATTTCAGTGAAGATCTCTCTGGAAGATGCACCAACGTAGGTGTCTGCGATTGGAAGGCCAGGATTTTCACCCAACGTGTCTTTTTGTGTGTCCACTTAACATCCAGATTTCATGAGCGAGGGAGGATAGGTGATAGTGTAGCAGTTAGAGTAGATTAGAGAGATGGTGAGTGGCATCTCAGTGGCATAGGATAGATGAGAGAAGAGGGGGGAGTTAGGTTTGGGGCACTGCACTCCTGGCTCATGCTATTAGGCGGCCTAGTAGCAAAGAGGGGGCGTAAATACAAATGCAGAGCAATAGGTGGGGTGCAGGATTCAATTTTAAAAAGGATTGCAATGCACAAAATAAATGCAATATGTTAAGCACAATCACAATGCAGTGCACAGACTGGATGCACACCCACCTAGATTTGATTTTAAAAAAAGATTGCAATGCACAAAATGGATGCAAGATGTTAAGCACAATCACAGTGCAGTGCACACAGGTACGCGAGAGGAAAGGCAGAATCGCAACTAGAATGAATTTGCCACTTGTAGAACACAGAGTGCAGTGAAAAAAAGAGGTGTTCAAGGGAGAAAGGCAGAATAGGCTTGGCACATTTATGATTCAAGGAAATAGCTGGATGAGGCAATAGGACTGGTCAGCCATCACTCACTTTGCGCAGGAGGAGGGGTGGGGCAAATAGTTGTTTGCCAGGGGGACACTCCCCTTCCCTTATCCTCTGCTTGTGTGTTTAATTTGCACTGCAAGTTCCACAATTCCTTTCTTCTTGTACAACGTAATTGTGCCTTTAAATCACTTCCCTTCATCAGCAAACATCCTCTGGCTACTTTTGTTTCCACCCGCGATCTTTCTATGCATCTGAGTAAGAGAATGCCGGAACCCTGGTCACATTGTATCCATTGTGCTCTGCTTTCCAAAATGTCGGTTTCATTTTCAAACGTACGGAGCTCCACTAGCAGGCATTCTCCTTTTACCTCCACCGCACTTGATGCATTGTGTTTAGTCTTCTGTTTGAAAGCTTTTCAGATTTCTGGACTCACCGGCTCTTATCTGAAGCTTTCTTAACACAGCGTGTTGCTGTAACAACGCTGCAGGGGCTGCCCGGCTGCTCTGAGACACTTCTCTCAGTGCCTCGCAGACCGGTATGGTTATTGTGCTGTGTGCTGCTGTAAATCGTCCCTTTGTTGTACTGCAGCGCCTCGCCTCAGATCTCACAGCGTACTGGTGGCCTCTGCGTGGTCGCTGGCCTGTGCTGAGCAAAGGCCCACATCTCTGTCAACAGGGCTCCTCGTGCATCCAATGATTCCCCACCGCGTTGATCTGCCATATAGCTCTTCAGATGGGCAGACCGTACATTGTGAAGAAAAGACTGAGGATGATCTGAAGGATGCTGTCTTGTGCTGATTTGGTTGACCTGACTTTAAGGTTTATGGAAAGAAAAGGGGAACAGAGGAAGGAGGTGACTGCTTGCATAAGGTTAGATAAGGTATGTAAAAACCGAACGAGTGAGGGAGAACCTATCCAGATTGGAAGTATTCCTGGACCTCCTAGTCCAGAGGAAAAGGATTAAAGGAGAAGGAATAAGCAATGCTTCACTGTCCTAAGGCGGGGGGCGATGCCATGTCCTTCAGGAAAAGTTTGGAGTCCGTGTAGTGTAGGGATGGGGAGTGTCGGGAGTAAGCGAACTCGCCCCTACATATATCCCTAATGTGCCTCTTTGAGTAGAGTACATATCTCTGTATCAGTCACTTTTAGTCTTTGAGAACATCATCGTCACTGCTTCAGCAATGATTGATTCTGGGGTTACAGGTAATTTTACTGCTGTAGAATATGTGCAAGCTTTGGTACCATTACAACCCAAGAAGCTCATTCAACCTGTGCAATCCACGGACTAATAAGTGAGCATGATTCCCTAATCGTGAAGAAAGCATATTGCTTGGTTTAATTGCAGCACCCCAGTTTACGATAATACTAGGAATGTCCTGGTTAGTGGAGTGAAATCCCACTATAGAGTTCTTGTTGGGTCCATCAGCGGTCTGCTCTCCCCCCAACCCCCTTATATTTAATATTTATGTTGAACCTCTATTTCATCAGCTTGACAAAGCCTCTATTGGCTTCTGGTCGGGCCCGGATTAAATTTAAATTGTGTATTATTTATTAAGCACTTCAGGGCAGAGGGTGCCTGGCTTTACAGGTGACAATTACTCCGTATTGGCCAAATTGCCCGTTATCTTCGGCCTCCCAATATCTTTTGAAAATTCCATCCTATCGGCTGGAAAGAGTTCTTTTTTCTGTAGCTGGACCAAAACTTTGGAACTCTCTCCCTCTATATCTGCCAAAGATCCGGGACTTTGGTATTTTCAATAATAAAACACCCAACAATGTTAGTGCGCTCAGTTTAATAAAAATTCAAAGTTTGACATGAAAACCTAATGGATTTTATTTGTTCATCTGAATCTCAACAACCCATTCATTCAAACTATTTAAAGGTGGGTGACCACGCATAGCTTGCACAATAGAATGCCTGATTACTAAGAGGGAATATACACAACATGGTAGTATTGTAGGTTCCTTTCTTGCCAATAAGCACAAATACAATTTGCCACAGATGATGTTGCATCATTCGATAGATTCACTATACACAGGTGGACTTTGAACAATTAAATGGTGTTTCTTCAAATGTACAACATGTGTGGATGCCTAGAGATAGCCCGAATTGGGCGAAACATTGGCATGTGCACCAATGACTTAATGTTGGGCCTAGGTGGTTTGGTTGAAATATCAGAACTCTGTGTTAGAGGGTGTAGAAATTCAGATGTTCAGGGTTGCCGGATTACGGGATATGTTGACCGCTAGGTATCTAGTATGATCCATGTGCCATTGGAACCCGCCACTCATTTGCAAATTGAACTACACCTTCCGTCATTGGGAAGAGGATGGATTGTCCGATTTATTTTAAGCCCCGACACCTCCCCGAATGTAAGAAAATCCCGCCTTATTGGATTAAGGTTGTGCTCCGGGATGCAAATATCCCCATGTCGATATTCAAGGATTTCACCACCCTGTGTTTGCATAGTTGGATTACCCTGTGTAGGTGACTTTCCCTGATCGCCTCTGCCAACGGTTCTTTCGCCAATGCGAACAGCAGTGGTGACGGATTGTCCGATTTATTTTAAGCCCCGACACCTCCCCGAATGTAAGTAAATCCCGCCTTATTGGATTAAGGTTGTGCTCCGGGATGCAAATATCCATGTCGATATTCAAGGATTTCACCACCCTGTGTTTGCATAGTTGGATTCCCCTGTGTAGGTGACTTTCCCTGATCGCCTCTGCCAACGGTTCTTTCGCCAATGCGAACAGCAGTGGTGACAGGGGGGGGGGCAACCCTGTTGGGTGCCTCTCTAGCCTGATATCAGGGGTTAGTTGACCATTCACTCTGACCTTAGGTAATTAGTACAATAGCGACACCATTCAGGTGAATTGCTCCCCCCGCCCATCTTCCGGAGCACAGTGAATAGTAAGGGCCATGTCAAATGCCTTTGTGGTATTATAGGTTCAAACTGTTGTACCGCAGCCAGTAGACCGAATATTCTACAGAGACCATGAAATGTGCAGCGACTGGGTATGAACACTGACTGATCTGCTTTCACCATCCTCTACATCAATGGTGCCAGTCTGGATGCCAGCACCTTGGCTAGGATTTTTTGGTCTAAGTTAATGAGGTATATGGGTCAATCGGTCTTTCAAGGCCTTGTCCGGTTTAAGTAGCACCACTACCACTGCATCTCGCAGGGATGCTGGCAGTTGACCGTCCTTTAGGCTTTGGTTAAACATTTGTAACAGGTAGGGCCCCAGTTTCCCGGCATACTGCTTATAAATCTCTGCTGTAAACCCATCCTGCCCGGGGAATTTCCCGGATGGCTGAAATCTAATAGCCCCTAGCACTTCCTTTAATAACCGTGGACGACCAGCCACTCCCGCTCCTCATCTGGACACCAGTACAAGGCCACTCGCTGCAGATAGTCCTCCATCACCCTTTGGGAGGCCTGTGTCTGGAAGGAGTATAGCCACCTGTAAAATGGACAACATTCTTGAACTATCTCCAGGTCAGCGAACCTCTCCATCCCTTGTGCATCCTTAATGGTTAACACTTGGTTCGTGGCATTGTCTATTCTTGCAGCTCTGTCCAATAGCCTCCCATGTCTCTGTCCTTCCTCCATATTGCCACACTGCGGTTTTCCCTAATAGAAATATGACCTCTCTATGTGCTAGTTCGTTAAACAGGTGCATTTGTTTATTGATCTCAGCATGCTCTGGCGGCGTTGGTGTGGGTGTTCCCGTTTGTAATTGCTGAATGTGATCTTCAGCATCGGTTATTTCCCTTCTGATCTGTTTCATTACCCCATATTCTCACGAGATGCATTCACCTCTAACCACACATTTAAATCTCTCCCAGAGGATCGCGGCTGATTCCACTGATCCTTCATTTATTTCAAAGAATGTATCTATTACCCCGTCCAGACCCTCCCAGAACACCATGTCCATCAGCCCCTCACTTTTGAAGCCCCAGGGGGCCCTTCCCATTCCTCGATCCGATTGTTCTATAGACAATAGCATTGGGGCATGGTCTGACGGTGTACGTGCCAGGATAGATGCCTCAGTTACTGATCCTCTAAGTGTTTGAGAGATCAGGCAGTAGTCCAGCTGGGAGGCCGAGTTGTGTACAGAGGAGTGGAATGTGCACTGTTGTATGTCCTGGTGCCTAATCCTCCAAACGCTGTGATTTCCCACCCAGAGCACGTCCTGGAGTTTGCTGGTCATCTTAAGCGATGGGTGATGAGCGCCCACTGTGCAGTCCCGGCTCTGCTCCATGACTGCCCAGATCACCTACCCGGGTATCATCAGCTGCCCTATTTGACGGTCAATCCATTCTAATGTTTCCGTTGTCTCTTGGTTAGGACCATAATAGTATATAGTCTGCCCTGGCAGATCAAACCCCCCTTATTGGCCTCAGAAGACTACTTGGTGAGCTCGAGTCCTAAGCATTGGCGAACAGTCTAAGGATTAACACAGCTAAATCTAACCTCTTAAAAATCCAGAATACCAAAGTGAAAAATAGACATTCAAGCTTTACATGGTCTATCAGTACAATCTCACGTGCGATCATACATGAATACAAATATTTAGGATTGAACATCAATGATAATAAATCTGAGCACCCAACAAAGCTGAGATGAAATACACATTTCGATGCCTATGCTTCATCATACATATGGTACATTTTCCTGTCTCCATCTGCTGACCTGTTAGAAGCAAAACATAATTCCTGCATAAACACATGGCGCCCAATCCAAATCCACCGAACTGGGTTGACCTAGAAGGTTTGTTCTAGAAAACCATACTACCATTGCCTAAAAGCTTTCCAATCCTTGTCATTCGCTATGAGTTAGGACGGATCTCACTAAGGGTGGTTGTATGCTGGAATCCATTACTACTTGATAGGAAGGGCTTGCACTGTTGTACATTTCATTGCATACACCATTGTCAAAAATCTGTTAATACCTGGAAGGAAGATTGCGTCGTAAATTTGGAGAAAGCTGATATTGATAAAACCACAATATCGAACCCTGAACGTGGAAAGCGAGTTCTGGTTAACACAGAGGAAAAATGTAATCAATACAACATTTTTAATCTGGTATCTTCACTCCAAAAATGTTCAATCAAACCCCTAAATACCTAAAAAGATTTCTTGACCAAACATATTGCATGGAAATAATGAGACTTCGATTTAATCTATGGCCCACAAGAGTGCTAATAGCAACAAGATCTAAAGGGCGTGAGCGTGCAACTACTTGTAGATTTTGCAACCTAGAGACCCAACCTGAAACTGGTGCACTGCAACGCGCTATCCATAGTAAAGAAAGAAGCTTTCTATGAATTTCTTTGCGACTATCGCACCCTAGTGCACTGTGGTCCATGATTGTGAATGCACAACGTATCTCTTTAAGCATTGCCACAATTAACGTCCCTCAACGACTAAGCTTGTGACACTGATGCACAGTATGATGTACAGATGTCCAGCATGAACTAAAGAACAAATGATTTTGTCACACTATGTATATAGCAAAACCTAACTTTAATTTTTAAATTCATAATGAATATGTTGCTAATCATCTTGGGGTAATAAATTGTACTATATGAACAAGCATGCTCTTCCATAACAAGAAAACAATGAAAATGCACTCGAGAAATGTTTTTTTAACAATGTTCAATATGATCTGTATTTATATCCGTTTTATTATTTGAAAAGTTATAATTACAACAAATAAGATTGTCTGCCCTGTATGGTGACCTCTACCACCAGGCACCTTACCTCCTGGTTCTTAATCACTCTGGTCAGACAGAACCCAACAGAATTATGCATTAGGATACATACCCCCCCGTGAATAAGATGAGTACAAGGAGAAATGGTGGTGGCATGCCCAGCCGTTCCCAAATCCCGCTTCTTTGTTTGGTGTCAAATGTGTCTCTTGCAGAAACGCTACCACCACTTGATGTCTTTGCATATAAAGTAGCACCCTACGGCATTTAGATGGGCAGTTCAAACCCCTCAAGATCCATGTAATGTTTCTAAGTGCCCCAGGTATTGCATGTCCATATCAATATTTCAACCATGAATTGTACAGTTTGCATTGCATAGCACAACTTAATACTCCTTGAGTTTATAGGATACAATATTAACTGACATCTTTGTTTCCCTAACCCCATAAGTTTTGGGATGAACCCTTACCCAAGCAGTCTATTCTCTCCGACTCTCCTAGTCTTCCCCTCTTCTTGAGTCCAGGATTGTCTGGTTGGGCTGTAGCCCGACTGCCCTGTGTCATTTACAGAGGCTGTCCAGAATGTGAACCCAATGCAAGAAACGCTGAACTCCACCTCTCCTCCTCCCCCGCCCCCACTGACAACCCCAACATGTCAGTACTCTGATCTCCACCCCCAGCTGACAACCCCAACTAATCGGCATCACCATTTCTCCCCTCAACAGGTGCTTCCGCTTGAGGGGCAGCTAGAACTTTAGTTTTCACCTATTATCAGAGTTCTGTCCTCTACCCCGTGCCAACCGGTCGCGAGTAAGGACAGGTTATACTGGATGCAGTGTCACCCATTGTTCCCCTCTCCCGCCCCCCCGTGCCTGGGGGTTCCATTGTAGTTTTTCAAGGCACATGTTGGCTTCTTCCCGGGTATGGAAAAAATAATGTGCGCTCTTCATGGGCTATTAATTTGGCCAGAAACATCATAGCAGAGCGTATGCCTCTCTCCCGCAGTCTTTTTTTTTTTTTATTTATTTATTTTCTTTCTTTCTTCACATCCATGTAGATTCTTCAAGATGCTTGCACCTTATCAGAAAAGTCTGTGAAGAATTTGATGGTGTCCCCTTGGTATGTCACAATTCCCTTCTCCCTTGCTTTGCGAGGAGCTAAATCTCTATCCTGGTAGTGCATCATCTGGGCTATGATTGGGTGTGGAGGGTCCCCAGGTATTGGTTTCTTCCCACTTGGAATCTGGTGGGCTCTTTCCACTATAAATGCCGCTAAGAATCCGTCTCCTCCCAATGCTTTTCTCAGGATCTCTTCGACTAGTGGTTCTATGAATCTTGGCTCCACCGTTTCAGGTTCTCCTATTATTCGTAGATTGTTCCTCCTGGTTCTGGATTCGAGAGCCTCCAGTTTTTTGGCAAGTTCTTGAGTTGCCCGTCTCACCCGTGTCGTTTCTCTAGATGTCAGTGCTGATTCATCCTCTACTGTAGAGATTCACCCTTCAGCTTTGTCCAATCTCGCTCGCTCTTTCACTCTCTTCATGCTTGTCAAGATGGACTTGCATGTTAGTTTCCATCTTACCATCAAGCGGTTGTATGCTGTTTTGCAGCTGATTGAACATCTCCTTGATGTCACGGAACGAAGTATCGCGGGTCATAGGTTGAGTACTCCCATCCTGTAAGTCTTCCATGGTGTTATGGTTTTTCGCTAGGGAGGGGGTGTTGATTTGAAGCTTTGATTGTTGTAGTTTTCCGCCCTTTGTTAGCTTTTTACATCTTGCCGGGCGTCCGGGATCTGGCCGTTTCCCACTCTGTAGTCATTTTGGTTCAGCCTCTGGGACAATTTCCAAATATGGATGCAGCTGTCCAGCCCAATGTTTCCTATTACATGCCTGCCCCCCCACCCCAGCCCCCTGCTGAAGTGTCGGTATTACTGGTTTCAACTGCTCAGTCTGCTACCCTCCCTCCAGCGGTTTTGAGTACCACAGTTTGGTGTGTCCTTTTCTCGCCTTCCCACCCCCGATCACTATGACGTCGTACTGCTCAGACACTTGGTGCATTGGGCCACAGAGAGGTGACCAGTGCATTGTCGCATGTGGGATGTGTCAATACAGCTCCGATTTATCACCTTTTTGGGGGCAAGGATTAATATTCATGATCAGTTTCTCATCCTTCACTCCCTATTGGGATTGGCAGGTTGTGCATTCTCGAAGCACACCAGGGGTCGGTGGCCCTCCACTTCACCCCTTGCTTGGATATTTTACAGGGTAGAGGTGCTCTGCCTCCCAAGCAGGTTCCGGTTGGTTCCTCTTGTAGCCAGTGCCTAGTCTCGCAGGTCAATACTGCTCCAATGCATTGCCTTGGGGGGTGTGGGGGGGTGGAGTTAGCATCCATGATCTGCATCCCCTTCTCCTGTCCCCATTTTAATCGGTGGGGCACACGTTCTCAATGCACACCAGGGTCAGTGGCTCTCCATCTTGAATGGGCTAGAGGTGCTGCACCTCCCGATCATTTGCAGCCTGTTGCTGTGGTTGTGCTCCTAGGTTCGCTGGCAGATCTCGCTTGCGCCCCTCCCTCACCAAATCTAATAAGCCCCTGGCCAGGCTGCACAGCTTGGCCCACTGTCTCCGTTGCGTTCGTGCTTTGATTATCCCTGCAGGGTCAAGTGACTTACCTTGCTCTTCTGGCGCTTCTCGCACGGACAGGTTGGTAGCTGCTCATGGCGCACAATCTCTCCTTGGCCACACCTATCAATCCCTGTCTGGATCGGCACCACTCCGGGTGGTTGTATCCTCCGCCCTGGGGAATGCGGCATGCCCCCACACAGTGGTCGCTTGCTTCCTCAGGGGTCACTTTGCGGCTCGCACCCCGTGGTGAGCCAACGCCCCGCTCATTCTTCCCGCTATTTGCACTCTGCCGTTTGCCGGCTTTTGTCCCTATGAGTCTCCATCCACTTCAGGAGAGTCACGCGACTCAGCGCCGAGGTCGCGAAGTGGGGGAAAGGGGAGTTGGTAGTTGCTCCTTTTCCCGGGGTCCATTGGTCACCAAATTTTACTCGATTGTCGGGAAGACCTTTGATTTGCCTGATACCGCCTTAGAATGGGTCACTTTGCCAGTAGGTCAACCGGATCTTGTCCGGATTATAAGAGGTACCGGGAGCTCATCTTGGCTGAGCTCTCTAGCGCCCCCTCACTCTCTCCAATTTCTAATCCTACTCCCGGCTGGGACCTCAGTGTCGTACTCGCAAGGCTCATGGTGAAGGGGGCGGGGGCGGGCCTTTGAGCCTATGCACAAAGCCAGCCTTAAGCACCTTAAATACAAGACAGCCTGCCTCATAGCTGTTACTCTATCAGAAGGGTTAGCAAACTACGAGCTCTGCCAGAACAATGTCCTTTCCTAGTCCTACACAAAGACAAGGTAATGCTACGCACAAACCCTAGCTTCTCACCTATATCAAAATTGCATGTCCATCAAACGATGGAGCTTCCTGCATTTTTCAAATACCCAACAAACACAGCAGAAAGAAGTACACTGGATGTACGCAGAGCTGTCATGTTCTACCTTCAAAAGACAAGGTTGATCAGGAAGAAAGATCGTTTGTTTGTATCAGTAGCCACTGGAAGAGAAGCAGACCCCATCTCTGAAGCAGCAATTTCTAAATGGATTGTCAACTTCATCCAACTCTGTTACACTCTTGCCAAGAGAACATTGCCCTTTAAGCCGAGACCACACTCCAATCGAGGCACCGGGGCAACTTTAGCCTTCATAGCAGACGTGCCTCTAGATGCCATTTGCAAGGCTGCCACTTGGAGTTCAATACACACCTTCACCCAACACTACTGTCTGGACACAGTCTAGTGGTGACACACAGGTGGGACAAGCGGTGCTGAAACATCCTCCTTTTAGTAGTGCTTGCTAATCTACGCAAAGCATGTGATTCTAAGCAGATCTACAAGCCTCAGAAGGGATACAGAGTAATCATATTTCTGATGCTTGGATTCACATGCACCCACCCTTCCTCCCCACTTGGAGTAGAAGGCGCCTGGGTATTAGAACCATGGATCCTTCACACCTCATGGCTCTTGCACTTCCCTCTTGTCGGGAACAATCTGAGGGACTTTCGCGTGGGGGAATCATGGGTACTAGGGATGGTATTAGTCATGCCCTGCCGATGACCCTTTTCGAACTTTGAAAAACTTCATGTGCATTACCCCACAGCTTCCACTAGATGTCGGCCTATGGAAAGCATGTGCATCTAAGCAGATCCAAGCATCAGAAATACAATTATGGCGAGTAATGTATCATATATATATATATATATATATATATATCAGTGAAAAAACTTTGTTAAAGGCATTATGGTTAAGTTGCGCTACTAAAAACCTATGAAATTCAGTGAAAAAACTTTGTCAAAGGGACATTATGGTTCCAAGTAAAACCGAAAAACCTTGACATTCGCCAGTTATGGTAAGCTAAGCAACCATAACTCGCGCCACCACCGTGCACTGCTTAGACTAACGCCCAGGACATCAATGTGTGGAGGAGGCTGCCTGCAGGGTGGTGTCAAGGGTAATGGGGGGGGGGCTGGGTTCTCCCATGTGGAGGGGGGCTGCCTGCAGGGTGAGGGTCAGGGGTGATGGGGCAGGGTTCTGCCATGTGTAGAGGGCTGTCTGTAGGGTAGGGTGTGGGGGGGTGAGGAGGGCTGGGCTCTCCCATGTTGATGGGGCTGCCTGCAGGGTGGGGGTCACGGTTGATGGGTTCTCCCATGTTGAGGGGCTGCCTGCAGGGTGGTGTCATGGGTAATGGGGGGGGCTGGGTTCTCCCATGTGGAGGGTGTGGCTGCCTGCAGGGTGGGGGTCAGGGGTGATGAGGGCAGGGTTCTGCCATGTGTAGAGGGCTGTCTGTAGGGTAGGGTGTGGGGGGGTGAGGAGGGCTGGGCTCTCCCATGTGGATGGGGCTGCCTGCAGGGTGGGGGTCATGGTTGATGGGTTCTCCCATGTTGAGGGGGCTGCCTGCAGGGTGGTGTCATGGGTAATAGGGGGGGCTAGGTTCTACCATGTGGAGGGGGGCTACCTGCAGGGTGGGGGTCAGGGGTAATGGGGGCAGGGTTCTGCCATGTGTAGGGGGCTGCCTGCAGGGTGCTGTCACTCCAATCTGTCGTGTTTGGTGCGGATGTGTTGCACCATGCGACTGGCCAGATCGCCCAAGCTTGAACCCAGGTCTGCTTGAAAACACATTGGATTGTGGTTCCTTTGGGAGCATTGCCATGTGGTGACAGCTTTACCTGTCATCAGGCCCATCTATGCCTAGAGCCACATGCTTGTTTTGGTCATTTGGCCAGTGCGGTGGGGGAAAGGGTTGGGGCGGGGGAATGCATTCAAACTCATCAGATTTAACTTGGCTGCTGGCTCTAGGGTTCAGCACTCCCTTGATCCACTCCAGGTTGATGATGGAGCTGGCCTTCTCCCACAAGGGTCAGGTCAAGGGGGGTCCACAGTGCCGCCTCTGGTGTCTAATGATTACTGCTGGTGTTTGGACAGGAGGCTGCAGACGCTGCCCTTTAGGTCATTCTACCACTTCCTACAATCCTCGGGGCCCAGTGGGACGTGCCCTCAGCTGTGACATTGTTTCAGATAACTGACCAGATGGCGGCATTCCATTGCACTGATGTTTTAAGGTGCCGGGAGCCATATAGCTCGTCGGCATGGGCCTTCACCTCGCCATCATGGACCTGTAGCTCCCACCTCACAAAATATTTGCTTCCTCAGCCTCTGACCAGGCACCTTCCCCTTGGACATGGTTTCTCTCTCTTGTGTGTGTCTAGATGGCTACAGGAAGTGTTGGATTTGGAGCGGATTGAGTTTTTCAAAATGGCCACCGCCGTGCTTCCCGTTTTGGCAGTAACAGTAATTCCACCAAATATCGGCAGCATTACTGCCATGGACTCGGTTTCGGCGGTAATTCCGGCGGGCGGAATTACCGTTGCTGCCAATGGTGAGTGGGCGCTCCCACCAAGATTTAATGCAGCAGTGATCTGTTATGTTGTGATGCAACAGACACACCTTGTTAACATGGTATGGTACTGTGCTGTTCTATTATTTATGGTGATGTTCTGTGAATGTATAGAGCAGTGCTGTAAGGCAGTATCTTGTAGCACTGTCAGTCGCTTACCTGCACACACACTGTAGTTATGTCCCCACGGAAGGCTGCCCACCAGGGGGGTGGGGGGGGCTGAGGGAGGGGGGTGGTGGGGGCCCGAGGGAGGGGGGTGGTGGGGGCCCTCTGCCTTTGTGCACTTTGGCCCTGGTATACCCTCATGCCAACTTGTGGCATGTGGGTACCAGCACTCTCCAGCCTGTTGTTGCCATCTTCACGCGCGTTTTATGAGTTCTTGCGAGAAACAAAACATTGCTTATTCCTGACACCTCAGGGCCATCCCATTCTCGCATCGTGCCCCGCTGCTCAGCACTGGTGAACATGACTAGGTAAAGGGTGAGGAAGGAGGTTCAAGGCACCAGCGAGCGAAACGCATTCCTCACACATACTAGCAATACCTGATAATGATTTGAGTGCCTTCCATTTGAATTGACCGCCTGATGTCTTTAACTTTCCATTTGATAACAATAGCTGGAAAAAGAATTGTACTACGCAAAAGCTGTTGGCTTTTCCGTACGTCTCCCTATGCGGTTGGCACACCAATAATGTCACCCTGTCCTTTTATAGCCCGCCTCCGTCACATCTCGTGCAACGATCATCTTTGACTATTCGATAGTTGTACAACTGAACCAAACATTAAAGGTTTAGCATCTCATTAGCAAACTATGGATACCGCTTTAATTATTGACTAGCTCTCTCCTCTTAAGAACAATATCTAATTTCTCTTTCTTTACCTATATTGAACAATCATGTTGTGATAACCGACCATCTAATTTCCCTTTTACTAAAGGAGGGTGACCAGATTATTGCATATTATCTGCACACCCCTTCTTAGATTTGGGGATTAGCTGGTGCTAGAAGTCCAATGTTTTGCCTTAGAATATCGATAAGAGGGAGATCAGATAGGAGAGAGGGGACAGGCAGCTTGTCTGTGTTTAGCATTTTACCGACCCAATTGACTGCCTATTTCCAGGTCAATCTCTATGGCCATTATCATTTACTAACTACCCTTCCCCCCCAAAAACACATCCTTCTGAAACCTATTTGAGATGGCCCTGTCTAGCAGCTGTATAGAGCCTGCTAGTGTTATTTTGTCTCAGAATGTCTCAGGTGCAGCTGTAAAGGAAACGTTGGTGTAATAAAGATATTATGACAGAGTGTGCCTTCAGCTGTTTGATTTATAAACAATATGTCTCCTCACATCTGTTCCCTGCATTGGAGTCCTGTTAAAAAATAAAAAGAAAAAGCTCTGGCAAAAAGAAAGAGCTCTGGCAAAGCCAACACTTGTGTATAGGATAGACATTTGGCACACACTGACATGATATGGCCATGTACTCGCACCATTTTCCAGCTGTAACATTTTATGGCCAGGTTCTAGTCTTATGGAAGGGCCTCGTAAATGCTGATCCCTAGTCCACACAAAAGCCAAACCTATTGGCTTTGCCCATGCTTGTTATTGTCCTGATGAAGGTTCCCCTACTAGCCAGAGCCATAAAACACTAAGCTCGAAGTGGACCGAAACACATCATGTCGACAGGTAGCCGATTATGTATCATTGTCACATTAAATATAACAATCTGATTAGTGTCCTCAAATGTGTCCATTGATTTGAACTGAAGTCCATAATCAAGTATACAAAGGGCACCTGGTTGATGCCTTGCTCTACCCAAATAAGTAGACTATATAACAACACAATTCAGCAAGGTCATAGATATCCAACTAATAATTAGAATTTCCCACTTCTGAATGTCAAAAAGATCTGAATTGACACAATTCTTGGAGCAAAAACTGCAGTTCTTATTTAATTTGTGTGCAGTAGGTCTAAAAATACATATACATATTAAGCCATAGGATATTCAACATAAAAAGTATACATGATATAGTACATGGGTCGAAAAATTCAAATAGACAATATTTGAAGTTCAAATTTTGACAATTACATCCTCTAAATCTCCTAAATTATGGGACATGAGACATCAGTGTTTGTAATTGTCTAGTAGACAGTACAAAAATGTGAAACAAACGTTGAAAGACAACATAACAAACAGGTCAACACAACAGTATTTTGGCCATTTTAGCTAAACTTGTGAAGCAGTGGTTTAGTAGGCCTTCATCCGTACAGATAAATTCTTGTGTGTGAGGAATCCTATGTGATCGTAATCAAAGAGGCACATTGGCATTCATCAGCTAAGTGTCAGCGTACACTGATGGTAATGGGTACGGTGTGGTTCTGTACAGGGTTCAATCCAGTCAAAATGTCTGTGTGAGCACAGGTTCTCAGCACAGGATGCGCGTTACTGCGTATAGGTCCGGGTGTTCAAAAATGGATACAATTGGCCACTGCGGCGGTGAATGACACGCTTGGATACGCTGATGTTCAGCGTGTGACGATCGGACCTTGCAGCGACTGAAATCCATTATGCCAAAGTGTTGGCACGATGATGCACACATAGATTCCCATGGTATTTAAATGATATTGTTGGGATTTTGTATTTTTACAAAATATGTATTTTTGTAATAGAGGTGTGCTGACATATTGGGCATTATTTGATTAGCCTGAAGTGTGTGTGTGTTTTTGGGAAAGTTAGGGTTGATCTAGCTCATTCCAGAATTATGGATTAAGGGAGGCTTTTGGGCCTGCTCTATTAAAGAAAGATCATTGAATCATTCAGTAAAAAAATGCAGGTGTCTTGACTTTGTGTTTTACGAGTGGTTGGACCTGTGGCTTCGAGGTACTTCATCGAGCTTTGTTCTGAGTTTACCTTTTCTAGTGTATATCAATTAACATTGATGATTTAGACAAAACACTGAGGTAATGTGGGTTTTCAGGTTATAGGAAATATATGTATTTGTTGATTTACATACTTCGAATGTAAACACACAACAGTAATAGATTGTATGCAATCACCCGACAATTTGGTCTTAACAGAGCCAACAGTTAGCCAACGGAGATGATAAAGATGTGTCTCATGAATGAATCAATGGTCTTTGCTATGTTGGGTGGGGACTGGGTCAAGGGCAGGAATCTGGCTCATTCTGCGTCTTAGTAAAGAACCTCAATGATGGAGTTTTTAGATTCCACTTGGCGAGTTCAGAAGCACGGATGTAGAGACTAGGATGGCGGGTGTTGAGGTACGGCGGGGCATTCTACTTTTCATTGCAATCACTTATTGTAGTACATTGTGGCAAAATAAATGGATCAACTTTTGGGGAGCATGGACATTGGATTCAAGGGGGACTCAAGATCGATATGCATCGCACAACGATATGGTTAGACCAAGATTGTTAAATATTGTGGGCCTTGAAATCCTAAAGAGTTGTTGCTTCTGGAGGGTGGTAAAGCTCACACAGCCTAAGGTGGTGGCTGCACAGACGACCCACCTGATATGAGGGGAGCTTGTCTTCTAAGGATTATCCCCTCAGAACATGGAGTACTCCCAAAAAATGTGTTAATTGTGTCACCTCAAACTGGTGTTTGTCCCCCATACTGGACTGATCAAAGGTACTTGCATATACTGTTGCGATAGCTACCTACACTAGACACACAATAAATGTAGGACTGACAAACAGGTGGACAGTTGCGCATTGTGGTGGGTCTATGCATACTATTCACGCGTAAATGCATCTTATTCCAGGGTTGCTGCCATAGGTGTTGCAAGAGATGCTGGCAATGAAATTCTCACCCTTTCAGATCGTGGATATGCAGAATTATGATGAGCGGATTCCCCTAGTGTAGGGTGAGTAGAATCTCCACAGTAGATCAACAGGAATAATGTGTGTAATCACTAAATGGTGGCATCAAATTTTGGATATCAACAGTGATGGGGCAACCTCCCCATTGGTTACTAGGGATGTGATGAAAGTAGTTCTTGGTCACAGCACAGAGGGTACAAGGGCATGCTGAGATTGAACCTAAGGTGCAAGGATCAGAATCCTCTAAAAGGTGTCATGTTATGGGAGTTTAGTAAGTAACAGACCCATTTACACCCACTCCTTAACAGTAAAACATAGGGTGTGCCACCTCCTGAAAATTGCACTGTGGTATTTTGAACAGGGAAACCGAAGTGAAGTGGGATCCCTCTGGCCAATTAAATTTAGTAACTGGAGATGAGGCAATTATATAAAAAAAAAATTAGGAAGGCAAATGGGGTGATGTCGGGTTTGTGGAGTCTCTCTTACACTTTATTCTTTTGGTCTCTGACACAAATTCCAAACTCATCCTTCATCTCCAGTATTAACAGAAAAACAAGCTGATCTAGGTTTAAAGTCGATGTTTGAATGTAGTGGCAGCATGGCCTGTGCCGTTCTCACCATGGGAAGAGATTGGTGCTTTACCTTTAAATCACAGTTCTGTCCCGGTTTCCTCGATGGTGCTGTTGATTATATTATTCATGTTTTGGCCAATACACAAGTCATCAGTGATTACACAATGGACTGGTCAAGCAGGCATCCGATTGGTGGCAAACTCCTGCCTTTATCAGTTGTGTATGGAAATTGGGAGCATCCATGTGCTAATTTAGTCTTTTCTTAATAAATATGTTGGTAGAACATATACATGTTCCTTATGATTAAAATATGCATTTAAAATGTTTGTTCCTAGTGTTTTGGATGCAAAACATTTCTAAATAAAAATGGAACTCATTATTCCTGCTGCATGTTACCTCTGTTCCACTAAATGTTCCCATTGGAGCACCACTTCTCTGCCACCTATTAGGGTGCCTTTTCCCAATAGATGGCACTTCAAAGTCAAATAAGTTACTACGTGAGGAGTTACTACTGAGTAGTCTTATTACGTGTGCTGCCTGTGATTGTGAACACGTTGAAACTAATAATGTGCGTCTCCTTTTATCTTAATAGGTGACTGATGCCCCAGAAATGCAACAGTGATTTAGATTCCCTGGACTATCGCAGGGAAAAGCTTCATTGTTAGAATGTGCAATTTCCAAGCATCCTAGAAGAGTGCAAGTTTGGTGTCCAGTTGCCTTTTCAGAGATTCAGGAACTGGGATTGCGAAGCCTGTTGATACACGATGCCTTCCGTCCATGCAACCTCTTTGTGGTAGCATCCAGTAACCAAGCATGTTGATGCTGTAAATCCTGGGTCAGGGGGATATCTAGCACGACATGACAATGTTTTATGTGGAGTAAGAAGAGCATTTCTCGTTTGTGCTCTGAATTTGGGAAAAGGTTAATTGAAAAGGCTTCTCTTCAGTCAAGGCACCAACAATAAACTGGCAAGAGACTTTACACGTGCACAAAATGTGGGAACAATTGCCATCTCACGATTATACTTCTTGCCCACATGCGGACATGGGTGACAACCCATATCAGTGCACTGAATTTGATGTCATCCATTTGCATGATAAAGTTATCAGCCACCAGCAAATGAATAAAGGTGAGAAACCTTATGAGTGCACTGAATGTGGGAAAGGGTTTGCTCGGAAGGGACTTCTTATTCGCCACCAGAGAACACATTCAGGTGAGAAACCTTATGAGTGTACTGAGTGTGGCAAAGGGTTTGCTACAAAGCAAGAGCTTACTATCCACCACCAGAGGACACATACAAGTGAGACGCCTTATGAGTGCACTGAATGTGGGAAGGGGTTTGTTCAGAAGGGAGCTCTTATTATCCACCAGCGCACACATACAGGTGAAAAACCTTATGAGTGCACTGAATGTGGGAAAGGGTTTGCTACAAAGGGAGAGCTTACTAGCCACCAGAGAACACATACAGGTGAGAAACCGTATGAGTGCACTGAATGTGGGAATGGGTTTGCTACAAAGCGAGAGCTTACTATCCACAGGAGAAGACATACAGGTGAGAAGCCTTATGAGTGTACTGAGTGTGGCAAAGGGTTTGCTACAAAGAAAGAGCGTACTATCCACCACCAGAGAACACATACAGGTGAGACGCCTTATGAGTGCACTGAATGTGGGAAAGGGTTTGTTCAGAAGGGAGCTCTTATTATCCACCAGCGCACACATACAGGTGAAAAACCTTATGAGTGCACTGAATGTGGGAAAGGGTTTGCTACAAAGGGAGAGCTTACTAGCCACCAGAGAACACATACAGGTGAGAAACCTTATGAGTGCATTGAATGTGGGAATGGGTTTGCTACAAAGAGAGGGCTTACTATCCACAGGAGAAGACATACCGGTGAGAAGCCTTATGAGTGCATTGAATGTGGGAAAGGGTTTGTTAGAAAGGGAGTTCTTATTATCCACCAAAGAACACATACAGGTGAGAAACCTTATGAGTGCACTGAGTGTGGGAAAGGGTTTGTTCAGAAGGGACATCTTACACACCACCAGAGAAAACATACAGGTGAGAAACCTTATGAGTGCACTGAATGTGGGAGAGGGTTTGTTCAGAAGGGACCTCTTATTATCCACCAGAGCACACATACAGGTGAGAAACCTTATGAGTGCACTGAGTGCGGGAAAGGGTTTGCTCTGAAGGGACGACTTATTCGCCACCAGAGAAAACATACAGGTGAGAAACCTTATGAGTGCACTGAGTGTGGGAAAGGGTTGTCTACAAAGCAAAAGCTTACTAGCCACCAGAGAACACATACAGGCGAGAAACCTTATGAGTGCACTGAATGTGGGAAAGGGTTTGTTCAGAAGGGACATCTTACACGCCACCAGAGAACACATACAGGTGAGAAACCTTATGCGTGTACTGAATGTGGGAAAGGGTTTGCTACAAAGGGGGAGCTTGCTATCCACCAGAGAAAACATACAGGTGAGAAACCGTATGAGTGCATGGAGTGTGGGAAAGGGTTTGCTAGAAGGGGAGGTCTTATTATCCACCAGAGAACACATACAGGTGAGAAACCGTATGAGTGCACGGAGTGTGGGAAAGGGTTTGCTAGAAGGCGAGGTCTTATTATCCACCAGAGAACACATACAGGTGAGAAACCTTATGAGTGCACGGAGTGTGGGAAAGGCTTTTCTACAAAGCAAGATCTTACTAGCCACCGGAGCACACATACATGCTTTCCGTAAAGCTATGACAACCATCCTCTTCTCATAAGGTTCCTCGCAGCACCATGAATACTAATGAAACGTCCCACTGCATAAGCTGCATTGTAATGATCAAATGCATAAGCTGTAATGACAACTATGTTTGTAGCAATCATAATGTGCCAACGACTGCTACCATTCCTGTACCCATGTAACTAAGTTCCTGCAAGTAACAGCGCCTCAATGCCCCTGGGCTGTTTGCGTGCTATATAAATAAAATACATACCTGGAACACCCTCTGCCTAAGCTCACTGGTTTGTCTTTCCTTCATTTTTCTAGATTCTTATGTTTCAATGCCCACTTGCTGTTAGAACCCATAAACCTTTAGGTGAATAGGTGCCATAGGGAAATATTCTTAATAAAAAAAATAAAAGGCAACTTTTAATGCAACCCTACAGATAAGCAGTGTATTAACCATTTACTCCCCAAGAATTAGCAAACACTCCCTTCAAAAAAGTAGCCAAACTCCCAACTGTAAAATTGGAAGCAATGGACAAATTGGTGCCAACCTCCCTGCTTTCTTCCACTCAGGTTCATGAATATGTTCATCCCAGTGATACCAGCCAGGCAGTACCAGTGGATGGTGGTTTACAGGGATTTCTGCTTGCTATGTAGAGAAACTATAAAGTCATGTATATTTTGCCCCAACAAAAAAACAACAAAGAAACAACCCATTATGATGAAAAGAAATTGGAGAACCATAAAAAACTCCAACCTAACCAAACTCCTAGAACTCAGCAAACCACAAGCATCAACCATGGAAGAAGCAGACCTAGACACAAAAGTTGCCCTACTTCATACCTGGATCGCAACAACTCTTGACGACATCGCCAAAGAAAAGCCCTCCACCCCATCACGCAAGAAAACTACAGCAAAATGGTTCACCCCACTACTCAACGCCATGAAAAGGAAAAACGGAAAACTAGAATCTGAATGGAGGACCAACAACACCACAGCAAACAAACTGAAATTCCTACAACAGATCCGCGCATATAAAAAGGAAATACAAAAAGCGAAGAAGAAACCTTACGACAACCGAGAAACATTACGTATACCGAATCTTCAGAGCACCAAACGTTCAAAAAGAACTATTCAAAATCATAAACGAAATTAAAAAACCCACCGGCCTGCAATAACACACCAATCCCATCGACAAAACTTTGCGAGGACATCGGAGACCACTTTAAAAACAAAATAACCTCCATCCAACACACCATACAAAACAGACCAAGGGTTCACAGCTCAAACCCCACCAACACAGACGAGGAACACGCAAACAAGCTACGAAACTTCCCAGAAATATCAGTTGAGGCTTTCGTCAAACTGGTAAACCAAACCAACAAATCGGGCTCTCCTGAAGACCCTTGCCCCCCTCCTGGGTTTTACCTCTCCTCAAGAAACCCACTCTAGACCCTAACATACCTACCAACTACAGACCCATTACTACCGTCCCCTTCTTGTTAGAAATCCTTGATAGAGCTGCCTACCTGCAGATCCAGGACCACCTTGAGAAAAACAACTTACTAGGACTAAGACAATCGGGCTTCCGACCCAAACACGGTACAGAGACAGCCCTTATCGGCCTCAAGACACAAATGGACAACCTCAAAGGCAAACTAGCCCTTCTCCTACTCCTCGACCTCTCTGCCGCCTTTGACCTGGTAAATCACGATATTCTATGCCAACACCTAACCTCAGCAGCCAATTTCTCCGACGAGGCAAACGCATGGATCCAGTCCTTCCTGAACAACCGATTCATGAGGGTCTTCGCTCCCACGGCAGCCGCTGATCCGGCCCCTGTCACCTGTGGCGTCCCCCAGGCCTCCGGTGTTTCCCCCACACTTTACAATGTGTTTTCAAAACCTCTTTTTGACATACTGGGCCATTTGGGTGTCATCTACATGAATTATGCAGACGACACCCAAATACTCATCCCACTAACTGGTGATTATTCCGCTGACAATTCTGTACTCAACAACATTTATTCCATTATACAGGAATGGATGGCCAAACACAGACTATGCCTCAACGATGACAAGACTTAACTTCTTCTCCTAGGCTCCCAAGCTAGACTCAACAACCTTAACAATCTATACCAGACATTCACAATTGACGGTAATAACATCCCGGTCTCCAACAGCGTCAAAACTTTGGGGATTTAGCTTGATTCCTCCCTCACTCAGACCAGACAAATCAACGCCATATACTCCGCCACTGCTTACACATGTAAACTCATCAACGCAAGCAGACCTTACTTCTCGACCCCTAATTGTAATATGCTAGCTAGAGCACGAGCACTCTCAAAAGTCGACTACTGTAACAGGCTATACCTGGGCACTAGCCAAAAGAACATCAACAAACTTCAAGTAATTCAAAACAACGCACTTAGATCGATCAGCTCTGAACCTACCCAAACACGAGCACATCTCTAACGCTAGACGTTCCACCCAATGGCTGTCCATACCTCAAAGAATCGAATACAAAACACTCTCTCTCACACACAAGTGTCTACACAACCAAGCACCCATACCTCTCAGACAACTTCTCAATCCACACCCCATCCCGCCTAACCAGATCAGCCCAAGCACAGACCCTAAACATCCCCAGATTTAAGCTCCAAAAAGAAGGTGGTACAAGCTTCACCGTACTTGCATCCAAACTCTGGAACTCCCTCCCCACCAACCTCAAAGCTGAACCCTCCTTTCACCGCTTCAGACACAGAGCCAAAGCTTGGATTCTTGCCAAAGAAAGCTAAATCCATGTTCAAAAAAGTAATTCCTGAGTAACCATGCTCTACTTTCTGTATATATATCTTTGTTGTCTATTCAAATATGCCTATCTGTAAAACCAACTGTACTTGTATCGATTACTGCATTGACTACTTCTACCTTACTGTCCAACTATGTAACCTTGTCAAGTGCCTGGATGCTCCAGGGCCAGATGGCGCTATACAAATAATAAACTAAACCATGATCCCATTTAGGTGACCAGCCAATTTTGTCAAAAAGATGGTAATTGTTCTCCTTAAATTTATTCAGGGCCTCCATTTTCCCTCCCTCCAGACCTTCATGAAGTATGTACATCAGAGTACCTGGGCGGGCAAATTTGATTTTCTCATATATCTTAGCTCTATTATGATCAATTTGGGTAGACCAAGAGATAAGCCCCATTTCAAGACGTATCGCCTGGACCGGAGTGTAATTAGTCAGGCCAAGCAGTCTGCGCCATATTATTCCTTCCGTCACATCCGCCCAGTCGGAAAAAGATGTCTCCAGGGCATATAGGAACATAGACGTCAACTACTGCTAATATATATTGGTTATTCCCAACAGGCTAAAGCCTGCCGTCTTTTTAGAGAAGGACAGGACTGCTGTGAGGGTGGCCATAACTTTAGATCTTTTACTCTCTTGCACCATTGGATTCATGTCTCCTCTCTCCCCACCATATACCTCATGGCCCAGATACTTATAGCAGTTTACTCTTTTTATCAGGCCTAATGAGCATATAATATTTCGTTTTTTAAAACAATTTCGACCCACCGCCATGAATTGAGTTTTATTAAGATTGATTTCTAGGCCATTATTCTTGGCATAATCACAAATGGCACTAGCGCTATTACAGATACCACTATAGGTATTATCAAAGATAATATCTGCATAGTAGAACCACCCAATTTTGTGTGAGCCTATTCTAGGGAAGCATTATTTTTTTTTCTTCAAAGATACCACCAAAATCAGCCATAAATAAATTATATAAGGTAGGTGCCAGGGCACATCCCTGTCTTACATCTTTTGCTATAGAAACAGGTATTTATTTATTGTTATTTATCTGTTTCTCCTCTGCCTCGCACTTTCCGCTTCTCCCCCAGTCTATGCACTTTTCCCCCTCCCCCTCTCCCAGGCACTTGCACGTTCTCAGTGTCACTGGGCCTAGTAAGATCGCTGTTTTGTTCTCCCCTGTTTCCCTCCCTTGCCTTGTCGCGCTCTGAATCACTTGTGTACGAGCGCGATAGAAATAAAATATCAATATTATCACATTGTTCCTTCTGGTAAAGGGACTTTTCTGGAACTGAATCGCTCTTGAATTTATCTGTATGCCTGATACATTGTGGCACCTTATTTTTCAAAGTTTACTTACCTGTAAGTGTGGTGTGTTTTTAGATAAAGATTATTGTTAATAATAGTGTGTGGGTGCTCTCTCATATGGTGGTCATTTTGAAAAGTGTGCACTGCACATGTGAACCACCCACTCGCCCCCTGATAGCCAATCCTGGGCTTGTCTGTCGCCACTCCCACCTTGAGAGCTTGGTGAGCTTGAGGGAGTCGCCAGTAGTACCCAAGCGAAAAAGATGCCCCTAAACGCCCTGGCCCCATGGGCTGCAAGGGAAATCTCGCATACACAAGGTTCTTATGGATGGTTTTGATTGTGTCAATGGGCCTCATTACGACCCAGGCGGTAAGTTACCGCTTGGGTCGTACCTTTACCACCATGGCGTAAACTACGTTTACGCCATGGTGGTTGGCGGACTTACCGCCCCATTCCGAGTTTGGCGGGGCGGTAAGTCCCCAATCCCCATTTACCCTTCCCCATTCCCATTTTTGCCCCATAGGGCATAATGGGAGTGGGGAAGGCGTTAATTACGCCACCGTAAATTACGGTGGCGTAATTAACTCCATGGTCCCTTAGCGCCATGGATCTTAACGGCTGCAAAAAGCAGCCGTTAAGATCTCCATGGCGCTAAGGGACCTCGTACTCAGGCGGTAAGGGTCGGCGCTGTTTACGGCGCCGTAAACCCCTTACCGCCTGAGTTGTAATGAGGCCCAATATGTTATAACGAAGGCATCTTTTTGATCACCACTTCCAGAAAAGACTAAGGAAGGCTTTTTCAGCATTAAGGATTATGGAGCAGCGTTTTTCCTAGCAGATTGGACCTATGTGTAAAATGTCAAGTTGCTGGTGGTGTGCACCTGATGAATGCTATTAGAGGTTTAAAGCAGTTTTCTCAACTGTGATAAAGCAGTAGGCTGCCAATTTTGTTCATTTTATTTAAAAAAAAAAAACAATCTCCCCTCAAGCTTAATTAAGGTCTGCCTTAATTCATGATTCACTTTGAGTGCTATTGGTGACATTTCTTTAGTACACATTTTATTAAACTGAAGACTGCAGAAGCTTTATTAATGGACGCTGCCTTCCTGCCTCAGTGCTTTCTGGAAGTGTCCAGGTGTGTGTTCTCAGGGGCCTTTAGATATTGGTTTACATTTCCAAGCAATGCTGCAATTATTACAAAACACATGAGCACATATGACGCACCTGTTGGACTCTCCATATCCCATTTATTTCTCTGCTGAGCCTAGAATGGTTGAGGGTTTCAATAATCCGCATACTCGGGCTTGCAACCGAAGGATCAGCCAGAGGAGCAAGACTGACATCTGGCAGGCCCTGGCAGACAAGGTCACAGCTGTGGGGAATGTCCCACGCAGACCACAGGACAGCATACTCGGGCTTGCAACCGAGGGATCAGCCAGAGGAGCAAGACTGACATCTAGCAGGCCCTGGCAGACAAGACACAGCTGTGGGGACTGTCCCACGCAGACCACAGGACAGCATACTCGGGCTTGCAACCGAGGGATCAGCCAGAGGAGCAAGACTGACATCTAGCAGGCCCTGGCAGACAAGGTCACAGCTGTGGGGACTGTCCCACGCAGACCACAGGACAGCATACTCAGGCTTGCAACCGAAGGATCAGCCAGAGGAGCAAGACTGACATCTGGCAGGCCCTGGCAGACAAGGTCACAGCTGTGGGGAATGTCCCACGCAGACCACAGGACAGCATACTCGGGCTTGCAACCGAGGGATCAGCCAGAGGAGCAAGACTGACATCTAGCAGGCCCTGGCAGACAAGGTCACAGCTGTGGGGAATGTCCCACGCAGACCACAGGACAGCATACTCGGGCTTGCAACCGAGGGATCAGCCAGAGGAGCAAGACTGACATCTGGCAGGCCCTGGCAGACAAGGTCACAGCTGTGGGGAATGTCCCACGCAGACCACAGGACAGCATACTCGGGCTTGCAACCGAAGGATCAGCCAGAGGAGCAAGACTGACATCTGGCAGGCCCTGGCAGACAAGGTCACAGCTGTGGGGACTGTCCCACGCACACCACAGGACAGCATACTCAGGCTTGCAACCGAAGGATCAGCCAGAGGAGCAAGACTGACATCGAGCAGGCCCTGGCAGACAAGGTAACAGCTGTGGGGACTGTCCCACGCAGACCACAGGACAGCATACTCAGGCTTGCAACCGAAGGATCAGCCAGAGGAGCAAGACTGACATCGAGCAGGCCCTGGCAGACAAGGTCACAGCTGTGGGGACTGTCCCACGCAGACCACAGGACAGCATACTCAGGCTTGCAACCGAAGGATCAGCCAGAGGAGCAAGACTGACATCTGGCAGGCCCTGGCAGACAAGGTCACAGCTGTGGGGACTGTCCCACGCAGACCACAGGACAGCATACTCAGGCTTGCAACCGAAGGATCAGCCAGAGGAGCAAGACTGACATCTGGCAGGCCCTGGCAGACAAGGTCACAGCTGTGGGGAATGTCCCACGCACACCACAGGACAGCATACTCAGGCTTGCAACCGAAGGATCAGCCAGAGGAGCAAGACTGACATCTGGCAGGCCCTGGCAGACAAGGTCACAGCTGTGGGGAATGTCCCACGCACACCACAGGACAGCATACTCAGGCTTGCAACCGAAGGATCAGCCAGAGGAGCAAGACTGACATCTTGCAGGCCCTGGCAGACAAGACACAGCTGTGGGGACTGTCCCACGCAGACCACAGGACAGCATACTCAGGCTTGCAACCGAAGGATCGGCCAGAGGAGCAAGACTGATCATCAATATCGCTGATACCATAGCACCATTCAAGAAAAAGACACCGAAGGCAGAGCGCAAGTGGAATGCACGGTTCTCACCAGCATTACAATGCATGAAAGCCCTTAGTCTGAAGTATTTCCATACTTGGAAAATCCACAGAACGATGGATTCCCTTGGAACTTAAAAATTACAAACTGGCAATTCTGGAAGCAAAGAAAACTTTCTTTAATACCAGGATTAGAAATGCCCAGTCAGATACTAAAGCGCTTTTTAGCATCCTTAAGGAGCAGGCACTAACTAACCACACCCTCCTGAAAAATGTATAAAAAATAACACTGTCTGGTGTGACTTGATGCAACAAGCGTTGCAGGATAAACTGAAGAAAATCATAAACACAATTACTGAGAAAAACAATATCTCGAGTCAAGAAAATGCAACACCAAAGTGGATTTATGAGAAATCCTCTTCCATTCCTGTTTTTAACTTTACGACAATCTCACTAATGGAACTGGATACTATCATTAAACAGCTCAAACCCACCAAATGCAAAAATTAGATGTTTGTTTGTTTATTGATAGTGCGCGCCACACCCTAAGGTATCTGGGCGGATTACAAGAATATGCATAATCATGGTTACAGAGTAGGCAGTACATAGAGTTATATATACAAAAAGACATGGTACATACATAGTGATACACAACTTGAACTGAGGCAAGATATGTACATACGAAATACAACATTACTGACGATGGATATATACAATTAAATACAAGTGTAAAGGCGGGCATGGGGTATAGGAAAAGAGGGTGTAAGCTTCCCTCGTTATATAGCGCACAGGTGAGTGCACAGTCGGTCCGTGCAGGCAGGGGTGGGAGTTACCAGGTATAGTGTGACTATACATGGACAGAGCTAGGGGCCTGTTGCGGGGTGTCTTTGGGGATCAGCCATTGTATGGTGTCTTTTCTGAATTTCTAAAAGGATTTGTCTGTTTGTAGTGGGTGGAGGAGGGAGTTCCATAGTTGGGCAGCCATAACTGGGAGCTGCTACCCCCCGCTCTTTTAGATTTGTACCTCGGCACCCTTAGCTAGACAGAATTGGACATCATTGTGGGTCTAATGGGGTTGTTTTTGGAGAATGTATCTGCCAGGTATTGAGGGGTAGCAAAGTTAAGGCAATTTTAAGTCAGCGACGCTGTTTTGAGCTGGATTCTTTCTTGGATGGAAAGCCAATTGTTATTGCGTTTAGTGGTTGAGATATGTTGCCGTGTGGAGATACCCAGGGCTGTGTTAAGGGCATTATTCTGCAGGATCTGTAGTTTGTTGGTGATGTACTTGCTGACACCTAGGTAAAGTGCATTGCAGTAATCAATTTTTGATCAGACAAGCGCTCGAGCTAGGGTGATGCAACTTTTCGAGGAGAGAAAGCCTTTGCAAGAATGAATAAGCTTGCAAGTGTATGATATTATCGAGGCTGTTGCACTAACCTGTTTACGCAGACTCAGGGAGGAGTCTAGGTAAAAACCCAAGGTTTTAACTGCATTAGCCACCTTTATGCCATTACCATCAATGTTAAAAGATAGGTACTGGTTACTCACTTTCTCCATGTTGGCAGGAGAGGCTAAAAGGGGTAATTCAGTCTTCTCATAATTCAGGCACAGGCCGTGAGTGGCCATCCAGGCCTGAATGATGAGGTAGATGTTATTGACCAGAGCAAGGTCCTTGTCCTAATCTCCTGTTAGGGGAAGGAGGATCTGGCTGTCATCTGCATAGTTCGTGTAGGTGACACAATGGTCCAGATCATCAAATAATGGTTTGGTGAACACGTTATACACAGTCGGTGAAACACATGAACCTTGTGGGACACCTCATGAGATGGGGATAGGATCCGCTGCTGCTGAGGCTGAGAAGACTCTCATGGATCTATAGTTTAGGAAGGATTGGATCCACGCTGTTGTCTCTGTTGAAAAGTGGGCCGCAGTGGATAAGTGTCTACAAAGCACCTTGTGATCTTCCAGATCAAAGGCGGCCGACAGATCCAACAGAAGCTAGAGAGCAGGTTTCCCTTTGACCTTCAGGTCATTGATTTGGATCTTCAAATCGATCAGGGCCGTTTCTGTCCCATGTTGGGGTCTGAATCCAGATTGTCTTAGTCCGAGTAGCTTATGGGTCTCTAGGTACATTTGAGTCTGGTTGTAGGCAGCCTTATCAATGATTTTAGGAAAAAAGGGGACAGTGGTAATGGGTCTAAAATTAGTGAGGATGCTAGGGTCTAATGTGTTTTTTTTTTTTTTTTTAAGAGTGGGAGTACTCATGAGTTCTTCATGTTAGTTGGAATGGTGCCTGTGCGAAAGGAGGCATTCATGAGAGTGGTGATAAATGGGGCGAGTTCTTTGGCCGCATCTTTGATGATGGATGCTGGGCAGGAATCTCCTTGGCAGTTGGAGGGTTTAAGTGAGGCAATAATGTTAATTACTTCCTGGGTGGACACTGATTGAAGCGTTGCTGTGGTTTCGGAAGGATATGGGTAGGTTTAGGTGTAGCAGGCTGAGGTATCAGGTTCTGCTTTTTGGCTACTATTTTCTTTTGAAGCAGAGTGATTTTATTGGTTAGAGCTTCTTAAATTTTGGTGCACCAGGTCTTGTCCTTGATGCAGTACTCAATGGTAGGGATGGGGGATTCAAATTCTCTTAGAATACTAAATAGTTCTTTAGAACTTGAACTTACCTTTTCAATCCTATTGTTGTAAGTATCCCTTTTTGCTAGCAGAATTTCTTCTTTGTAGCTGGCTGCGATTTTGAGCAGGATGTCTTTATTGGCTATGGAGGGGTTGTTTCTCCAGGATGTCTTGCAGTTCCTTTTTTCATTTCTTAAAGCTTTGAGTTTGGGGGTGAACCACGAGTTCAGGTGTGCTTTAGGTTTGCTTTTGCGCATTTTTAAAGGGGCAATGCTATCAAGCGCTGTAGTCAAGGTTTTGAAGTACGAGGCCTCCTTCGCTGCACCGTCGGCTGCCGCGTTCCCCAATGAGATAGCATCTGTGTTGTTGGTATGGGCTTGGCATTTAACCACTGCCACTACCGATGGCTCTGCTAAAGCTTCTATTAGTTCGTTTAGTAATGTGGCATGTTGTACGGGGGACCCATCTGCTCTCCTGAACCCCCTTCTCCGCCATCGTGATAGCCCTGAATGAACTGTGGTGGTGGCGTAAGCTGAGTCTGAATATATGGTTACTGCGCAGCCTTTGGCTGTGTGTAATGCGTCAATTAGTGCAGTCAGTTCAGCTGCTTGTGCAGAGTAATGTGAGGGGAGCCGCTTTTGAACAATTATTTCATAAGTATCTTCTTTCATGCGCACCACCACCATCCCCACGTGTTTTCCTGTCTCTGGGTTTATTGAGGCTGACCCATCTATGAAGTAGATTTCTCCTTCTGTAAGGGCATTTTCACTTGCTTTGGGAATGTCATCGCCCTCTCCCTCATATGTGCTGCAATCGTGTTCCTGTATGTCTTCTGTTGTGCATGGCTCTGTAATGAACGTGGCTGGGTTCACTGTTTTGCATCTGACCACGTGCACGTTTGGGCTAGATGTTATTATTTCATAAGCAGATGCTCTCTCTGTTGGGAGGGTCGATTTTGATCGTTCAAGGATTGCAAATAATGAATGTTCTGCATATAGTGTCACCGAACATCCCATCACAATTGTAGCGCTTTTTTCAATAGCGAAGGCCGCTGCAGCGAGGGCCTGTTCGCAAGCGAAGTGTCCCTGCATTACTGGATCTAGAGTTCCACTGTAGTACGCTAATGGCTTGTGGCCTAGTGATGTTTTTTGTGTCAGTACTGCTGTCATCAGCGTTCCATTGCTGTGTGAAAATAAGAAGAATTCTCGTTCATAATCTGGATTTGATAGGACTGGAGTGTCTGCAATGAGCTCTTTTAATCTGGAAAATTGGGCAATCATGTCCTGCGTCTATTTTATTGGGGCCCTGCTTTTTTGTGCCTCCTTCAGTGCTTGGAGCATTAGTCGTGTATATGCTGCGTAATCAAGGATCCATGCTCGGCAATAGTTACATATGCCAAGAAATTTCTGCATGTCCTTCACTGTTTTGGTATGATAAGGTGTCGAATGGCAGCTGCTCTGTCTGGTAGTATTCTTTTTCCATCTTTAGATATTTGCTGGCCGAGGTATACAACATCTGCGAGGCAGTATTGTACCTTTCCTTTGTCTACTTTGTATCCCTTGGCAGGCAATACGTTAAGCAGTGTTACCGAGTCTTCTCTGCACTCCTCTTCTGTCTTGCTGCAGACGAGTAAATCGTCTACGTATTGTATAATGGTGCTCTCTACATCTATGTTTCCGATGTCTTCTCGTAGTACTCTATTGAAAATACTTGGGCTTTCACAGTACCCTTGTGGGAGTCTGCGGTGTTCATATCTGTTGTTCCCTAATGTGAAGGCTGTAAGGTACTGCGACTCTGGGGCAAGTGGCACAGAGAAGAAGGCATTTTTCAAATCAATTACAGTAAAGCAGGTTGTGTCTTTGGGTATACTGTACAAGATTGATGCCGGGTTAGGCACTAACAGGAACTCTTTTTGGATGACGTCATTGAGTGAGCGAAGATCTTGAATCATTCTCCACGCCCCTCCTTTTGCTTTTTTGATCGGAAAAATCGCTGTGTTACATGGGGAAGTTGATGGTTCTATGATACCTTGACTCGGAAGTGCATTTATTGTTTCTCTGATACCTTCCTCTGCTTCTTTGGATATGGGGTACTGCTTCTCTCTGGGTGGGAGGGTACCTGGTTTTAATTTTATTTTTATGGGAGTCACCTCATGTAACAGTCCCACATCGTGTGGCCCTGTAGTCCAAATTTCAGGTGCTACCTTGGCCATGTCTTCCTCAAATATTGTCAGCGGGGCCTTTATGTTAGCCATGAGTGAGTTGTGTATTTCTCTGTACTGGATCATAATGTCACATGGTATGCTTATTTCCATTATTATCTCTCCATCCCCCTCGTTATCAGTGAACAATTCTTCATCAGTTAACTCTTTTAGCATTATGTTGGGTTCTATGCATAGCACAATTCTTCACTCGCGTCCTTGCGTGTCCAGACCTATGACCACAATGCGTTTGTTTGATACTTGAACTGCCTCAATGTCTATAGATATAATTGTGCCTGGCACTACATCTGTGGGTGTGATTGGGCGGAATATGAAATCTGATGGTAGTCTCCACTCCTTTTGTGTTATTTCAGGTACCACTCGGGCTAGCACCTGGATTCCATAGACAAACATGTCCATGTCAATGGGGATCCCTCACACTGCAACTTCGTTCATGGTCGTGCTTATCATCAGGAGTGCTCGTACTGGGCATACCCCTGGCGTCGAGCATACTATCCCTCGTTCGGTAAAGGCTATGGTCCTGTTTAATCTGCTGAGCAAGTCTCGTCCCAGCAGGTTGATTGGCGTGTCTTCGTAGTACAGTAAGGGTGCGCGCACTGTTTTTCCCCCCACTGTTATATCAAGATCTTTTGTGTAAGGAACTTTTAAAATAGCCCCAGAGAACCCCTGCGTTTCCAAATTCCTGCCCGAGAGCTGAAATTGCCCTTCAGTAAGGCATGATTTTTCTGCTCCAGAGTCTACCATAAAGATAAACTGTTTGTTTCCTATCTCTGCCGCCACTAGTGGTTCCTCTTCTGCACATAGGGTGGTGGATAGGACTGGACACGCAAGTGCTCCCTGTGGGCTGTCCTAATCTTGGTATTTTTGCTGCCCCGGTGCTAAGAAAACGTTATCACCCACCACTCTTACACCTTGAAACGGCGCGAGTGCACCGTTTGCGGCTGCTGCAAAAGGGTTATAGTTTACATTCCCTACCGAGTTCTGTCTTGCCATGGGCTGTGGTGCATTGTGCTGTTGTGGCTGCTGCTATTGTGGGGCTGCTGTCTCTGTTGCATTGGGGGTTCATAGCAATACTGATCCTGCGGTCCCCCTCTCCCCATTGGAGCTCCATGAGGGCTGCCTGGGTGTGGGCAGCCCCACCTCTGCTCATTGTTCATGGGTTGCTGCCCCTGAAAATACCCTGACAGTCGAATTGTACAATCTCGTGAGTAATGTCCCCACCTCCCGCAATTCCAACATGACCCCTGTTGTCCTCCTCTCGGTCCTTGCCCACCATACCCTCTGTTTCCCATTCCTTTGAATCCTCCACTCTGACCACGGTACCCACCTCTTCCTCGGGCCGGTCTGTCCGGCCACTGTGATCCTTGGCATGGCTGCTCCTCTCCGTTCCACTGTCCTTGTTCCTCTCCTGCCCACAGCGCTGCTATCCCAACCGTCCTTTCTCCTACATTTTCCTCCTCCTCGTTCTCTCTATCTGCTGTTCCACTGGCATTAATGGCGGCGACCTTCACTAACTTTTTCTGCACCAGTTTCGCTTCATCGGCCAACCTCTTTTGTGTAATCTCCTTTTCCTTCTCCTTGATCCTCCTCCAATGATGTACAATTATGCTCTGAATTTTAGGCCACCCCTTGGCTTCTATCCCAGCTATTTTGTCCAAGGCCTTCTGCACCTCTTTCGGCAGCCCCTTTTTGATGATAAAATAGAACAAGGCTGTGGATTGATTCCACGCCGTTCCCGTTTCGCTTCTCCACAAGTCTTGCACCCGCAATATGAATTGCGCAGGATCCTCGCTATCCTCCATCATGCACTGCATCACTGAATGTAAATCTGGAATGTCCGGAAATGCACGCCGCAATGCGTCCCATACTTGTGCTCGAACATTGTTGAATGGTGATCCATCGTGACGATCACAGCTCATTGTTACCCCGGGGAACCCTGCTCTTTCCCATATTGTGTCTGTTTGGTCCCCGATTGCTGATACTAACAAGCTTTTTACATCACCTATCGCTAACGGCACTCCTGCCGTGTTTTTCTCAAATGCATGTATCCATTTACCCGCCCCTCCCGTAAGCGGGGGGAGGAGTTGCAATAGGTTGTTTTTGTCCATTTGGGCCCACGGGATATAGTTTGGCCTACCTGCCCCTTTTTGTATCAATGGCATCTTCTGTTTCTTTCCTGTTTTACTGGCTGTCCGTCTCTTGGTTTTACTTACCAGGATGTTCCCTGTTCGCTGTCTTAATCTACCCTGCCATAATGGTGGTGCCGGTGTGTCTGGGTAATGGCAGTTTGGCAATGGGGATCCTCTCGCAGCAGCTGCCTCTTCATATTCATCTAAATCATCCTATACTTCCTCTATTTCTGATTATTGCTCATTGTTATCTTCCCAGTTTTCTTCGTGCTCACTTCCTTGTCCGCCACCCTGGCCTTCACTTTGTTGGCTACCTGGGGAAGCCGGGCGTATAATTCTCACTGGTTTGTCATTCAACTGGAACAGGAACTGCCCCGACCGCCACTCTTGTTCCCGTCTTTGCTGTGCTGACGTTCCTTGTGACGCTATAGATTGTCCTGATTCTGAGGCTGCTGGGGTTGTGTTGTTTGTTGTCCTTACCGGAGGTGTGTGATCTGCCATTGTCAGTGGGGGTGTCTCCCCTCCCCCTGGCAGCATTTGTCCTCTGTCGCATATTTCTCTTAACCGGGTTATTTTCATTTGTGCGTATGCTAGCTGGCGGTCTAAATCGCCTGTTAATTGTGCTAAGTTCACAGGAGGTGCGCTTGTCGGGCCGTACAGGCAGGCCCCTTTGTCGTATGGTGGGGGTGCAGGGGCTGTTGCCCCGCACTGAGGAGTGGGGGGTGGGCTGTATATATAGGGGTTTGCTAAACCCTACTGCTGGCCTTGTCATTAAGGGATAGATTTTTGTTACCTCATTCTCAGCTGTAGTTGTTGAGCACTCGTCTTTTGGTGTTCCACTTACTCTTCCGGCATTCTTTGTTTTTCTATCAATCGGCTTGTACCTACCTCTGCCGTGGGGGTAATTTCTTCAAACATTCGCCACAGGTCTAATACTTCCCTTCGGTTCTGCAACTGTTTCCCTTTGTATCGCGCTAGCAAATGTGTTGATACTAGATCCAATACTCTTTTATCGAATGACCCTCCCTCTGGCCAAATCGGTATAACACTGTCTCCTTTGATCTCAGTAATCCACTGTTCATGATACTTCTGTATCCTGTCGCTATATAGTGGAAGGTGCTGGCAGATGTGTGCCAATGGTGTCACTCTCCCCATGGCGATTTGTTCTTCCTTTCTTTTATGTTCTAGTACCCTTGAGTCTCCTCCCACCCTTCAGTTGGTATGCCAGTTACAATATGTAAAATACGCTTTTATCAATACTAGCAGTTATTGAATATCATATCCACTGGACTTTCTGAGAGGTGTTACCTGGTCACCTTTTACAATTTATTTATTTGCATATAATTCATTAATCAACAAATTGTTGCACTGAAATACTTTGGCGTGTTCAACAAGACATATACACAAAGCAGACCGACAAAACATATAATCATGCAACATGCACATGTACTGCCTGCGCGCGTTTGTTCTCCCCCTGTTCCCGTTACCACCCCCTTTTATTGTTCTTCCCTACTCTGCTTACTATTTCTCATTCACTCACTCCCCACCTCTTTCACCTTTATTCTACCTCAAGATTTCTTACTTCCACAGAAAAAGAATGTTGTAAAAAACTACTATGAGTCTACTCAATATACGAGACCCCTACTATTTTCTCTTTATCTCTATTCTGCACTTGGTCGGGACAAATGCTACGCGGCGCCGCATTCTACCCCGTTCGGGCTAGGATACCACTTCTCTTGTTCTTCTCACTTCTCACAAAAACCTAATGGCCATATAAAGGATAGATCAGAAAAGCCTCGCCGTCACTCACACAGACCCTATTCTTATCTACCTTCCCTTTGTTGCTAATTCCCTCCTTCCCGTATTTCCCCCTTACCTTCCCTTGAGGTCTTCGCAACTGGCACTTCACGTGTTCAGTCAGGTACTCTGAGGGTCACCGCTCACGGCCGGACCCCGCTCAGGTCTGTCCCCCAACCAAGCCGTGGCCCACCTCAGTGAGCAGCTTTTTTCGATCGGGTATTCGTCAACCGGGAACCCTTGACCCTTCTTCGTGGTGTGCACAGTCTGGTCAACCGTGGAGGTGATGGTTTTGCTGGGGGCATCCTGGATCTCGCTGCCGTGTGGTGCAGGCCTCGAGGCACCTCTCTAAATCACGTCGCGGGGGTCACCAAAATGTTAGTGCCTACACTGACTTGCACGTGTAATAAAAATAAATAACCAACAAAACCCCTGTCGGGGAATGAGGCACAGAGAACCGGCTGCGAGAGTTCAAGGTAGGATTTATTTCTAGGCTCAGAAATATCCCAAAAACACACTGCATCATAAACATTAGTACATGCTTTTATATTATTCAAAATAAATCTAACAAGAAATGCTAAGTAGACGCGATTGGCCAGGCGGTATGGTGCTGTAGGTGTGGGTGGCATCTCTTTCTCCTGGTTGGCTGATCGGCTGATGAGATGATGGACGTCAGGCATCTTGTACTTCACAGGGGTGAAGGTTGTGTTGCTGTGGTCACTACCTAAGCTAATATGTTGCATTTTCTAAATAACAAAATATATGAACATTATATGCTACTATTACATTTCTTACATAAATCACTCATAGAACCTTATTGTCGGTACACTTGGGTCATTCATGGCTTTAATTGGAGGCCTTGACCTTTATTATGCATTTATTAAAAAGGGTTAGGCTGTGTTGCACACAAGTCTCAAGCTTTGGACTTTTGTTAAGTAAAAACATACTGTGGTAAAATTCTACGGTTAGTTGTGTGTGTGCTGGGTGGGTTTCGCAGCGCAGGCAACAGTCTGGCACATGAAAGGGATACCTCGCGGGGACACAGGGTCAGGATGGCAGTAAGTTACTCTAGGTGGGGGTGGGTGACTGTACGTTTAAGGAGATGGACGAGCAAAGTGCTTAGCTCATGCTGGTTCACACGCGCCGATTCTCATGCAGGGCCATGATCTCAGAGGAAGGTGACTTGTATCGTATTTGTTAGTTGTTGCAAATGTCTTCAGTTTCGGCGTGAGAATGGGATCACAAAGCTTTCCTTTGCAGAGGGGGAGCAAGGGTGGGGGCCTGCCAGCTGCCTGCGCGCCATGTGTGTCTGTGTCCTTGGCTGCAGAGATCGAAGGGGAGCTGAGCCTTGCTGTACTATCGCAGTGAGGCCTGTTTACCAAGATGGAGTCAAAAGGGGGCACAAAAGATGGATGCCCCGCGTCCTGCTCAGTGTTCCCATCTATGCAGCTGTCAACCGTGGTTAACATTACATAAGGGCAGGGGGCGAACCCACTACTGGAGGTACGTGGTCCAAGCCTTGTACTGAGGAGTGTACGGTGTGAGGGGCCTGGGGGCCCCTCGCTCCCATACAAGGTCCAATAATTCTGATGGGTCAGAGGAGGCTAAGGAGGACTTAAGTAGGGGATGGAGGAAAGGCAAACGTTTATCCACTGTAATAATCTTTTTATTCCTGGTTGACATGGAAGGGGCAATAAGATTTTCTCTATTCGGTAGGGTACAATCTTGAAGGTTAAAGGCCAGTAGGGAGTGGTCGGCCCAGGGTTGTGGTTCAATAGAAGTTATGGTTGTGATACAGTTACGGTCTGCTATCCAATCAAGGATTCTTCCTTTGTTGTGGGTAGGTAGTAAGACTCTTTGAGTGAGCCCAAGTCAGCTAAGGAATTGGCTACCGACACTGCAAGTTGGTCTGAGGGGTCATTGAGGCCTAAGTTAAAATCGCCTTGTGTCAGGATTTGTGATTAGGGTTTTGTGTTTGTAGAAAGAAGCGTATTGATTTCTTCTTCGAAAGGAGCCCAAGGGTCCAGGGGGTCTGTAATTTAGATGCATTTTTATGGTTCAAGAGTTCATGAGGAGGAGTTTCAACAATGATTATTAAATCATGCCCAACCACATTGTTAGGAGCAATAGGAAAATGTATTAATACCTCTTTGATAAGTGGTATGGCTCCCCAGGATCTAAAAAAGGCATGGGTGATGCCAATTCTGAAAAAAACTGGATTGTCAACCGATTTGCCTAGTAGTTATTGGCCTATTACTAATACTGCCTTTCTACTGAAAATCCTAGATCATGTGGGGTACAAACAAATCTCAGCCCATCTTAAAACCCATCCCTTCCTTAATGACCACCAATCGGGCTCTCGAGTGGGGTTTGGTATTGAGACTGCACTCCTTGAGCTGAAATCTAAGCTACTTACTCGTATGGACAGGAATGAAGCCTCATTACTAATGTTGCTGGACCTATCGGCCGTTTTTTACCTGGTGGACTATTCAATCATGTCCACCAGGTTAAAGGAAGTTGCAAACTTTTCACCACTTGCTACTCAATGGGTGTCCTCTTTTATTGGCAATCGCGAAAGTAGGGTTTACCTTGGAGAAACAGAATCAGTACCATTTAATGTTGGTTGTGGGGTCTCTCAAGTTGCATGTACCTCACTGTGTTTTTATATTTTCACTCTCCCACTTTTCACTAGGCTGGTGCATGAGTGCATAGTATTTACGAATTGCGCTGATGACACGCAATGTGTCGTACTCCTTACCGGGAATCATGAATTGGATGAAATGGAAATAAACTATTTGACCTCATTGAGTCATGAATGATTCACAATAAATTAGCACCCAATAAGGACAAAACCGAGCTGATGGTAATTGGGTCTACTCGTATTCTACAGAAACTAGGCATGGCATATGAAGTTTTCACATAGGGACAGAAATGATTGCTCCACTGAAGAAAGTGAAAACTCTTGGAGTAGTACTTGATCAGCATCCTACCATAAGACCATATGTAAGCAGCATGGTGTCATCATGCGCATATTATATAAAGTTGCTGGCTCACTTAAGACCCTTGATCTCCCAAGAGAATGCAGACACGATTGCTAGAGCAATCATCGGGGCAAAAATTGATTACTGCTCCAGTTTACTCGTAGGTATTGATAAAACTAGCCAGAACTCCAGGTTTGTCAGAATGGAGCTGTCAGAGTAGTGACCGGGCTCAAACGCAGGGACCATGTCACATCGGCCAGACGCTCTCTACACTGGCTACCGATTGAAGCGAGGATCCGTTTCCGAATCCTAACCATTGTTCAGAGGTGTAGATCGGGTAAAATGCCAGAATATCTACAACAGCTACTGGTCACAAGATCCTATGACAGATTTTTAAGATCTAATAATCAGAATCTTCTCACCACTCCCAAATACTGTACTGTTAACACAGCCTTCTCTGCAATTGCCCCAAAAGTATGGAATAATCTTCCTCCAGAGATGAGATCCCTGGAATGCACTGAAACATTTAAAAAGAAACTAAAAGCTCATCTGTTCACGTAGGCAGCCTTTTTCACCAGCTGAATATAGTATTCCCCGGGGCCTACTTGTTTTTATGTTGTATGTCTCGTCGCGCCCTCAAGCCCCAGGGTCCATGGAGGCACATAATAAATCTATTAATGTAAAGTAAAGAAGAAACAGCATGACAACACACACGATGTAGCGCAAGTGTAATGCGATGCCACAGAAGTGACTCCCAGAAGACTAACAGCATATTCCTCTCACCCCAGCAAGCACAGCCTCTGACAGTGGTGCACCTGGCAGTCAATGTTAGGCTCAGCATGTGCATGCGGGCCTGGGAAGGCCTCCCTGCCAGCACCACTGCCAGATGCCACCAGCATACCAGCTGTGGTCAGTGGCTCCACCGTACCTCCTGTGACCTCCACACCACCATGGGCACACCAGCCACCAGGCCATTGTGGAAGGTACAGCATGGAGGATTACCACCACACCCCCTACCCAACCCAGTCTTTCAGCCATGCAACACTGCACAACAGCCCCCTCCTCCACCCATGCCCAGCATCCACGACATGGATGCATGACTATGTGCAATGGAGGACAGGCATGGGGCAATGACTACTCTCTCCCAGCAGCAGCTCACTGAGTTGAGGCTGCTGCGTGAGTGCACCCAGGCCAGCAGCCGCATGGGTGCACAGGCACAAGGCCGTACCACCTCTGCCCTAATCATCCTTCCACAAAGGGTCCATGAGGGAAATGAGGGGCTTTCAGCTATGTCTGAGTCCCTCGTGCACTCCCTGCAAGTTACTCTTGCACACTTGCGGGCCCAGGAGTTTGACCCACCATTGACCACCACTCCCCTGGGAGCTCGGAGCATGGAAGCCTAGGGCACCGCTCCCATCGGCTTTCATCAACATCTGGGTCAGCCAAGAACCATGTGCCAAAGAGACAGCGCAAATGACACTTGGCCGAACACTCAAATTCACATTGTGCCTATGGGGTGTTTGGGCAGGTTGTGGGGGTGAACCTCCGATCTTCTTGCTCAAAATAGACCCACCTCATAAGAAGCAAGTGCAAATTTTTCCGTAAAGCAAGTTTATTGTAAAAACGGCTGGGAGGGGCTAAATGACGCTGTAGTCAAACTAACCCGATTCTCTCTGAGCCACACAAATGTTGCACATTATATACATTTTGCAACATTTAACACACTCTCACATATTTCTCACAAACTTAGAATTCTGAACTTTAGCTTGCGTCACAACTAGATAGAAATGTGATTGTTAGCATGTGCCACACTCAGGATTCTTAACTTTAGCTTGCGTCGCATCTAGATAGAAATGTGATTGTTAGCATGTGCCACACTCAGGATTCTTAACTTTAGCTTGCGTCGCATCTAGATAGAAATGTGATTGTTAGCATGTGCCACACTCAGGATTCTTAACTTTAGCTTGCGTCGCATCTAGATAGAAATGTGATTGTTAGCATGTGCCACACTCAGGATCCTTAACGTTAGCTTGCGTCGCATCTAGATACAAATGTGATGGTTAGCATGCACCACACTTGTATGGAATTCTTAACTTTAGTTTGCACCGCATCTAGATAGAAATGTGAATGTCAGCATGTACCGCACCTAGATGTAATCCCATAATTGCAAGGACAGCAATGCCAACTAACCAACCAACAATTTCATCCTTCTGCATACACCTCTGACTCTAACCAAACACAAACCTAAAACGCAGCAATCTGCACAAACTTCACAACACTGCAACAACAAAACAAACCACACATAGACTTGCACAACAGCACACAATGACTACCGACCGTAAAACACCCCAAGCCCAGCCAACATACCCACTGGGCTGAGGCTGCCAACAGCACACCACTGCTCTCTTGCACTTTTCCAGCTTATTCCCCACTAATCCACCCCCTCCTGCTCCCCTTTTTCAGAGCCGCCAGAGCGCCAGGGGACCACTCCGGTGGTGATAGTGTGCGGTAAAAATATCCTTTAACATTAACATATTTTATGACAAAGTCATCCCTCCAAACATGATCACAGCGCTACTTCCATATGTTCAGGAGGAGTGCGATTTCGTGGCAGCCGATACACGACTCCACACACCAGCACTGCCGAACCCGGCCAAGGTAAGCACCAACGCGGGATAATCACAGCGCCACTACGGACGCGTAACTCTCGCCGTCCTGTCTATAACCTTAGCCCCCCCTGTACATTCGTGTTCGCACTGACTGTTGCCATGCTGCAACGTGAATACAATCACTTAAATTATCTTAGCTGCCGCCAGCACTGAGGAGTCGATCACAGCCCTAGAAAAACTTTTTAGTCCTTGACTAACCCAATGCGCTTAACATAAGCACGTATTTCCAACGCACCGTGCCGATAATACGACAAACACCCCAATCGGGCACACCGGTTTCCCCTTAACTATAGCTCCCTCCTTACTAACCAGGCACTCACATATAGTTGAATTATCTTGTGGAGGAGGCCATAAAACCACATGGCAGCTCCTTCTAGTTCATTGTTCATGGATATGATTTCCATTGAGCCTGGTAAACGGCAATAGCTTCAACAAAAACAAACTGTCTCAGCAGCCGCAGAGGCCTCGCATGACCATACTAACTTAACTAATGATGCCGGACGTGGGCACAGTCACACTATCAGACTTGGTAAACCTTCTACCACATAACAGGCCTTAGCACCCCTATACCACCAATGTTCAGGACAATACGCCACCACCACACCAATGCCCAATGTATAAGACTCCAGGGTATCAACACTCACTCCAAATATTTTGCATTTCAGCACGGCTAACCAGCCCTCTGGCACCCACACTTGGGAGGACCAGCCCATTCCACCTGGAAGCTCAACCCTCAAACCCAATTGGGTAAGATTCTAACTCTTCCAATTCTGTGAGGCTATTTGGGAAGTCTATTCAGCTCCCTACTTACCCAACCCTAATGTATTATCCTCTTTTGTTCCTTTTTCTCCCTTGGTACACTGTTCTCTCTTCATGTTACTAACCAAACCGCAATTTGGCACCTGATTTTCCTAAACTGTGAATTTGTTCTGTCCAACCAAACAAAAAAAATTCTCTGTCACTATCACCTGCAATCACTCGACATGGTAAATCACCTCTCCTGGGTGTCACATTGTACCTTTTTGTTCTAATTGCAATTGGCTTTTCTATATTTCATGATACTGCCTATTAATGTATGCATAATGAATGTGAATGAAATATCCTTCATACTAATTGGCTTGGAATGTCACCACACTGGGTACACCGCTTCACTATCTCACCAAAAACACAGCCTTGAAAAAGACTTAGGTTGAAACGCGCGTCGGCTGTGTAACATATCATCATGTTTTAATTATCACCTGTACATCCAATGATGTCTCTCATTGGTGCTGATTACAATAAGAAATAAACCTTATTAAACCTCATGTGTGACACACCAACAACCTGGACCATCTAAAAAATGTTCTTTTGAAAACTGCCTACGAACAAGTATTGGATTATAAAATCCAACCAGCGCCTTCCAGTCCAAAAAGTTTGTCACTCCCCACAAAACTACGATGTAAATAACCCCGTCTTTGCTGTGAAATTTGACCATTTGTATATTGTTTATTGTTATATCTATTGTGAAATCTTGACTATCTGTATATTGTACTTGATACACTATGTAACCTTGTAAGCTGTACATAACCCTGCCGCGCCCTGTTACTCCTGGGTCTGGTGCGCTTTATAAATTCAATAAACAAACAAAACAAACATACAGCTCTTTTCTTTCTTTCTGTCCTTTTTACATTCATCTTTGGTTTCTCTGCCTTTCAACTGTCACCTTCTAATGGTTCTTCCCTCTTCAGGAAATTCTAGTCCCCGTCTCTGTCTGTTGGCAGGGGAGGCCTGCCGATTATCCCTCAGCCTCAAGGTTCCATGTGTCTCCCATGGTGGGGAACATGGTACAGTCAGGTAAATTCATGTTACAAACATACACATTTAATAAAAGCTTTAAAACTCCTTCTTGTGGCTTGTCTTTTCTTATATATGTATTTATATATTTTTCCATAACCCCCTATATCTAAGGGCCCCATTTGGGCCAAGGGATACAATCATCTAATTTTTGCATTATTTTGAAATCCTTTTAAAGAAGCACAAAATGAAAATGTAATTTGTCAAAGTTGGCATTTCTGTACTGGAGAGAGTATTGCGCACTTGCTATTTCTCTGCAGAATGGCACTGAAATACCAGCTGTAACTGGCATATCAATTTAATGACACGATAGAAGGCTTTGCATGACAGAATGAAGCAATTGATGGATGCATTATGTGAACATACATTGACACTGTTTAATACACTGCAGCACTCGTGATCCATGTCAGGGGTGGGCCGCTCATCCAGTCCTGGTTTTATTTGCATTCTAATTTTCAGGTTATCTGTACATGTCTCCTCACTGCTTACTCCATGAGCCACATGGGAATGGTGGGGTATGTTTCCCCTTTTGAATGGATCTTCTGATGACGCCCAAAATCCCACCTCAGAGGCTTTTCTAATGTTCATAAAAGTCACAGCTTGGAGAGGAACTTGTCTTCCATTTCATACGCTATACACATTTCTCACTAGGAGTGATTGTCTGACAGTGGCACGAAGCAGACCTCTAGGCAAAGTTTTACTTGCACTGTGTGCTCTGGTTCAGTTGCTGGCCAGTGTGGACCATTTGATGTTTGTACAGGTCAGAGCCCAGAGTGAAGCTTTGCATGCATGTTGTATGCTGTTAGTTTCTCTTCAGTATGCAGTATGTGATGCCTGTACAGATGAGAACTGGGACTGAGGTCTTTCTTGCACTCGTATGGTTTCACCCTTGTATACAGCATCTGATGTGATGACAGCGGAGAGCTCCGAGTGCAGCTTCTCTCACCCATGCACTGGGATGGTCACTCTCCGGTCTGCAGCTTTTGATGCCTGCATAGATTACAGCTGTAATTGAAGTTTTCCCTGCACTTTGTGCATTGGTATGGCCTCTCCCCAGTATGCATCCTCTGATGTAATGACAGATTTGAGCTCCAAGTGAAATTGTTCTCACACACTGTGCACTGGTGTGAACTCCCTCCCCCCGTATGCAACATACGAGTCCTGGACAGAGAAGAGCTCTGAGTGAAGGTTTTTTCGCACTCGTGTTGGGGCAGACCCCTAATTGCCTCAGTCAAAACTGAGTTCACCACCTGAGGTACAAGTGCACGTTTTGTACGTAAAGTAAGGTTTATTGTACAAATATCCAGAGAACACTTAGATGGTACTGTAGGACCAAACTAACCCAAATCTCAAAAAATTACATCAATTGATACATTTGTATACATTTTAGCAACAGTTGAATCACTTCAAGATAATTTATGACCACCCACCCCTCAAACATGATTGGAAAAAACATTTATAAAGAAGTACCATCTTTTGCTCAAATCATTCTTTCTCATTGATCATTGACAATCTTTACTACCATCTTCTGATCGTGTTCGAAGTCTGCCTTTACTGGGATTGGTCTGTGATAGGTCGTGACCTCATGCATGGCACAATGAAACATTCACATACAACATTATTCATTACTTGGTAACAACTGGCCTAAAGCCCTTTAACCTTAAGTGTGATTGCACATGGTCCACTCGGATATCTTAGCAAAACGAAGAAGGGCTCAACAAACAGGTTCTCTTTGAACTACTGAATGCGATCCCATCTGCCCCCGCATCCCTGTTCCTCTTTAGACATTCTAATTTATGTGACTAATACTCCAACATGTACACCCGCTAGTTTTACCCTGAGAAAACAATTGAACACCGGACACCCTGGCATCAGGCCCTATCTTTGTTGCTGGCACAAACTCCTCTGCACAACTTCAATGCAATGGGCAAGATTGCATCTGTTACTTGCTAAACCATTACATCCTGCTTGATGGTTGACCTTCTACTGGATTACTTATTCTTGCTCCGTCAACCCCCAAGCAGAAGAAATTCATCCCAACTCCCCAGTCCTTCAGGGAACTGGGGACTTCCTCCACACTGACCGCAAGTGTAGCACATTCTAATGCAGTACCAGTTACAGCCGCTGCCCGGGATTATCCGTTCTAAGAGGAATCACTGCTGCTGCCTGGGAATGCATGAAACGTCTTCTTGAAAACACGCGGTCCCGCCCATGCCTCATAGCAATAATTACCAGCACCTGACACGGCACGACTTCTCCCTTATGAAAGCCGGTATGTACACAAGCTGCGTACGCACGTTCTTCCCACAGCATTAGGGGATTGTAGTTTCTCGCCACCAGAGCAGTCTGGACCCCAGCGCAAGACACCTCCAGGGCTTGTTAGCCTGTGCTTGGTGGCTCTGGCCACAGGAGACCCTAGATGTGGCCCCAAGTGCCCCCATCTGCCTAAACTGTTGATTGTCGGAGAATGAGAAGTCTGAAAAGTAGCACTCACGTATAAATGAATTTCATCCCTTTCACTTGTGTAACAGTTAAATGCTGTGAACCAAGGCCATCAGGCAAAGCTTCTCCTCTTTGACAGATGCTTCCCGCGCCTCATCAATTTCCTTTCCTCTCCTGCTGTTGTCTCCCCCACACGGCCTCCTTGGCTACCCCGCTGTCTCCTCCTTAGCTACCTTGCCCTCTCCTCCTTCCTCTTCTGACACCCTCAGGCTTCTTCTACACCTCCGCAGGGCGTACCTTTGATTTGTACCCCTCCATGGAAGTCTTTCAAATACGGCAACCTTCTCCATATTGCCACTCTCAACTCTCGCTCTGCTGCCAAACACTCCTCTGACATCTGCCTCCTCCTGGAAGAACTTGACCTTGATGCTCTTGGTCTCACGAGACATGGTTTACGGCCAGTTCTTAGTACCACAACACAGACAGGCACTCTTAATTTAACTACTCAATCTAAAGTCACCTATGACTAGCTAAATATCCCTAATAGCAGAGTATAGATATCCCTCCAGATGGTGCTCTTCACCTAGTAAGCACTGATGTATCGCCTATCTAGGTGAGGGGATAGATAAGAGACTCGCCCTATCCTCTCTCGCTAACCTCTAAAATTAGTGGCACACTCTAAAGTCAATCAATTCCTCTTTATTCGTATTGCTTCCTAGTCGTGTGACTTATCAATTATCATTAATAGTTTTCATTAAAGACCATGCACAATCTAATTTGCAGATTGATAGGATAGTGTGTATATCTATTCACACTTCTAGTCTTACACAATCACACTGTGCTTTTAAAATGATATCATTCACCCAAGCATGCTCTTTGATTAGCCTGTCTTGGGGGTCAGGTCATCACCTTAAATTTGTTTTGTGTCAACCGGTTTCCGCGGGATCTATATTACTATCCGCTTTCTTCAGGACTTGATAATTAATGTCAGAGTTTAAGTTTCTGTCTAAAAAAGACAACATTTTGCTTTGTGTCTTGTTCTTGATTTTCTTTTTCGGGCGAGCGTCTCTTATTTCTTTTTACAGGCGTCTCATTTTCCAGGTTCCCTACAAGGGAAATAAATAAAACAAGAAGCCATCATTTAACATCTCTGAGTACATCTACTCCAGGCATGTTGGGTTGAGCTGGTGTTCAGCCCAGGCTATGATACCGCTCTTAATTGCCTTTTGGTCTTGCTTTCCTTTTTCTGATCTTCAATTAAGTGGATTGCTCCGTAAGGTGACCCTGCAAGATGGTAATCAGGTTCTTAGTGTCTCTAATATAGTTGTGGGTATTGCAACATCAATCGCAATTACCCTCTCTTACCTGCTGAGCCAAAAGGAAGTCCCGCAACCTATGTGAGTTCAGCAAAGTGATGACAAGGTGAAGAAGGAAGGAAGTCTCAGTTGAAGGAAGTCTGTGCAATAATCCACCTAACCCGAACGGCACGAGGGCGCAACTAGAGTCCAAAAATAATCCCCAAGGAATTCAGCAAAGCGTCCCCAAAGTGGAAATATCCAATCCAAGTAGTGACCACCAAATCAGGAGAGCGTTCAATCGGTCACTTCGATGTGTAGAGAACTGTTTGGTGATGAGAGCAGCGTTGATGGTAGATCCAGAAAAAGAGTGTTTTTGTGGGCTTGTGACACACGTGAGGTTGAAGGGTTCAGAAAGCCAGTGGGGTTAGCAGCCAGAAGAGGGAAAAGAAACTTGAAAAGAGGGTTTGTTCAGATTTTCCTAGTGTTCTGTATCGCGTTAAACTTGAGGTTAACAGGTTCCAAGGCGTCGCAACAATCAAGGGCAAGAGGGAAGCAGTCCGTTAAGAAAAGCCGTGAGTTTGTTTACCAATGGAAAACAGCCGAGGGAAATGGCGCCAGAAATCGTAGGGACAAAACGTTCAAGAGAAATCCTTAAAGCATAAGCCGGGTCCAGGAAACACAGGAATCAGAAAGTCAATAATTCGGGCACTCGAACTAATTACTTAGTTTAGGAGCACTTGTTGCAGGGATACGCCGTACTAAATACCGGTATCATTTTCAGGACGCAAGGCACGTTGCGTGCGCTTCAGGTGACCGCGGGAAGAAGGAATGCTGGATAATGTAGTGCGGCGTATTCCGCGAACTGAAAACAGTCGCCAGGGCAGCTTCCACCTGGAAATAGATGCCCCCGGACGAGTGTAAGCAGGAATGCGGGGCATGACACCAGTATACCTCATACCCCTAAAGATCAAGAACCCTTCACTTTTCCTGTAATAATAAGAATACTTGCTCTATTAGATAAAGGGCACAATGTCACCCATTTAGAACTGAGAGACATTAAACATACTATGAGCGAGATTGTTTCCAAAGTAACCAGGATGGAAGGTTTCATTCTTGCACTAAATGGGTTTTTCTTAAATTCTAAGTCTCCCATAGAGGCAAAAACTAAGATCTTTCACGAACAAAGTACGCAATCTATAGAATCCTGTCCTGTTAACATACTGGGCTCTGCTTCTGAACCATCAAATTAATTTGATTTGCTACGATGTGAACTAGGGACCATCAACTCTTTCTTAATTGATCTTAAGAATAAGCTTGATTTACCAATCCCTATCTCTTCGCCAGAAAAAAGGGTGACACCTGATGATAGTCCCTCAGTCCTTATTAAACTTATGGATGAACAGAAACAGATCATAGGCTCCGTGGAATGCGAATCTGACTATAAAGGCTACTCATCTAGAAGATTCCACAAAAATCAAAAACGCTGTGTCAAACGTGCTGAAAAAGAACGCAGATCTGCCAATGAAAAAATAAAAAATTCTAAAAAAGAAAATTTGGTGATCCCGGACAGGGGCGGTGAGGATCTGATTGACGTAGCACAGCTTTCTGTGGAATGTCAGTCACAACTAGGTGCTGACCGTAAGAAAGTGCTGGAAGGAAAAAAACCTCTAATATATCTAGTCTTTATCCTAACCATCTGACTGATCCAAATGAAGTATTTAAACAGCCTACTGTTGTATCAACTAAAAAGGCTTCCTTGCTTTATTCGGAAATATTACTAAAAAATCCTGCGATTGTTCCAGCTACGAATTCTATCAATGTACCTATTATTGAAAATGGAAGAGGAAAAATTACCATACTACCTAATGATTCATCTAATGGTAAGCCTCCTTCACAGAATGTGTTCGGATCTGGTGCTTCTGTTTGTGTTGTACATGAATTAGACAAACAACCATTGCAGTGCAGGAATACTGTTGTTTCAGATATGCAAGAATCTATGTGTAACACTCTCAAAGCAGGAATTCTTCCTCTTGATATAATCAATCAGCTTTTAAATACTCAAGCTTTTGGGAGAGAAACCAATTTTCTACACGACCCAACTCATGCACCACTTGTAAATGCCCCTTCAGATACTCAACATATGTCCTCAGAATCTGATGCTAGATCTTTGAGTGAAAATCTAACTGATTTGAAAATCATTCTAAACCTCAATGATCACATGCTTGGAGAAAAGGGCCTTGCCAATGTTTTCCCTGCAGGTAGTACACGGTTGACACAAGAAAAAACTGCTGACACTCTGCCTTCACATTCTAATGCTAATGATAATAAATGCATTAACATGATAGGCCTTGAAGGCAAGCAGGAAATATTATGTGGGGCTCGAATCAGCAGAAAATATGTTTTAGATCTTCTTTATGTAATTCTGTCACTGAGAATTATAGCATCTAGTGAAATTGATCGCATTGCATTAGCTCCAACCAAAAATTTCCGAATGACATGTCATCTGTTTTCTGAACATGTATTGAAACTCATATTATCATTTAGAAGGGAGCTTCATGAAATGGGATTTTCATTATTTACATTTAACGATCAATCAATCAATCAACGATGAAAAATTGGCTGATGAATTTGTAACTGCTAATCAGCGATCTGATTCAAAGGAGCAAAAAAAGGTGGTGATTTGACAACTAGTGCAAAAACTGAAAAATTGTGTATATCCCAACTATTGACGATTGCTCGCACCAATAGTGAAATGGCATGGTTAGAACCACTGCTAAAAACAATATTCGCGGCTAATCGTGACTTACTTTCATCATAAGTCAAGGAGAAGACAGTTCTTACTGTACTGTCATGGAACTCTTGCGGCTTTAGTAATATTCCGATTTGGCTTTCTACTCTTGCAAAATTACCATCAATTCTATTGCTACAAGAAACAATGAAAGTGGATCCACTAGTTATATCAGATTACCATTCATATAGCTCTCTTGCCTCAAAAGGTGTTGGAGGTAGGCCGTTCGGTGGCCTAGCCATTGCAATTAACAATGCTGTTGCTTGTAGGATAACTTTGGTGTATTCATCTATTCATGTTTTAGCTGTAACTTTGTGTCTAAATAAGCATGAGGCAAATGTAATCCTAATCATTAATTTGTATTGTAATCCCTTGAAATACTCTATATTTCAAATCCTCGATGATCTAGATTGTTGTTTTGGTCAAGTCTCAACCCTCTACTCTAATTATGATACTATTGTAGGTGGTGATTTTAATTCTCAATGTAATGAACCGCTTGTATATCATCATGCCTGTAATCGAGCTAAAACAAATAGCCGGAAAAGAGGAGCGGAATTGTGTGATTACTTTGAGAATTGGGGTATGTCCTTTGTCAAATTCAGTAAGTCTTCCAACATACATACCTGGAAAAGAGGTAAAATTGTCTCAGTGATTGATTTTGTTTGTGTCTCTGATTCTTTGTTGACTAGCCTTGACTCTGCCAACATTGGGGTTATTGATTACAGTGATCACACCGCCATTGCTCTTTATACTTCTCTTGATACTGACCAATGGCACTTTAACCATTGTCTACTCCCGATTGAAATCAAAAGGGATAACATTTCCTTGTGATGGAATCCTACCTTATGTAGGAAACTAGCAGAGCATGTGCAATATCATCTTAAATCTGCTTATTAATGATTGCATTGAAGACGCTCTCAATCAATTTAGAACCAAATTACCCCCTTCGGAGACCATTCACAATCATAGATTCAATTACAAAATTAAAATGCTGAAAAGATCTAAAAATCGTGATATTAGAAGGCTTGAATTAGAGTATCTACCGGTTTTGCAATATATGTTAAAAAAGAAACTTATTGTTCAAGAATATAAAATTAAAAGAGTTCATCTAGAGCAATACAACGAGCAAAACTGCAAAATGATCAAAGCTATTTGTTGTCGCAATTCACGCGACATCTGGACAGTGCTCAAAAAAGGAATTGCGCCAGACAGATTAAACAAGTGTGAAATAAATGCCGAAACATGGATTTCCTATGTTAAGAAAAAATATATGCTACCCGCCCGTTTTGTCAAAGTAGATGTTGATACAGATCCCCCTCCTCCTCTCATTCATTTTGTTTGGTCCACACTCGACATCATGTGGGCCATTAAACAATTGTCCAACTCCCGTGCTCCAGGCCCTGACGGGATTCCATCTTGTGTTTACAAATCTGACCCTATTTTTGGAGCAAGATCTTAAAGATCAAATTTGATAGCATTCTCCAAAAGGGTAACATTCCGATGTTGTGGGTCACTTCTATCCTAATACCTCTCTACAAAAAAGGTGATTCCAGTTTACCTGAGAATTACAGACCCATCTCTTTGACAGATGCAGCAGCAAAGGTTTTCTCTATTTTGGTCATTTTTGATTTAGAAAAACATCTAGCCTTCCATAAGATCTACTCAAAATGTCAAGGAGTCGAGCGTAGAGTCAGTCTACGGCAGTCGACTATCTTTTTTTCTTTCCTGAGAGGAGCTGCAGCGACGTGGTTGTGCTGCCGTTTGGAGTCCTCCCGCACTGTGCCTTTAAGGAACTTGCTGGTGCTGGTGCCGGTGGGCGTACTCTACTTAAACTCACCCCAAGCGCGGAGCGCGCGCGGAGTCAGTCTACGGCTGGTCAAGGCTGTGAGGCTCCTAACGAACAGCGCGACCGCAATGACGGCGCAATCAGGCACGAGTGGCCTGGCGGTTCCAGGCACTGGCCCCCTCACCCGACGAAAGACAATCCAACAACGTCGGATGCAAAACCCATGGACCGCCCTGAAAGCCGACTCGTCGCTCGAGTCCTCGAAGGTAAGCACAGTGCCACGGAAACGCGTGCCTGAGAACTGCTTGGACTTACGTTCAGCACAAACAGTATCCTGCCACCGCGACAGTCCTTTACCTATATTAAAGAATAAGCTTTTATCAACTGACCTATTTCCTGCCAGTACAAACACCTCTATTGTTGAGAACGGGGCAGAAATTGCAGGCCCATTGAGCGTGACCATCCCTTTCGACAACCCCGATAGTACAACTTGCCTACTATCATCTGGTCACGTTGACCTAAACGAAACTGTAACTGTTGTCGATGAGTGTCTCACTGAAATGAGACCATCGAGCCCGGCAACAGACTTTGCGGCCACAGGCGTGACCGAGCCTGACCCAGTAAACGAGGTCGAAAACCCAATTGCAATCATGGATGTAAACATAGAAGATGCTTACCTCCCACAAAGACCTTTACTATCCTTACTTGATCTGCCTTTCCTTCAACGAAATGTTGTGTCACCAGCCGTGGTCACTCAAATTCACTCTGACAAAGGAGATGAGTTTTTTACGGCATTCGACTTGACAGACGCCGAGCTTATGGAAGCCTCGCAAGACGAGGAGGACACCATATCACAAACCGATCTGGATGTACCATCTTCAAAACTTTTGAAAGATCCTGCTACTTGCGTCAACGATCATGACGACACCATTCTGGCCGGCGGCACCACAGCAATCAATTCAAACAATAAGAATCACATCGACCCTAAAAACACAGGACAAAGAGCCTCCCCCTGTCGAGAAACTGAAGTAAAATCTCTCAAAAAAACACTCCCTTGTGCCTCCTTTATTTACCCACGGGCTCAATTTTTTGAGACTGATGATGCCACGTCGCGAACGTATAGTTTCCCGTTCGCTGGCCAGATCAAACGAGTCCAGGAGACTTTGCCCGACCGGGCCCACAAGTCAAGTAACGCGCTGCCAAAACCTCCTTGTGATGCGCAAATTGACCTTTCGTCGGGGCTCGTCCCACACTGTGGAAACCTAGTACATAGCCGCAGTAGCTTTGATGATAGAGAAATCCATGCTCTAAGTCGTCGGTCACACAATTCTTGCATCCAGCAGCACAGGATGTCGCCAGTGCATTCTTCGAGACACGGGAGAACGCTCTTAAATCCACCACATGCCCCAAAGGGTGCCGTTATAAATGTAAATGGAGACTCATCTCTAACATCTGATCCCCAGTCTGACTCAGTAAATAGCTCCCATTCAAATAGGGCCGACAAAACTAGTGCCGAGTCTAAGCCTAGCCTCTCGTCGGCAGCTGCCATGCAGATCTACAACAACGTCTTGGCCGCCTCGTCAGCCGCACTTCTGCCCTTCTTGAAGATGTATGAATCACTCCACGAGGCCCACAAAGACCAGTCTTCTCTCATCATTTCTCTAAAAGAAAAGATGGATAGCTTCAACTCAGTTACAAACTTTCTACAAAGCCAGCTCATCCAGGAAGCTGAGCGAACCTTGCGCTGGTAAGAGCGCTTAAGCGACCTCGCCGCACGCCATCATTGCCAAAACGACTCTCTTGCAGACGGTCTACTTGAGGCAGTGAAGTGGATGCGGCACTCTACTGCTGAGTTAATATCCAGAGTGAACACCCAAACAACTGGATTATCATCAGTAAGCACAGCCGACGCAAGCTCAATTCCTTCATCAGAGTCCTCGAGCCAAGGCTCTAACAAATTAAAAGAGCGGCCATCTCCCAGCTCTACAGCCAACTCAATACCCAAGGCCATCCCCGCAATAGTGTCTCAACTGAATCAAGCTTCGGTTCCAAGCAAGCACAAGTCTGATTCAACTGGCAATGCCGCAGCGACCGTTCAACTTACGTGCCAATCACAGCTTGATCCACCAGTGATACACATTGACACGATGCCAATAGTGTCATTTGGAATCTTCCAAGGACCGTCAAAACAACAAGAAGCTCAACCAATAACCACTGAAAGCTTTTTAAAGGGGCCATCGACACAAACACGAGCAAGAAAATCGAGGCAGGCAACCAGGAAAGGTGTACCGTCTCTAAACACACGAAACCTGATTCGCAATCTACCTATAGATGCGAACCCAGGGCTTTTTAAGCGTGCTGATACAACTAAACAGGCTGTGGCTAACACCGCAAAAGATCAAGTCAGATCAACACACGCTGTAGGGCCATCGGAAGTCCACTCCAGTAAGCGTCAAAGAATGGACTCCGATCCTGAAAGCTCTGCAGGGAATATCTCTAAATCCATGATCGATATTTGCGATCTATCCACATATTCTGATGACACGTCGGACGTTCAACCCACCGCCAATCTTGGCGTGGCTTTGGAAGTTCCACAAGTGGGGCGTTTTTCGAATAGAGTGTCAGCATCAAGCAGCAACGTGAAACCTAATAACAAGTCAAAGATGTCTGAGAAAAACAAGGAACAAAAGTCATCTCGCCTGAATCCAAAATACACCAGCTCTCAAGGAAATAAGTCTGCACGTTACATCTCAAAGGCTTCCACATCATTGAGTTCTCGAACCAATCTTTCAATTTGCAAATTACGATTGCAATATCTTCATCAAGATGAGGATGACTTGAACTTGAATCGGCGTAATGTGATGAAATTATTCACCTGTATTCCATCACTACGAACAATTACATCTGACGACATAAAAATCGTGGAGTATGCAACTGAACGTAGCTGCGATCAAGTTCTCTTGCATATCTCGTCTGCCTTAGTCCGCAACACCATCTTGAACGCTGCGGACGAATTACTGAGCTATGGATTCGATATTTCTCTCGAACCAACAAGCCCAAGTCATGCCCATCTAAAGTTAAGTCCAGAACAGGCCAATCTCAATCAAAAGGACCAAAGACGTTCGGACCCACGGCAGATTGACCACATTACCGACTGCCAAAGATCGCATACTGATCAGACTATTAAAAGCAATACGAGAAATGGCAAAACAGACTGGCATTAGCCATTAATTCCCGGAAACGAATGTCCGCATGATTTCATCTCTTGGAACACCAGAGGGTTCTCCCATTTATTTAATCATTTTGATGTGGATGTGGGAAAAGTTTTTGTCATATGTTTGCAAGAGACATGGCTAAGTGTGCCTCCAACAAGAGACGGGTTTATGATCTTATTAAATCCTGCAATCAAAAACAAAACAGGGCGTCCTTCATCAGGCCTTCTAATGATGATTAGGATTAATACATGGTGGCAGCTCAAGGATGTATACATCCCCAATCCGTTTGTACAAAGCGCCTTACTACATTCAAATCATCCAAACATAGGCGCGAGGAAGCATTTGCTCATTTTAAATGGGTACTGGAACCCGGGGAAAATCACTACGAAATCCTTCACCGAGTCTATAATCTACATACTTGATGACGTCATATTGAAGTATAAGAATCTCTCAATAATGTGTGCAGGAGACTTGAACTACAATTGGTTCAAGTACGATGAAGGAACCCAGAGTTACAAGCCAGCTCCTGCCAAAGAAATAGCGTTTCGGGGTCGTCAATGGAGTCAAGCACTCCACATGAGGAATTGCCAAATGGTCAACGGGCATGTGACAGGTGACCGCCCTCCACAGCAAACGTGGTCAAACAATAAGGTTCATTCAATCATTGATTATTTCTGGGTATCGCAAAACCTGTTTGAAAAAGAATTGTCATTAACAATCGTACCCATGACTAACAGTGACCACAATCTTATGCGGCTCACCTGTCCGGTGGAATGGCCAACAAAAAATCGACGCTACGACATTCCTATCTCAGTGAATGCAGGTGGCAACCGTCTAAGGATCGACAAAGCAAAAATCCAAAAGATCAGCCAAAACCTCAGCAACGAAGAAGCAACAGCGGTCGATTATCTCCCCTTGCTCTCCGATTTCGTAACTGTTCGAGTGGCAAATTCTACCATGGGGCATAAACACAAACATATATCATCGACAATTCTGACGTAAGCCAAAAAAACGATGCGACATGACGTGAGGAAGCTTAAGAAGTTGCTCAAGATTACCAACGATACGAGCTCCATCATCTCTGCAATCCATAGACGACGTAAAGTATATCGTAACTGGTTAAAATCTCAGAAAATAATAATAGAGCAGGACAAAGCTGAGCTATTAATGAAACAACTAGTCCAGAAAAACTCACGGGAAATATGGGCAATCCTCAATTCTGGGAATACCAAACATCAGCCCACGGCGTCAAATGAGATTGACTCAGCGCAATGGATGCGTCACTACGCAAACATTTTCAGTAATCCACAACATGAAGTCGCAAGCGGCTCTAAGCAAAATCCGTCTTCATGGGACTTGCGTATTCCAGCCGAAGACATAAAACTCGCAATTCGGTCTTTGAAGAACTCTAACGCCGCTGGTCCGGACCTCATAACGAATGTAATGTTAAAAAACAATGAGGCGGAATGGGCTATCTTCATAGAATCCCTATTTGCTAGAATATCTTCAACGAAGAAAATACCTGTTTCTTGGCGGGATGCTATAATAGTTCCCATCCATAAGAAGGGCAATCGGGCAGATCCTTCCAACTATCGCCCGATTGCCCTCTCGGACACCATTGGAAAAATGTTTGCCTCTTTTCTACGTCAGCAGCTTTCTCAATGGTCAGTCGTGGAACAAATCCCAGACATGCGACAAACAGGATTCACAAAAGGAGTCAGCGTCGAAGTGAACTTGCTGCTAATGACCATCTTAAAACTTGAAAGTATAAGGGCTAAAACACATCTGTACGTCGCCTTTATCGATCTACGTGGCGCCTTTGATAGTATCAATCGCTCTAAGCTATGGCAAAAATTGGAAAACTGGAACTGTCCAAGTAACTTGATCGACCCAATAAAAGCGCTTCATTCTGACACAGCCATCAGCATACGCTTAAACAATCAAGGCGCCTTATCTGATCAAATACCTACGAACATGGGCGTGAAACAAGGCTGCCCACTAGTTGCCGAGCTGTTCAAACTCTTCATTGCCGACATCCCAGCCCATCGTACAAATGTGAGATGTTTTCCACCAATTCTAAATAACACCGAAATTGGATGTCTCATTTACGCGGATGACGTGGTCCTTTTAGACAAGACCCAGATAGGCCTACAACGGCAATTGACAAACTTACACGAATATTTCATCAAAAACGATCTGGAGATAAACACTGACAAGACTAAGATCGTTGTCATTGGTAGAACAAACCTTAAAAGACAAAGGGCCTTCACTTGGTACATCGATAAGAATCCACTTGATGTAGTGGACTCAATAAGATACCTAGGAATCTCTTTTAATAATTCCCTCTGCGAACATCACTGGAAAACCGACCTAATAGCTCGAATGGCTCAATTCAGCATACAAGCACAGCTCTTGAGCAAATCATATGGGAAATTCACTCTTACACCCATATTGAAATTTTATTCTCAAAAAGTAGTTACGGCTATTACTTTTGGCTCGGAAGCAGGCTGGTGCATAGACGTGGCTTTTTGGCAGAAACTCAAGGGCATTTTTCGGCGGCGAGTCCTGAAGCTACCAACATACATTTCAATGACTCAGCTAAGACATGAGCTTTCTTTAAACTCGTTAGACACTACTGTCTTGTGGAAATCTTTAATGGCATTCCGGAAAATGATTGCATCGCCCACGACTCCTGCTTATCAGATTTTTTCCAAGAGTGCTGGACCTGGTCACTCCAATTTACTTGAAGAATGGAAACAACGTTCGACACAGTTATTAACTGGTGCCGATTTAAATACCGACGAACTAATAATGAGACCACAATCTGCAAAAAAAAAGTTTGAGACTGTGAAGTGGATTCAGAATAACGAACAAAGGAGAAAGATGGCCTCAACATTAGATGCTGGAATAGGTGAACTTAAACAGGGAGTTCCATGTAACTATCTGACGAACAGACTTGAAAGAATCATTTCATATGCAGAAGCCCTCTGGGTTTGTGACCCATTGTACTGGGCTTTGTAAATACAGCAGTCAATATCTGTCCATCAGAATTTGAAAATAGGTACAATTCTTTAGTGTAATCAGGTGTGGCCAATACAGGGGCAGAAATGACATCTTTTAACACCTGAAATTTGCGACCATCTCATTGGTCCAAATAATAGTATTCTTTGTTCGTTGTGCTTCCTTGAGGGCCTGGAGCAGTGGTTTAGTGTATGACGTACAGTCAAGTATCCATGCTCTGCTGTAGTTACACAAGCCCAGAAATGTCTACTTATCCTTATCTGTCACTGGTTGAGGGGTAGCGTGTACTGCTACTGCATGCTCAGGGGTTACTCTATTACCGTTCACTGAATTGCCCCAAATACAACTCCTCTTGCTGAGAATATTGCAATTTTGCTCTATCCACCTTATACCCCTTGTCATCCAACAATCGCAACAGGGTAACATAATCCTCCTACACTGCTGTTCTGTAGTGCTGCATACCAACAAATCCTCCACATATTGGGCCTCATTACGACCCTGGCGGTAGGGGGGTCAACAGCGCTGGTAGAGCTGCCGCTGCAGTAAACTCCCTACCGCCTCAATACGAGGTCTGCTCGCGGGTCCCACTAAGGACGCCTGGTAAAACCAGGCGTCCTTAGTGGGTCCCGCGAGCAGACCAGGATGCTAACAACAGGCCCGTCATTAACAGGCCCGTTGTTAGCATCCTCCCCATTCCCATTGAGCCCTATCAGGACTCAAATGGGAATGGGGATGTACCAGGTCCGGGTTCCTTGAATGGGGAAATACCAGACTCTCCAAGGTCGGAATGGCCCGGTATTTCCCCATTCAGGGAACCCGGACCCAGTATGGGGGTAGCCATGCCGCTAAAAGCAGCATGGCTACCTCCATAGTCGTAATAAGGCCCATTGACTTATAGTATTGGGAACAACAATATTGCCCAAATCTTCCTTTAGCACTCTATTAAAAATACTCTGGGACTCACAGTACCCTTGAGGATGTCTAGTGTTTTGAAATCCGCTCCCGGCAAAAGTATACATAGTAAGATACTGTGAATGAAGATGCAGGGGCACTGGGAAGAAGATATTCCTCAAGTCCACTACACTGAAGTGAGTGGCATTAGATGGTACTAGTATACCCTGATGCAAAAGAGCCATGATAGTGTCATGGATTTCCTCTTCTGCTGCTTTTGTTAAAGGATATTGCATTACTCGAGGCAGCACAACGCCAGGTTTCAGAGTGATACGTATTATTTTGACACTTCATAAAAGGCCCACATCATGTTATGTTATGTTACTTGGCATTTATATAGCGCCTTTTGTATCATTGGTATGACCTCAAAGCGCTGGTAGGTTGAACGCCCTCGGGAACAGCAGTTCAAGTCAGTAGAGAGAGAGAGAGAGCGTAGTATAGTGCGTGGGAGCCCGGATATTTGTGCACCTGGTGTGTTTGTTGTTACTCATCCACAACTTATCAGGTACTTGAGACCAATCTGCGGAAGCGAAAGAGGGAACATTCCCTACCAGTAACATGGGCACGTGACATGTCTGTATTGTATCATAATTTTACATGGAACACACACTTCCAAAATTATTTCCTGTTTGTTCTCTCTATTTTCAAATAAGCCTTCTTCTGAAAATGTTTTCATTGAAATCGTCGTGTCAATACACAGAACTGTATGTCACTCTCCTTTATTTGAATTAACTGCTATCAGCACAATCCTGTCTTCTGCCACTAGCACTCCCTCTATATCAAGCTCAATAATGGGTACTGAGACAATCTCTTTGGGGTGGGTGGGCCTGAACAGAAACTCGGAAGGTACCCACCAATATTTACTCAAAATGTACTGCCCTAACAAGTTGATTGGAGTTGCCGTAGAGTACAGCAAAGGGGCCCACAGCTCTCTGCCCCCTATCTTGATGGGTAATTTCTTTGTAGAAGGAACCAATTGAACTGCCTGAGGGAAGCCCTATGTTTCCATGACCTCATCTCATTCCCGGTTGCCACTGTTGAGATTTTTATAAAGGCAAGGTAGTGGCAACCATGACAGACTGCTTGACACAGTTCCCCAACAAACAAGGGGCAGTCTTGCAAGGTGTGTTTTGGAAACGGTATTGGGACTCCCAAAATCCACCCCTATGGAGGAGAACTTGGTCTCATCTCATTAAGAGCAATGGCAAACTGGAAGTCCTTGGGAGTCATTACGAGGTAGGAGGTAACCATGCCGCTATGCGGCATGGCTACCCCCTTACTGTGTACCGTGTCCGGGTTCCTTGAATGAGGAATTACTGGGCCATTCCAACCTTGGAGGGCCTGGTAATTCCTGATTCAAGGAACCCATTCCCCATTCCCATTCGAGCCCCCATAGGGCTCAATGGGAATGGGGAGGGTGCTAACAACGGGCCCGTTATTATTAAAACCAGGTGTCCTTAGTGGGTTCCCGCGAGCAGACTCGTAATGCGGCGGTAAGGGGTTGGCGGCTCTGGCACCTTTACCAGCGCCGTTAACCCCTTACCGCCACACTCGTAATGACCCCCCCCCCTTGACTTTCTTAGGAAAATGTATGAAAGATGACGTGGCGCCAACCTTGGCAATAATAGAAACAGAACTGGAACAAGGACCAGAAAAAGCAGTGCAAAACTGGGTAAAGAGCTGCAGAGCCCTATTAGATCAGTCTAACGCTACATAAGAAGAGATGCACAACAACCCAACTAAAGTGAAAAATAGAGCCTGACTGGATACAAACCTGCGACAAAGTGAACCGATACAAAATGTTTCGGAAATTAGCAACAGAAATAAAAGCCTTGGGAAACATACCTTCCTATATAAGAATATTCCTGGAGCCTCATTACAGGACACCATTTATGAGGTTAAGACTAAATATGCATGAAACGAAGGAGGTGCTATCAGTGAGAAACTAAAATGGACCCGGAAACATTATGTGTAGTTTTTGTAAACGTGACGTGTACTGGAACATGTGCAGCGTATGTTCACGATCTGTAAGGGATTGACAGAGACAAGGAGTAGATTCTTCTCCCATTTTCTGGAGGCTGCGCCTACTCTGTCCACTGAGGAATGGTGGAAGTATCTGATGAGGGGAGAGAACACCTCCTTGGTGATCGCCTCAATTAAATACCTAAAAGAATGTCTGGGAAAAAGAGGACCAGGAGAAACGTTACATTTTAACTTGATGATTAATTTGGGCCAGATTTGAAGGATCAGATGAATGGAAACGAAATGTGATCATAATTTTGCTAAAGGTTTTAACAAACTAAAATGCAAATAAAAAGAAAAAAAGATTTTTATTGGAAATAAAATAAGGAAGAGCCCTACCTGTCCCTATGACTAAGAGGGTTGTCCATGCCTCAGCCAAACTAAGGAAAATGTCAGAATGTCCTTCTCAAAGTATAAAGTCCACTGTCCTGTGTCCTAAACCTATTGCCAACCCTTACACTTCAACAGAAAACCTAAAACTAAACTACATCCTGCTTAGAACAGGATGACTCCCTTCTTCAGGATGCTTTAGGCAGTTCAAAAGTTCCAAAACAATATTGGGAAGGCGTCTCCCTTCCCCAACCGTTCCACTGGTTCTCTTTATCAATAGTCTCTTTATCACAGTTCTGTCTTCTGCCAAAGGATATGGCTCCCTTCCTCTGGTTTTCTCAGGATTTGTGCCAAAAGTGCCTTTCTTTCCCCCTTGGGCTTTCCGTGACTTGTGGGAAAGAGTATCTTCCCTTGGACTTCTCGCAACTTGTGCCAAAGGTTCATTGCCCCAGGTCTTCTCATAACATATGCCAAAGGTTTTCTTCATCTGGAGTTATCATGCTTTATGCCGAAGGTTCTCTTCCCCTGGACTTCTCCTGCTTTATGCCAAAGGTTCTCTTCCCCTGGACTTCTCGTCTCATTCTGTGGGTCCCAGACACCCTTTTCAACTCTGTGATTTATTCTTAATTTGGCCCAGTTCACTAACCTGCCAAGCCTCTCTTTCAGCCTCTCTGGGGTGCTCTGTCACCCCATCGTTCTCAACTTGGTTTTCTCGATATTTGGGTCCTTGACCTCTCAGTCAGTTTTGCAATCTCTTTTCGCTAGGCCCAGTTCACTATCGTGCCAGGCCTCTCTTTCAGTCTCATTGGGGCGCTCTTTCACCTCCTCTGTTATAAACCTGTGTCTCTCTTTGGGCCCACTGGGATTGGGAAGATGGCTCTGCACTTCTTCCCAACCACATCCTCTGGGGTATCCCTGTGCCTTCCCGGCCCCCCTCCACATACCATAATACTTGTTCTGCGAGGGTTCCAGTCCTCAGCAAACCCAGACAGCTTCTGTGGCTTCCCCTGGGCTCTTGCGGTCTTCGTTCGGTGTTCGCCAGCTGTGCAACACTGGTTTCTCTCTGCGCGTCGGCTCTCTCCTGGACCGCTCATGCAGCTTTGCTTCTGCCACCTGACCCAGGTTCCCACAATGAGGTCACTCATGGTGTTTTCACTGCCTCGCCGTTCTACGCCTCTCTGTTCCGGGCGTCCGGGTCTGCCAAGGGTCCTCTCCTCTGCGTTCCACTCACTGGTGGGAAGCTACTCTGTGGCAGGATAGACTCTGGGGGAGTCCCTTGTCAGTGCTTATGTCCTGACTGCTTTCTATCTTCCAATAGCTAGCAAGCTTGTATCTGTTCTGCGCTGGGCTCTGTAACGCCCTGCTCTCCCTCATGACTGTACTTTTGAAGTTATCCATATTCACTCTTCCTTCACTCTTCTTCGTCATAGTGTTATTTGCCTGATAAGCACAATTACTATGTATAAGGAACTTAGTGGAAGCAGGAGGAGAAAGAGAGGATGGGGGTATCCGAGTCCAACCTATTGGGCTGGATGAATCATGTCTAACAGCATGATGGTGTGTATACCGCATTCTCCCTCAACAGTCCTCACCTCTCCCAGAGTGGTGGTCCCCACCCATGGGATCCTCCCACTGAGTACCACCCCCAGGGGGACTATCCGGTAGTGGCCTCACCTCCCTGGACCCATGGGAAGGGTCCCCCTCCCGAGGAGAAGTGACGACATTGAGAGATTCATCACACTATACTCCGAGATGCAGATAAATTCAGTGCTATACTGAAAAATCCAGCTGATATTAATACACTGGCTATACTCCTTTGCTTCCCCGCCCCCTCACCTCTTAGCACCTGTGTAGTTTCCTATGCGGGTGCTAAGAGTGTGTTATTAAAAAATAAAGTACGCGTATCTTGCTGCTTGGCCGGTGCCGCACACTAGTTTCCCAAGTCCGTTTTATAATTGAGGACGTCACAGCTGACTAGAATGCGGACAGAGATGGCAGTCATCTAAGACACAGCAGCAGTAGGCGCACTGGAAGGACTAGAAGAGTAAAAGCAGCAGATACAAAATGTCCCAAAACCAAATGTAATTTTACTGTGGGGCAATAATACAGGGCTTTATTTTATACATACGTGAAATTAAATGAAACGCAACCATTGAGATGGACAAAATAGAACTGGGAGCCCAACATTATGGGATACAATATATGGTCGAGCAGTATTGTAGTGTGGAGCCATCTACGGTGCATTTTTTAAGGTGAGTTTTGCATAATTTTAAGTTATTGAGGTTTAAATTAAAATGTGGCCCTGCAAAGAGCTCCACATGTGTTTTAGTGAGTCCAATAGGGGATACACAGGACTGGTCTGGGGACTCAATGTGGGACTGTATCAGTAGGGGATACACAGGACTGGTCTGGGGACTCAATGGCCCTCATTCCGAGGTTGGTGCTAGTCATGATGCTATTGGTGCCATGACTAGCACCAATACCCGTATGGTGATTTACCGGTCCATTCTGACCATTGCGGGACCGGTAAGTCCCCATTTGAAAAGCCATTCCCCATTCCCATTTGAGCCCCCATAGGGCTCAATGGGAAGGGGGAAAGCGTCAATAACGGTACCGTAAATTGCGGTACCGTTATTGACCCCGGTATCCCTTTGCGGGTCCCGTCCTTAATGCCTGGTAAAACCAGGCGTTAAGGGAGGGACCCGGCGCCGGTAATCCCTTTGCGCCCACCTTGTAATGAGGTCCAATGTGGGACTGTGTCAATAGGGGACACACAGAACCGCTCTGGGGACTCAGTGTGGGGCTGTGTCGGCAGGAGACACACAGGACTGGTCTGGGGACTCAATGTGGGACTGTGTCAGCAGGAGACACAGGACTGGTCTGGGGACTCAATGTGGGACTGGGTCAGTAGGGGACACACATGACTGCTCTGGGGACTCAATGAGGGACTGTGTCAGTAGGGGACATACAGGACTGGTCTGGGGACTCAGTGTGGGACTGGGGACACAATGGACTGGTCCGAGGACTCAATGTGGGACTGTGTCAGAAGGGGACACACAGGACTGCTCTGGGGACTCAATGTAGGACTGTGTCAGCAGGAGACACACAGGATTGGTCTGGGGACTCAATGTGGGACTGCGTCAGTAGGGGACACACAGGACTGGTCTGGGGACTCAATGTGGGACTCTGTCAGCAGGAGACACACAGGACTGGTCTGGGGACTCAATGTGGGACTGAGTCAGTAGGGGACACACAGGACTGATCTGGGGACTCAATGTGGGACTGTGTCAGTAGGGGACACACAGGACTGGTCTGGGGACTCCATACAGGACTGTGTCAGTAGGGGATACACATGACTGGTCTGGGGACACGATGTGGGACTGTGGAGACACACAGGACTGGTCTGGGGACTCAATGTGGGACTGTGTCATCAGGAGGCACACAGGACTGGTCTGGGGACTCAATGTGGGACTATGTCAGTAGGGGACACACATGACTGCTCTGGGGACTCAATTTGGGACTGTGTCAGCAGTCGACAGGACTGGTCTGGGGACTCAATGTGGGACTGTGTCAGTAGGGGACACACAGGACTGGTCTGGGGACTCAGTGTGGGACTGTGTCAGTAGGGGACAAATGGCCATGACTCTTCTTTCTGCTCTTGCTGAGGGTAGGTAACACCCTCACCCAGAGTTAGCTGCACCCCAGTCAGCTATGCTGGACAAAGCCATCAAAGGAGCACACCCATTCAAAGGGAGTATCCTCACAACAGGCTGCTTCCTTCCTTTCTAAAGGTATTTTCATCCTAGTGAGCTCGAAGAGGGTGGGGTTAGAGTAGACAGGATGGCTGTGTACAGTGGTGTAATACTTCCACCATCTTGTTTTCCTCTCCCTCTCCCTCTCTCCTTCTTGTACCTTCCTCTTCTTGTAGAGCAAAGCACTTTGGGTTTGATGTTACAAAGGCAAAGTCAACTGATTTCACAAACAGAGTTTGGACCACTAAGGAGGGCTAGCTTTAATCCAATCACCTGCAGATATTTACCTTTAAGAGAAGGGGTTTCTCGCCACATCTTTGATTCACTTTTGAACATAAACCTGACATAGAATTAATTTGACATCTGTTGGGAGAGTTGATCTCTCCAAAGTCTTCTGTCAGTGAGTTGAGGATTGAGCATCCAATGCAGAGGTGAGCGCTGCCCTCTAACCAAAACAAAGAACCATTGGGGATGATATGCTGCTGGGATAAGACCGGCATCTCTTCCAGCCAAGACAGTACCCATGACCTCACTGCATTGCAGGACTCCTGAAGTTGTTGACCAGTATCCCTAGTGCTTGGATGTACAAAAACAAGGTCCTAACCTTATCCGTGAGCCATGGACTCACAGAAACCAGTGGAACAAGACAGCCAGGAAACCTGCATTCATAACGTTGAACCAATTAGAGCTGTGACTCAAGACCGTTCTATTCCCTCAAATCCATACAACCCATCAAGCTGCTGTTGGCACTCTACCTCATTGAACCACTGTCCCACATGTTCGAATCTGTTAGGTGCCACACCAAGTTAGCCAAGTGTGTCTTTTGCCCGTAATTGCATCTGCCGCCTTTGAACCACTGATCAAACCATAAGCATCTTCGCTGCCAATTGCCATCATCATGGATCCGACCCTGGTGGCTCATCGAGTCATGACCATTGTACGCTGCTCAAAAAGTACTGTGAATCCAGTCTCCAGCATCTTTGCCAACAAACCAGCCATCAAACTAACCCTGATGGCCCTTACCATCCACAGCTCCTCAAGTGCTTGATCAAACTGATCAAGCAGAAATGCGGATCCAGTCCCTAGCATCTTTGCAATAGAACCAACTGTTGAACCTGCCCTGGTGGCACTTCCGATTCGCCCTTCTCAAGCATTGTGTCCGAAATGCAGAGCGCCCCTGTTCAACTCCAGCTGAACACCGCTCCTTGCCTAGAACAATGTGACTGCTGCTACTGAACTTCTGAACTGCGTCCTCGAACCAGTTCACCATCGTACTTCGCTGGTTGAGGGTGTCACGGCCCGGCTAGAACATGGAGCGCCTTGTTGTACCCACTTTCTTAAAACCTCCTCCTTCAACTGCGAGCATTTTCACTGCAGATCTTCATAAGCAGATGACACCTACGGCCGGACTGGAACAAAACCGCCGAATCAGTCGAACACAGGTTGAACTGCTGGAACAGCACACAAAACCTGGCTTGATGCTATCGAAAAGACAGACAATAAACCTTAGAAAGTACTATTGACTCTTCGGTTTGGGCCCTAGAGACTGGTTAGGTCACTAAATTCCTTATTACCATGAAAACAAAATTCCCTTTTACAAGAACATTGTGGTCTTCACTTACCTTATGCCCTTGATTCATTAGTAGTAGAAGTAATAGTTATTTTATTTTTAAATGTATTGTAAACATTTTTTTTTAAACCTTATACAACTCGATCCATGATAAAACACATAATTCATTATCTAATCTCATAAAATAGTGTTTACATTTTAAATTTATAGTTCATAATTCATAATTGTAACCACCCACCTAATGATAATGTCATCCTTTTAAATACAAGTTTATAATACAACCATAAAAAATCAAAAGAGAACATTGTCACTTTCATTCTCAGACACTCATTCAGTTCAGTTGCCTCCCAAACATTCTTTGTGTTCATGAGATTTCGATAATCTTCAAAAAATGAACTACCGTAATGACAAGTGTTGAGATTGACCCTTGCTTTTAAAAAAAAAAAAATTATTGTAAATTTCAGTGTATTCCAAACTTTATTTTACATTTCCATACATTTGTTTCCTTACTTCCACCTGTTTCAATTTCATTTTATCTTTTTAAAAGTGTATACAAATAATCATCTACTGCACAAATCAATATAAAGTTCTTGCCAGTCAAGAGAGCATAACACCACTCTTCCATGTTTCCATTTAAGGGGTGAAAACTTCCCCAAAAAGACACTTCTTTGGGTTTTTAAGACCACACATTCCATAACCAAATGTTTTAAAGTCTCAACTAAGATGTTACAAAACCGGTAATGGTTGTCTAAGGTGTTCTCATCCTGTTTCTGGAATAACATCTCCTTAATTGGTAGTTTCAAATGTTTTAAAGTCTCAACTAAGATGTTACAAAACCGGTAATGGTTGTCTAAGGTGTTCTCATCCTGTTTCTGGAATAACATCTCCTTAATTGGTAGTTTCAACGCAGTCGCAAAAATTGATCTCAATGGTATCTCGATGCGAACTTAGTCAGATATTTGGAGATATGATTTACTCCATGGGCTTCGCCAGCAAGATCTAAACTGGAGGCAAGTTTAAATCTGCTGTTGACCGTGTTGATGCAGTCATTGTATGTGAACCATTTCTTTACAGCACATGGATTAGTACAGAGTGTCTCTATATTGGTTCCGGCATACGCCAAGTAAGTGGAAATCTTTTCTGACTATTCCATCAGAAGGCCTTGATAAGGCTTTCCGGGAGTTGTGTTCAGGATTTGATAAGGACTAGCTGATGGCTTCAATGTCATTCTCCTCATCATTGCCACTGATTTCCAAACTACTGTGGCGAACAAGAACTGCAACCCGAGTTTGTAGCGGACGGCAAAGATCGATATATTTTTTGGCAAGAGAAGAACTTTACACCAGAATTGCCCTTCTAACTCATTCCAGGTGGCTCTACTGATGTAAAAGCCAGCTTCACCCCCAAAGGTTATCGCAGCCACTACCTTTTGCCGGTAGAACATTATCACCGGTTTAAGTGTGAATTTGCAAAACTCTGCATGTAATTGTGCACCGTGTAACATTAGGGTCTTCATTCTTCTTTTCAGGTCTTCAGTCCACTGGCATTCTCTTATTGATTTATTAAAGAGAATGGCCAGATATCTAACGATATCTGTGCTTTCTAGTTGTTTGCCAGCTGTATACCATTTATAGTTTTTATCTTTCTTTCCAAGGTGATAATTTTAGACTTTTCGACCACATCAATTTTTTGCAAATATGCCTCGAAGTTGTTCAACAGTCGCTGAAGGCCTACGTGTGTGGTGTCGACAAGCACCAAATCGTTGGTGTATGTTGCCCAGCTTATCTGGTGTCCATTTTCTCTGGAGGAACGAAGTTACACTCCAGTAGTGCTGCTGGCAGATCCGCAGTATACAATTTGAAAATGAATGCTGCCAGTGGGCATCCCTGCTTAACACATTTTTTGGTTGTTATTTTATCTGTTATATTCACCTTTGGTGTTAATTCTCACTCGAATTGATGTGTCAGAGTGGAGTAATTTAATGCTTGTGATAGGTCCAAGGGACAGTGCCACTTCTTTAGTTTTTGCCACATAATGGTTCTGTTCACACTGTCGAAGGCCTGACGTAGATCAAAGAATGCCATGAATAGATTTCTGCCCCCTTTGATCGTTTCAAGTTTCAGAATATTCAACAGAGTCAAGTTCAACTCAACCCCAACTCCCTTAGTGAATCCTATTTGTCTGGCGTCTATAATTCCAACCTCATTAGCCCATTTTGCTAATCTATTTTATAAGAATGAGGTGAAAATCTTGCTGGTGATGTCGAGCAGGGCAATCAGACGGTAGTTGTTTGGATCTATATGATCTATTTTTTTGAAGATCGGTACAACTACCACCGATTGCCAGGACAAGGGAATTTTCATCGCCGTAGAGATATGTCGGAATAGAGTTTCTATAAAAATGGCACAATGGTCTTTGTTCTTCTTTAGCATTATATTAGATAATCCATCCGGGCCAGCAGCCCCTGAATTTTTTAGTTTTAAAATTGCTTGCTTTATTTTGTCTTTGGTGACACAGGCGTCCCAGGCAACTTTCTCCTCCAAACATTCATCGACGTCTAAGGGTGTTACATTTTTAAACACGATCATGAAATGTTTCACCCACACGTCTGCATTCACTCCGCTACTCATGTTTGCTTTCTGTGTTAAGGAGCCCTTGTTTATTATTGCCCAGGTTTCTCTGCTCCATCGGGCACATATCAATTTTAACATGTCTTCTGCTCGCTCTTGGTCTCAGATAATTTTAAATGAAATGAGCCAATTACAATATTTTTGGTGGCGCTTCTTTATTTCAAGATTTGACGGCATAGAGTTGTGTGACTTTTGTCATGCTGCATTTTGTTCCTCTCATCAGTGACTTTTTTGTTATAGGGATATCTGTTCTTTTGATGGTCGGCTCTAAAGCCACTTCTTGCTCTTTTGAATAGTGAGAGTAACGGACCATAGTCAAGAATTTGTACGCCATGGGGATTGCCGACTGATAGTTTTGCTGTCAAGTCGCACTCGTGACGGTCTCCAGCTAGAGTTTGCTTTATTTCCCAAGTCAATTTTACGGTGTTTTGGTCGCTGTTTTTCATCTCAATTATTACCAACTTTTAAATTTCGTGAGAAAAGTTTCCAAAGTTTCAATTACATTTGAAGACCAAAGGTAATCAAGTGTTTTATGGCTTCTATTCCTGTGCCAAGTGTGCCTTGCCGGAATATCGCCTCTGGTCTGGCTGTTCAACATTTCACAGCTCCTTGTGGCCAATGCATGCATCCAACGTTTACCACAACCATCTTACTGGTTTCTATTCATATCTTTTAGAAGCCTGTTATTGTCGACCCATGAAAAGTTTCTGCATACAATAATATGTGGATTGTGGAATTCCAGCATGCAATCGTCGATCAATGACATGACTGCAGAGATGAACTTCCCAGATGATATTTTAGCTGGATTCCAATAAGTGTTCACCACCAGAATCTGTTCAATTTTGATATTACCCTGATGGGTGATTTATATGGTCGTTCCTTGGAATAATATGTTTGGGTTTGACAATTAGATGACTACCCTATTCACGTTATTTTCTGTCATGGTCAAGAGACCAGATAAGGGATGGCCGGTCATGTTTTTCATTGCTGCATTAAGGAGGACTGTGTAACCATCACAGACAGGAGTTTTGCACAACCAAGTTTCCTGGAGGCATATTAGTGAATAGTTTTCTTTCTTTAATTCATCATCATGAAATAAATGCAAGACACCTTGCTTGTTACAGGATATTAGCGAACACACATCATGAAATATAGATGTTTTTGGCTTATGTTGGTCTAATCATCTTTGATTCAAGACAGTTTATCTTTGCAGCTTATCATCATAGAAGCTGTCAACAATGTGCTCAGTCCTTTTACTCTCATACCTATCCTTGAGATTTTGCCTTCTTTGTTCATTCTCAGTCGACTTGTTCCCATTTAATGCTCTGGTGCTCGGAAATGTTATTGTTTGTTGCTTTTCAGGCTCAATATAGCCACTTCGCTCATAACCGAATGTTAGCAGTTCGTTTCTGGCAGCTCTTAATGCATTCCCAATCAATTGAGAGTGTATATGCAAGATCACCCAGTCAGACCGATTTACAGACGCGTATTCCGCTATGTCGATGTCTTCCATTTTGATTGTACCCAATGAAGACACGCAATGGAGAAGTCTCATGGTGTCTCTTCTTTTAAGATTTACCTCATTGTTTTCACGCAGGACATTTTCCAGTTGTAATTTCCTGCAAGAATATGGTTTGTCTCTTCTTGAAGAATTCATGTGGATGTTTTTTACTCCTTTCTTCTGCGCCTACGCTGAGGTAAATTTAGGGTTCTGCTTTGAGATGAGATTAATCGTTTGAGCTTCCTTTGGTGATCTTGGGGCTTTTCTTTTGTTTTCGGGTGAGGTCTTACCGTTGAAGACTTTAATGTCAAGTTTACGGATTCCAATCCCAAACTTGGTTTGTGGAGGACTATCCACCTCCTTGTCCTTCCCAAAGTCAAGTGAGGCTTCCAAGGATGTAGGACTTTTCTCAAGGCCATCTCGCAACTCATAAACAGAGGTGTTCCACTCATCGTCTTCGATGAAACATGTAGACAAGTTGACCAAGTCGGCTGATGTAATCGTGTCACTATGTTCTGGCTCATTGATGTCTACTCTTGGATGTTTATTGGCATTACTAGTCAGATTTTGTGACACTTTTGACGTTATCTCTATGTCCTAAGGAGGCTTGTTTTTGTTTTTTTTTTCATTTTCTGAGTAGCTCGTTCAAATATTGACGTTGGTGGAGTGGTCGTTAGGTTTCTAATGAATATTTTTGAGCTGTTGGACTTGCACTTTGCTCTTGCATCTATTTTCCCGGTCCTGGCCTTAGTTGGACCTTTAGTTTGCGAGGGAATCTTGATATGAGTACCTTGAATGCCTTGAATCGCAGGTGGCTTTTTTGATACAGTATAAATTCCAAACGCAGTTGTTTTTGTTGTCACATTTGACGGCAAAGGACTTCTGGACTTCGTTTGAGGCTCTTTCCGAGGTTTCCGAGGTAAAATATGTTGACTTTTTGGGTGGTTTAATTGCCTTGTGTTTGTGAAGAAACCTTTGATGTTCTGGCTGGATGCAATCCAGCAAGTTTTATTGCATTTTCTACCATCTCCGGCATTGGTTGACATAAACTTCCAAAAATGTCCTTTGTGGAGTGTATCTCAGCTTTACATTTTTCTTTGTCTCGCGGCTCCTCCAAGACCAATTTGTCAGATGAAAACATTTTGGATAATTCATTGGGGGGCTTATTACATTCGGCCACTTCTAGACTTGCCGCCTTTCTGTAATTACAGGAAATTGTCTCAACATTTGGCAACATTTTGTGGAAGTTATGCCTCATCCACTTTGTACAGTCAATTACAGCTTCCGTTAGCTTGAATTTTTTGACTGTCTCATTCACTAGGTCGCTTAATCTGTTCTGCCCTTTAGAAGAAGTTTCGGCTTCGCAGTCAAGCCTTTTGTGGATGTGTTCGGTAAATGTCTCCAACGCACTAAGTTTGGAGGTGATCGTCACGAGCAATGAACCCTGATCCTTCAGTGTTTCATTGAGCGACTCATATAGTTTAACCAATGGTATCATAGAGGTTGATGTGGCTGCCAACACGTTGTTGTGAATTTGGTGACCAGCTGCCATCGACAAATGGGGTTTGTTATTTGGTTCGCTGTCGTCTTCAATTGGCAATTGTGTGTTTGAATTGCATAGACAATTTTCGGCACAAGGACACTCCTCTCTCTGAGATCTGCCTTTTCCGATGTTTACATTTGCTTTTGTAATTTTTTGAGGCGATGACGCCTGTCTACACGTTTTAGCCGCATGAATGAATTTCCCTGGCTGCGGCGTACTTGTCAAGTCCTTATGTGGCTGTGATAACTCTGGCTTATTCCTATTCAGCATTTCTAGCTCTGGTATTTTTATGCCTGATGAGAGTGAGATACTGCAAGCAAAAGCACTGCGTTATCTTGCAGCAGCTGAAATCTCGCAACTGGCATTGAGCTTCTCCTTTAAATTCAGGAAGTCGGACTTGAGGCTTCTCTTGCAGCCAGATCGGAATAATTGTGACGAGGAGATGTCGAATCAAGTCTGACTTTTGCCTTTGTAATTACAGCAGAGGTAGCATCTCTCTCAATGAACCTATCACTTTGCCGATGCCTGGCATTTCTGTCCATTCCATTCTGCAGCTAGTCGCTCATTTTAGACTCAACTAACCTTCTCCTTTCTTTCTGTGACAATTCATGACTGGGTTTCTCATTATCAATATTTTGAATCGTTTTAACCACTTCAATGACTTGATTGTTTTCTTGATCTTTTGTCAGGACATCAATCGAGGCTTTATTAATTAGATTTGTTATAGTAGGTCAAATAGCTGTATCCATATCCAATGTATCGACATCTCGATCAGTCCTTGAAGCGTTTGCTAATTGTGAAATTGAGGAAAACACCATCACCTCAGCATTTGCTATTCACTTCATGGCCCCTGTTCGCCCCCCTCTGCTTTGATTTGACTCAGCAGGCTCACCCATTTCCATTCATTCTAAATCGGTGATATTGAATCTTGAGTTTGTTTCTACAAGAAGAATCTCATTTCTGTTGTCGTATGATGGATTAAACAACTTCTATTCTTGTATGAGCAAAGTGATTTGTGAAGGAACTAGATTGGACTTAATACAGGGTGCCAAGGTGGGCAATGAGGAAGGGGGAAACACAAAGGCGGCGGGGGTTGGCACGGACTCGCCATCTCGGTTAATCAGTTCGAGTTCAGATTCCAATTCACACTCCCTTCTATTGATGCGTGTTACGGGGGGTGTAACTGTGTCAGGTTCCAAGCGAAGACGCTGATGTAGTTTCTGCCGGGTATGTGGATCTGCAACATCAGGCATTTTCTTAAACGTCCTGAAATGCTTAATTAAGGCTGGTAGTTTTCCTTGTAGCTGCGCTCCTGCAGACTCGAAGACCCAAAGATTTGTTGTCCCATGCTGTGGCCGCTCCACGGCGGGCGGCAATATTTAAAAGTTACTAGTCAGCAAAAGAGGACTGTTGCCAAGCACTCGCTTCACAGGGTTCAAACAGCAGACTGAGACTCCCAAAGACTCGTCATCCCACTCTGCGGCTGCTCTGCAGCGGGGGTCGGTAATTGAAGGTTAATAGTCAGCAAAAGAGAACTGTTGCCAAGCACTTTCTTCACAGGGTTCAAACAGCAGACTGAGACTCCCAAAGACTCGTCGTCTGACACTTGCTTTATATATTCCCAATAATGTTCTGAATTCAGTGGCGCGGTTGCATGAACAAATCCACCAAAAAGCTCTTCTCTCGACTTCTGTAGAGCCTCACAAGCAATGAGTCAGTGCTTAGGAGTTGCTTCTGTTTAGCCTCACAAGCAACGAATATGTGCTTAAGAGTTCCTTCTGGGAGCCACAGAACCGACACAATGCTGTTTCTCTAAGGCCACGTGCCAGCCTGACCTCTCCAGTCGATAACAGATTAAATCAAAACTTACAAATGTTTCCCTATATCGGCGATCAGGGCACTATGTAAAGTACTTCTGGAGTGTTCCCCTCTTTGTGCACTCAGCACTTATCTCCAATCCATATACAGTCTTTTTCCATCATTTGCATCTTTACTTGGCCTGGATTTTGCAACAGTAATTCTATAGGCACCTCATAATTCTCCATAATCGACTCACATTTCTCCTTGATTACCTCCCACTGCACAGTTTGTCATCTGCTTTGCCAATATAGCGTAGATTGAGATCCTTCCACCTACCAACAATTTACAAAATAATAGGATATTTGACAACTGTACAATTGCCGGGAGAGAATTCAACCCTAGTTCGAAATTAACAAACATCAGGGGGACAGAATTTGGTAATCTTAAAGCTTTTATCCATATTAGGCCTTCTAATTTGTCTAGCTTCCATTTATTTATGGCCAAAAATATATCTAGGCCATAAACTAGAACTGGAATCACCTTTCCTTTGTAGAACTGCTCAAGAGGCTTAAGAACCAGCAGGATTTGTTCGCGATGAAAGAGTTTTCACCTCTTTTGGTCTTGTTAGAAGAAAACCCAAATATTTAGTATTAGCCACTTCCTGAATGTTCTGCCCATCCAATAACCACTTATTTCCTGTTATTTTGTCTCTGGCTCCTATGTAGCACATAATATTTGATTTCTTTGGGTTGATTGTCAGGCCATTTCGTTTTGCATATGCCTCAAATCTCAGACAGTAGCCTCTGGAGACCCACTGGAGTTTTATCTAATAACAACATATCATCAGCGTAGGTCACACAGAGGCATCTCTTGCCATTCAACTTTGGTGGAATAAAAGCTACTCTCTTCAAGAAATCCCACAAGTCGGCCATATACATATTAAAAGGGCAAGTGGCCAGGACACAACCTTGCCTCAGCCCAGAGTATGTACTTCACCATTTTGATTTAACCTTACTTTAACCACAGTACGTCTGTGCATTTAAATGAATATGTCCAACATGTATTGAGGTATACTCCAATCCCATAGTTTATTCCAAAGTCTTAATCAGTCCACAGAGTTAAATGCCAGACTCAGATCTTTACAGACCACATACCAGGGATCTTGACATACCTTGCACACCTGATCGATTAAGGATTGGATAAGGAGCCCACTCGCATCCGTTCCTGTGCCGCACCTAAAGCCTGTCTGGAATTTTGAGAGTATTTCCTTGTCTTTACACGATGCCTCTAACTCTATGAAGATACATCTTGCAAAGATTTTACTCTCAATATCCTTCAAGGCTATTGGGCGGTAGTTTGTTGGATCACGTTCCATTTTTGTATGTTGGGACAATTATTGATAAGGTCCAGGCTGGAGGTATGATTTTATAATGGAAGACATTTTGGAACAAAATGTCGAGAACCTTTGCCCATACTCGTGCCTCATATTTCAGAATTACATTACACAGACCATTTGGGCCAGGAGCACGAGAATTCAATCCCGCTTTGATGATGGCTACAAGGTTCTCCACCGAGATGTCTAAATGCCATTCTATATGTATCTGTTTACTCCCTCTCGATTGTGTACCTCCATACAAATTAGAAAAATGGTTTAGCCAAACCTCGTCCTAGATAGGGTGTGACATGGGTTGGTCTTGCTTCCTCGTTTGTTGATTTATCAGGGTCCAAAGGTTTTTACTATTTTTAGTCAGTACTTCTTTTAACATTACTTCACCATCTCGTTGCAACATCAAGTATTTGTTGCATTTCAGCCAATTTTTATATCTTTGATTTACTTTTTTTTTATTAGGCACCTTTTAGTGATGTCTTCTATCTTGGAGGAGGAATTCATTTTCTTAACCATGCTTCTCTTTGCTCTTTTTTCCAGTTAGATCTCATCTGCGGTCGGTTAGAGTGCCGTTAGAGTGCCCACCTCTCCCTAGTTAGAGTGCCCCCCTCTACCTGGTTCAAGTGCCTGCCTCTCCATGGTTAGAGTGCCCACCTCTCCCTGGTTAGAGTACCCACCTCTCCCCAGTTAGAGTGCCCCCCTCTACCTGGTTCAAGTGCCTGTCTCTCCATGGTTAGAGTGCCCACCTCTCCCTGGTTAGAGTGCCCACCTCTCAATGAGGCCCATTGAAAAAGATGTGTGCTGAAAGAGGTGTTTCCTCTAAAGGCACAAAAATGGAAATGATCCAACGAATCATGGACTGGCAAGAAGCTCAGCTGAGAGCTATAGCTTCTGAGGACAGTGTAGAAGGTGGTGGGGCTGTTCTCACTGGTGGAACTGATAGTTCTGCCGCTGCACTGATCCACAGCAACCATGAGGACATGGAGGATGTAATGTCCAATGTTTCCTCTGCCAGTGCTGATGGGGAGGCCATACTTGAATTCAAGAAGCAAGAGCTGCTGTTTAGGCAGAAGGAGCTTGAGTTCAATATGGCCAAACTAAAGATAGAGCAGGCAGAAAAACAAAAAGACAGGGATCACCAGTTGGAACTGGCCAAGCTTCAAGTTGCCAATGGATCCAATGGTCCTGGACATGGGTCTGGGGCCTTCTCACATCCAAAGTTTCCAAAAGATCTGCTCAGTGTGTATGAGGAGAGGAATGGCATTATGGACTGGCTGAATACATTTGAGTATGCATGTGAAGTTCAACAAGTTGACAATGCTGATAAGATTGACTGGTTACTTAGCAGACTGCCCCATTCTGGCTGCAGTGCCATTATGAAAATGTCAAAAGCTGAGAGAGCAGATTTTGCAATGTTGAAGCAGACTCTAATCTTAAAGTTTGGAAAGACTCCTGCCCAATACTTAAAGAGAATCAGAGAGTATAAGAAGAAAGAAGGTGGTACTTGGGTATCTTATGTAACCGAATCCTTAAAAAACTTGACTGGCTGGGTTGAAGGGTATAAGGTTTACACCTTTTGAAGGCATGATAAGTCTTGTCATGCTGGAACATATTTTTGCCTCTTCTTCCCCTGAGCTTAGGCAGCATTTGGCAGATTCAAATGAGATAGATCCTAAGAAGCTTGCCATTGCAGCAGATTTGTGGGTGTCACATAGAGTGTCCCATAAGGACAAGACTCATCCTGGTAAGCAGGAGGAAGGGAAAAAGTCCAAAGATAAGGAAGGTGGGAAACTAATAAATCTTCCTCCCATAAGGGCCACAAAAAGAAAAATAAGGGTAAGACACAAGAGAACTCACAGGGTAGTGGAGGTCAGCCTCCAAAACGGAACGCTGGTTATAATAAGCCTCCCTATGGTAACAGACCCAATGGATCTTGTTTTGCTTGTGGAGCAACTGACCACGTGAAGGGGGATCCCAGATGTAAGGTCAAAACCTTGGGGATCGACTCTGCTAATCTGGCCTTCTCCTCCTACGAGGAAGAAGAGATTACTGGAGCATCCTTCTCTTCAGACTCCTTCCCCAGTGGGATAGAAGCTGAGGTAGTTTTAGTTTTCCTGGGTTCCTGGGAGCCTAAGGTCTCAGAGGCTTATGCTAGGATTCCAGATAACACCAAGCACTACTTTAAAGACAGTGTGCTGATCAATGGAGTAGATACTCCAGCTCTTAGGGATACTGGGTGCAGTCGAACTGTAGTGGATTCTACCTTGGTAGACCCAGAGGAAGTTGCCAGAGCTACTCTGATGCCCACTAAATTGGCTGATGGCCCACCTTCATGTTCAAAGTAATACATGGTTGGTGGTTCCCCTTGCTGTAAGACCCTTCCTCCTGCAGTTGGCACATGAAGTGCCCCTTGCTGGTCACCTTGGAATTAAGAGGACCAAGCAAAGGTTATCCATGCACGTCTACTGGCCCAACATGGGGGTGCAAGTAGAAAGTCACTGCAGGAGTTGTGCCTCCTGCCAGTTAGCTGGTAAGAGTGGTTCAACAATCCAAGCTCCATTGGTACCACTCCCAGTTGTGGGAGTACCATTTTAAAGGGTACGAATCGACATTGTTGGTTCCCTTGACCCCCAGACCTCTTCAGGCAAAAGGTTTATCCTGGTGCTGGTCGACCATGCCACCAGATATCCTGAGGCCATCCCATTGAAAACTGTGACTGCCAAGTCAGTTGCAAAAGCTTTACTTGGCATCTTTACTAGGGTTGGCTTCCCTAAAGAAGTTGTGTCTGACAGAGGCAGCAACTTCATGTCTAAGTATTTACAGGCTATGTGGAAAGAATGTGGGGTCACGTATAAGTTTTCCTCCGCATACCACCTCCAGACCAATGGTCTGGTGGAAAGATTTAACAGGACCTTAAAAAGCATGATTGGGGCTCTGGAAGAGCCTCAAAGAAGTAAATGGGATCTTCTATTGCCATGCTTACTGTTTGCCTACAGAGAGGTACCACAAGAAGGTGTTGGGTTCAGCCCCTTTGAACTTCTGTTTGGTCACCCTGTAAGAGGACCCTTAGCCATAGTCAAGGAGGGATGGGAGATGCCCACTCACCCCATTACTACCAATGTAGTAGATTATGTGCTAGGGTTCAGAAAAAGGATGGTACTCCAGATGGGTCTGGCTAGTGACAAGTTGAAGGCAGGAGAAGCTCTGGTGAAACAT